>NC_048307.1:46730836-46736896 GCF_013100865.1 Trachemys scripta elegans
CCCCTGTCTCTTGACTGCCCCCTCCAAAACCTCCCTGGCCCCCTTGTTGTTGGCCTTCGCCTAATGTCTCTGTGAACTTGCTCAGGAACGACCTGAGCCGTTCGTCCCGGCACGCTGGGCAGCAGTGGGGGAGGAGCTCCAGACTGCAGGAGGCGAATGCAGGAAAGGAGGGAGTGATCTCTGCTGCAGGGGAGGTGGAGGAGGGGCTCTCTCTGGCTGTCGGAGCCTATTATAAGTGGCACCATCAGGCCGGCCTCCCTGTTAGCCGCGCGTGCTCTGGATGAGCGGGGAAGTCCAGACATTTACAAATTCCCCCCGACGCTATTTTTAGCTCGAAAAGCCGGACATGTCCAGGGGAATCTGGACGAATGGTAACCCTAGTGTTCAATAAATATTTATGTTCTGTATCTGGGGAAAAAACATGATATAGTCTCATCATGTGGTGGTGAGAACACTCTTTCCATTCCACTAGTATCTGGAGGATGTTAAACAGCAGCTACTAAAGTAAGACATTTTTAAATCAGTAGGTCCAGATACCTTGTAGCCAAGAGTTTGAAAAGAGCCGATTCGGGAGGTTACTGAACCTTTAATGTTGATTTGCAATAAGTCTTGGAGCATAGGGCAGTAAGCTCATGTTGTGTCAATTATTAAAAAGGGTAAACAGGATGACCCAGGTAATTACAGGTCTGTGAGTCTGAATTGATCCTGGACAAGATAATGGTGCGACTGATACGGGACTCGATTAATAATGAAATAAAGAAGGGTAATGTAATTAATGCAGATCAATATGGGTTTATGGAAAATAGATCCTATCAAATTAACTTGATGTCTTTTTTTGATGAGATTACAAGTTTGGTTGATAAAGATATTAATGTTGACATTATATATTTAGACTTCTGTGAGACATATGACTTGTTGCCACATAACATTTTGATTTAAAAACTAGAGTGATATAAAATTAACATGGCACACGTTCAATGGATTAAAAACTGGCTAACTGATAGGCCTCAAAATGTAACTGTAAATGGGGAATTATCATCGAGCAGATGTGTTTCCAGTGGGGTACCACAGGGATCAGTTCTTGGCCCTATGCTGTTTAACATAGTTATCAATGACCTGGAAGAACACACAAAATCCTCACCGATAAAGTTTGCAGACAAAAATTGGGGGAATGGTAAATAATGAAGAGGACAGGTCACTGATACAGAGTGATCTACATTGCTTGTTAAACTGGGCATCAGCAAATTATGTGTTTTAATACAGCTAAATGTAAATGGATACATCTAGGAACAAAGAATGCAGGCCATACTTACAGGGTGGAGGAGTCTATTCTTGGAAGCAGTGACTCTGAAAAAGATCGTGGGGGTGTGGTGGATAATCAGCAGGACATGAGCTCCCAGTGCGACGCTGTGGCCAAAAGATCCAATGTGATCCTGGGATGTGCAAACCTGGGAATCTTGAGTAAGAGTTGAGAAGCTATTTTCCCTCTGTATTTGGCACTGGTGTGATCACTGCTGGCATCCTGCGTGCATTCTGATGCCCACAATTCAAGAAGGATGTTGATAAATTGGAGAGGGGTTCAGAGAAGAAACATGAGAATAATTAAAGGATTAGAAAACCTGCCTTCTAGTGATAGATGCAAGGATCTCAATCTGTTTAGCTTAACAAAGAGAAGGTTAAGGGGTGACTTGATTACAGTCTATAAGTACCTACGTGAGGAACAAATATTTAATAATGGATAGTTCGATCTAGCAGAGAAAGGTCTAACACCATCCAATGGCTGGAAGTTGGTTAGACAAATTCAGACTGGAAATAAGGTGTAAATTTTTAACAGCGAGAGTCATTAACCACTGGAACAACTTATTGAGGGTTGTGGTGGATTTTCCATCACTGGCAATTTTTCAGTCAAGACTAGGTGTTCTCAAAACTCTGCTCTAGGAATTATTTTGGGGCTGGTCTCTGGCCTGTGTGGTACAGGAGGTCAGACTAGATGATCACAATGGTTCTTTTTGGCCTTCGAATCTATGACTGTATGAGCCCTGCAGGGCAGGTGGGGCCAGTGTGGCGATTGAAGCATGACAGAGCTAGGGGGCCTTGTGTGTGAGGCGAGGGGCTCCACATGCAATGTCCATCTTCCTGCATTGGGCCCCATGCACTATGCCATTGCAGTACGCTGCAGGGCTAGTGCTGCCAGCTCCTGCGAGATTGTCTGCTTCTGATACAGTCTGTGTCCCGAGTCAGCTCCTGCTGAATGGAGGGACACGGGGCCTGAGTATGAGCAAATGGCACCGAGCACAGGCAGCCACGAAAGCCCTGCCAGTGCCAGTTGTGGCCTCCTGAGCCTGAAGCCAATCAAATGATGCAGAGGGTACCTCTGGTGTTTGCATGGGGCAGCACAGCTCCCTGGGTCCTGCAAGGGGGGAGTGAATTGGGGTGGGAGCGGAGCTGTTTAGCGTGAGGAAGGCTGCAGCCCTGCCCAGCCCCATCCAATGCTGTGGGATGGTGCCATCATGCAGGCCGGGGTGCAGAATAAAGCCACTCTGCCAAGCTGCGTTGTTCTGTTCTGGCTGTTGAGGGGCTAGGTAGGGGAAGGAGACCGCCCCCCAGAGGGGTTGAACTCCAAGTCACTCCCTCCCTGCTCAGCTGCTTGGAGCATCGGAGCTGGCCACAGTGAGCCCACATGCCAGGAGGACTCTGGTGTCTTTCTGATCTGCTTGCACTGGTGAGTCAGTGTGACTGGCAGCAGCAGGGCTGTGGCGTGCCTGCTGGCAGCGAGCAGCTCTGTGTTGCTAACACTTGTCCCAGAGCTGTTCGTTGGAGAGGGAGCAGGGCTCCAGCCATCGCACTGCCCTGTGCGTGCTGCCAGCGGCTCCTGTCCTGAACCCAGCAGCGCTGAGCCCAGGGCTCTTCTCACTGGTGGGGTGGGAAAACGGCCTGGTAACGTGCCACCGATCCCTTAGGCTTCCCTGGAGCATTGCTGCTACTTCAGCTCCTCCTCGCACTGGGCCTTGTCTGGACAGCTTGGGACTGGACGGTGACCAATTGTGGGACATTACCCTAGAGAGGGGCCCAGATCTGCTCCAAGAATGGATTCGGGGGAGGGTTTGGCTAAGATGGTCACAGTGGTGCTCGCTGGCCTTGGAATTGCTGAAGCTCGAGCCACCTGGGGCACCCAGCTGCCCTATCGCTGGGCAGGCCCTATCTAGCTCCTCCCAGCAGGCCTCCTTTGGGATCTCTGCAGCGGGATCTCTGCCTGAACGCCCATGTGGTCCAGTCAACACAGGCACGTCACTGCGGGGCTGGGTGCCTCTTCCTCTAGCTCAGTGCCCTGAGCATCAGAAGCGGTCCCCAGCATTCAGTGCTTGGATTTCCTTCTCCCCTCTGGCTCTGGGGTCAGTGGCAGGCTGGCTGAGTGGGCCCCTAGCTGAGCAGTGAGTCACTGCAGAGCCTGGTGAGGGGCAGTGGGGCTAGTGAGGGTCTGCTGGCAGTGGGAGAGATGGGAGGCTGCTCTTGTGACCAATTGAATGCCATGGATTCTAGCCCTGACCCCTGGGGCGTTCCTCCATGTGCCCCCATGCAGGGGCTCACCAGGAATGCTCCCCCTGCTCAGCAGCCGGTGCCGTAGCCCTGCTCTTTGCTCCCTTTGTCAGTCCCCACGGAGGTATCTGGAAGTCACTGTGTGGGATGGCTGCCTGCAGGGCTAATCCATTGCCTTCTGTTCCCCAATCTCCTCCATCAGGAATTAAGCAGGCAGTTTGTATGAGCCATTTGGAATAACCCATGTGGTTAGCAGGAGCCCATGTTCACACACACACACACAGGTACCCTGTGCCAGAGGTAGGCGTTGGCGTCGCTGCCTGCCCATGTCCTGGGGACCCTCTGCGCCGTGTTTGCCAGCAGGGATCCAGGCATGGGCAGAGGGTAGTTGGGGTTATGTCTTTGCTGAGCTAGGCATTCTGGGCTGGATGCAGGGCTCGCTGGGGACAGTCTCTGGTTGCTTACAATGGTCGCTTCTGGCCTTAACATCTAGGAATCCACAAATCAGCTCCAGCTGCAGTAAGTGTTGGTAGGAGTCTCCCCCATACACCCAGGCTGGAGCTGGGCTCCTCACATGAGAGTCGTTTCACCCCTACAAGTGGGTTTTGTTGTCTGCCTCTGGGAGCCTCCGAGGGAAGAGGAAGGTCAGCTCTGGAGGGAGGGTGGGCGGCTGAGAACTTGCCCTTTGGAGCCATCCATGTGACCTGGCACAAGTCACTCTGCTGCGCCGGGATCAGTTTCCCGGTCGGGGGGGCAGCTCCTGGCTCTGAGGAGCTATTAGGACAGGGATTGCTGCTGCCGGCTCCTCTAGGGAGCACCAGCGATTCTGCAGTTACGGCTGTGCTTTGGGCTCCATCGCGGGTAAAGTTCCCATACTCGCCTTTCAGGCTGCTGTTGTCCAGGCTCGGCTCTGAGCAGCATTGGTTGGAAGCTGCAGCTGTTGTGAGTTGCAGGAGAGGGGCAAGATACCCCTTTGCAAACTGAGCATCCCTTGCACAGTTCTCGAGCGGAGCTGGGGGGAGGTGGGGGGGGCTGGGACTTAGCACCTTCCACCGCACTGCTGGGCTGCTGCTGGGTATGCTCGGTGTGTTCACATAGGGCTCCTGCTGCACTTCCACTGCCCCACCGCAGCACCAACGGTTTGCAGGAGAGTGGCTTGCCAGGTGCATGGGGCTGGGTTTCCCAGTAGTGCCCAGACAGCTCCCATAATGCTTTGCATGGTCTAAGAACCTGGCTAGGGAGAGTGGCTCTGCTCTGCCCTGCAGCGTGGGTGAGTCCCCAGCTGGCAGGCTCTGCTTCCCCACCTCCCTCCTCACAACCCCTGCCCACAAAAGACTGCGGCAGTCCCCAGCTGGCACACAGTCCCTAGGGGCCATGCCTCGCTGGCACAGCTCAGAGCAGCCCCCAGGCTGACTGGAGCTGAGCAGAGAGCAGCCAGCATCAGCTGGAGGCACAGCGAATGTGGACAGGCAGTCAGTGCTGTAATGATCCACAGGCGGGCAGAGTAGGGGCTGGGCATTAGTGCTTCCTGCAGGACTGGTGCAGCCCCAGCTGGTGCAGTGCATGGAACGGAGCTGGGCTTCACCTCAGGCCTCTCCTGCCTCCCCTCCCTGGGAGCCACCCTCCTCAGCTCAGTCACTGCAGCAGCGCAGCCCCCACCCCGGAATGGCTCAGCTCCTGAGCTTGCAAATGGATTTGAAACCCATTCCACTAATGCAGCCATCAATCCATCGCGGGCACGGCCTCCGGTTGAGTCGCAGCTGCTGCGTGCCGGCAGCATGGGGGAGGGGACTGGCCGCAGCGCAGAGCTGGAGATGGCTCAGCCTAGCCGCTGAGGCTGCTCGTAAGCTATCAATATTTTGCGGTAATGTGCATTCCAGACGCTGCAGACAGGCTGTGGCGCTCCTCGGAGACACAAATTAATAGCAACAGGGCCATTAGCCCGTCACTTGGAATCAGCGGCTGTGGCATTATCTTTCCACGCGGCTCAGCCGGCGCTGGGCTCTCGCTGCTCCTGAGGGAGGCTAATGGGATTTTGCACAGGCCTAGGCAAGAAGCGGAGACGTGACGGGACCTGCTTTCTGGGTCAGGCTGAGGCCCAAAGAGAAGAAGCCCCTGCCCAGAACGGGCAAGGTGTTCCTGGCATGCGGGCCTCAGGCTAGCAGTGACAGACTGCGCACTCCCCACTCCTACTGGGGGGGGGGCGGGTCGTGGACAGCAGGGCAGCAGGTGACAGAGCTCGCAGAGAGCTCCCTGAATGCTAAGAGAGCATGTGCCCATCAGCATGCTGTCCCACAGCAAGTAAGGACCCAGTGGTTCTGCCGCTGGGCCATACAACTGCCCGTGGGCCTGCAGAACCCTTCTCACAGCAGGGAGTGGTGTCTGGCCAGTGCCCAGGGCCTGGTCCTCAATGGGGCCTCTGGGAGCTACTGTAATCCAATCACCAACAGCGGGGAGGGAGCAGAGGATTGTGGGAAGGTGCCGGGAGGGCTTAGATCCCCCCCCCCCCCCCCCCCCCCCCCC
>NC_048307.1:46736970-46771539 GCF_013100865.1 Trachemys scripta elegans
GGGGGGGGGGGGGGGGGGGGGTGAAACCCCCCCCCCCCCCCCCCGGGATCCAGACAAGGGAATTGGCCACTTTCCAAAGTGCTGCTAGCTGTGTGTTCCTGGCGAAGCCCTGCTCCTCAGTACCTGCTGAGGCTGCCTGGCCGCCAGGCTGTGCAGATTCTGCCTGAACCCAAAAGTCCTGTTTGGTGTCATTGGCATACTAAGGCACCCTCGGCTCAGACGGCTGCTCGACAGGCCTGGCACAAATGAGGAGTGGCCCTTGGACCCAGGACCCTGCTGCAGGGGGCCAGCAGGCAGGAGCTGGGATGTTTGTTTTCTGCATTAGTTTAGTGCTGCGTGGGGGCTGCAGGTGTAGCAGCCAGCCAGGGCTGATGCAGCCTGGTGAGTGGAGCTCGGCAGCCCCCTGATGCTGAGTGCCCTGGCACTCCTTTGCACTACGGTCCCACGCTGGGGGGCAGGGCCAGGTGGCACTAGTGAGCTGTGTGGAGGGCATGCTGTGCTGGTGCTGGGCAGAGCAGGGGGGTGGCACTGCACCGCTCTAATCCTGGCTTTGTCTCTTTCTCCCCCCAGGAGCAGCCAGGGTTTCATGCACATGAAACTCTCCCGCACCCAGGAGAACAAATACGTGCTGGGCCAGAACAGCCCCCTGTTTGACAGTGTGCCCAAGATCATCCACCACTACACCAGCCACAAGTTGCCCATCAAGGGGGCTGAGCACATGTCCCTGCTCTACCCAGTGGCTATCCGAACCCTATAGCCTGCTGTGCAGCAGGGAGGTGCCCAGGGAGCACCCAGCTTGGGCCTGGCATGCGCGCAGCTCTCCCAGGCAGAGCCAAGGAAGGGCTCCGGACAGCTGGCCAAAGTACAGACTCATTGGTACAGCTGGCTCTGGGCCCGGTGCTGGGAGTGGCCGGACCACTAGCTGCACTCTGGCTTCTTGCCAACACGGTATGGCGCTTCCCAAACCCTAGGGGATGCGCCCCTTCTCTGGGACCAGCTTGTGTACATACCCCATGGAAAGGGCCAGGTCCGACTATCACTGTGTCCACCACCCCCTCGCCGGTCTCCTCCTGCCTGCAGGCCTGGCCCCGGTGGCTCCCACGGTTTCCGTTGCCAGGGCTGGGAAAAGAACAGGGGCCTGGGCTTTGGTGGAGTCCCAGGGACCAAGGGGGGAATTGGGAGATAATTTATTGCTAAGGCAGGTAAGTGGCCCCTTTCCTGAGGTGCTGAGGCCCCTGGCAGCGCTGGCCTGCCTACGGGGAGTGTGAAGGAGCTGAGGGGATGTGCCCGCTGTGTATGCCTTGACCTCCCTCAGATATCACAGAGAATTCCTAACACTTTTTTCCACAGCAGGAATAAGAGCAGGGGTGGGGGGTGTTGGGCCTGCTCCTGAGAGCCAGATCGAGCCCGCTGGGCTGCCACTGTGAGACTGTTTCACCATGGAAGAGGTTGTTGGAGGAGAACTGGTCTGTGGGACAGGACAGGTGGCCGGTTGGCACAGCTCACTGCAGAACTGGGTCCATGGGCCTGGGACAATCCGCCACCCTCCTTGGCCAAATGTACACACCGAGTGTGCTGTACCAGCACCCAATAAAGTCATGCAAAGCTGCCAGCCACCCTCCCTGTGAGATGCAGTGCTCGCGTCCACCTGTGCAGCTACAGCTCATGGGGTCTCAAATGATGGGGCTTCCCAGGGAGCTGGGCTGGGAGGGAACACCTGTGAGAAGGTTACTGCCCCTCCCCTGAGGGACACAGCCCGCCCCTCCCCCCTGACATTGCGTGGCAGTCTGTTCCCCCAGTTTGGGGCTGGGGGGGGGGGGATTTATTCCTGCAGCGTCACTTGCCCAAGTGGGAGTCTCCCGGCCCTTCCCTTTGGAGGGTGGCAAGGCCTGGGTCACAGGGCCAGTGCTCAGGCCTGTCTCACCATCAGTGCACACTTGGCCCCGTAGCCTTGAGGGTCCTCCCCCCCAGGACCGAGGGCCATGCTCCTCCAGCTGTTCCAGCTGTGGGGATGGAGAGGAGCCAAGGGCTGCTGGCCAGGAGACCCAACTCTGGACAGGAGATGGCCTGGACACCTTGCAGCCTGTCCTCAGTGGGGCTTGAGCAGGAGCAAACTCCAAGCTTGGGATGAGCCAGGCTCCAGCCAGGTCCATGCTGAGGAGCAACCCCCAAGCATGGGGCAGACCAAAAGGTATGTGCATCTGGTGCAGGATTTGCCCTGGTGTGTGCCCAGCCTAGCCTGGGGAGATAGGGCCCAAACTGCTCTGGAAGCACCTGACTGCATCAGCCTGACCTCTGCAGACGCAGCCCCTGGCAGGTTCTCGGAGTTGGAGGTTGGGGGGCTGAGCCCACCCTTTGCAACAACTGACACCTCCTTGCATCTGCTGGCCCAAGGGTCCCACTCCTCATCCTTTGCAGCACTGTGCCCCCCCAGATCCCCCTCAAGATGGGCCTCCCACCCCACATCCAGCCAGGGTCAAGATGGCACAGATGGGGGTGAACTCTGGAGGGACCCCACTCCACTGCAGCCTCTGGGTCTGGGAGATGCAAGGGGGTTTCTGGCCTGTCTCATGGGCAGGGCAATCCTGGGCTGGTAGATCCCATGCTGGGCACATCAGGGGTCTCCTGACTGTGGCACTGATTGATGCCAGTCTCCTCACCACTGCAAGCTCGACTGCATGCAAAGTCACGGGCAGTGCAGGGATCTGGGGGGGTCTGTCTGGTACTGACCCCTCCCCTGCCAGAGCCCTGTGCTGGAGCAGGGGGTTCTCTGCCCACCCCACCCCAATCCTGCAGCCACCCGCTACAAGGCAATGAGTTAGCCCCCACAGTGCTCTCCAGGCTCTTCCTCCCCACCCCGCTCGGCTAGTGGCTCGCTGCATAGGAAGCTGGTGAATGGCAATGAAGCTGTCTGGCTGATGGACCGGGCTCCGATAGATACACAGTCAAGATGGGCAGCTTGCTCATCACTGGTACAGCAAGCAGCAAAGCTGATGATTGTTTCTGAACACAAGCATTCATCTAGCTACTGTGCAAGGACCAGGCAGAGGACCGGGGCACACCCACCTCCATCACCATGAGCCCATAGGGACAGCTCGTCCCTCATCACCTGGCCTCCCACAGGGCCTGTGTCCTTAGACTCATAGACTTTAAGGTCAGAAGGGACCATTATGATCATCTGGTCTGACCCCCTGCATGCTGCAGGCCACAAGACCCTTCCCTCGACTCTGCCGTTGAAGTCCCCATCCTGTGTTTTAGTGACTTCAATCGGCAGAGACCCTCCTGCTAGTGATCCCTGCCCCATGCTGCGGAGGAAGGCGAAAAACCTCCAGAGGCTCAGCCAATCTACCCTGGAGGAAAATTCCTTCCTGACCCCAAATATGGCGATCAGTAAGACCCCGAGCATGTAGGCAAGAGTCTCTAGCCTGACCCTTGTTGGCCATTATACTATTTACGTACCATTGCTTGGTTTTCCTTGGCTACTATGTTTTACCATTAAACCATTCCCTCCATAAACTTATCTAACTTAATCTTAAAACCAGACAGGTCCGTCACCCCCACCATTTCCCTCGGAAGGCCGTTCCAATATTTCACCCCTCTGACGGTCAGAAACCTTCGACTAATTTCAAGCCTGAACTTCCCCACGGCCAGTTTATATCCATTCGTTCTCGTGTCCACATTAGTACTAAGCTGGAATAATTCCTCTCCCTCCCTTGTATTTATTCCTCTGTTATATTTAAAGATAGCAATCATATCCCCCCTCAGCCTTCGCTTTGTCAGACTGAACAACCCAAGCTCCTCTAGTCTCTTTTCATATGACAGGTTTTCCATTCCTCTGATCATCCTAGTCGCCCTTCTCTGCACCCGTTCCAGTTTGAGTTAATCTTTTTTAAACATGGGAGACCAGAACTGCACACAGTACTCCAAATGAGGTCTCACCAGCGCCTTATACAACGGAAGCAGGACCTCCTTATCCCTACTAGATATACCTCGCCTAATACATCCCAAGACCGCATTGGCTTTTTTCACCGCCACGTCACATTGTCGACTCATAGTCATCCTGCGGTCTACAAGGACCCCTAGGTCCTTCTCCTCTTCCGTTACTTCTAACCAATGCGTCCCCATCTTGTAAATAAAATTGTTATTAGTCATCCCCAAGTGCATCACCTTACACTTTTCACTATTAAATTTCATCCTATTTCTGATACTCCAATTCACAAGCTCATTCAAGTCTCCCTGCAGAATATCCCTATCCTCCTCCGAATTTGCAACTCCTCCCACCCTCGTATCATCCGCAAACTTTATCAGCCCACTCTTGCAATCGGTTCCGAGGTCAGTTATAAATAGATTAAATAAAATGGGTCCCAAAACCGAACCTTGAGGCACTCCACTAGTAACCTCCCTCCAACCTGACAGTTCACCCTTTAATACAACCCGCTGCATTCTCCCCATTAACCAATTCCTTATCCACCTCTGGATTTTCATATCGATCCCCATGTTTTCCAGTTTAACCAATAATTCCTCATGGGGTACAGTATCAAACGCTTTACTGAAATCCAGGTATATTATGTCCACCACATTTCCCTTATCTAATAAGTCCGTTACTTTCTCAAAGAAGGAGATCAGATTCGTTTGGCACGATCTGCCCTTCGTAAAACCATGTTGTAATTTATCGCAATTGCCATTAACCTCAAGGTCCTCAACTAGTTTCTCTTTCAGAATCTTCTCCAGCACCTTGCACACTACAGATGTTAAACTAACAGGCCTGTAGTTACCCGGATCACTTACTGTCCAGGAGCAATTAAAGTTTGTGGGACCGAGCATGCACAACTGCCTGCGGAAGCAGCTGGCTCCAAACATTGTAGCCCATGTTACCTGGAGTAAGCTGAGAGATCCCCAAACATGGTCAATGGAGAATTGTCAGCTGGGGTGTTTCTGGTGGTGTGTTCTCAGTCCAGTGCTATTTAATATCTTCATCGAAACACCAACTCATGGCTGACAAAGGGTGCAGCTGACGCTGAGGTTAGTTAGGTGGTAAATAACAGCAATAACTGGCCAGTTCTAGTGAGCCCAGCAAGCTGGACACAAATGTGTCTCAAGAGAGCCAAATGCAAGGTCATCCATCTATTAATGCTCACCATCCCTGCAGAATGGGGGCCTGGAGCCCAGACACCAGGGACAATGGAAAAGAGCCGTTGTTGCAAACAGCTGAACATGAGCTCCCGCCACACGGGAGAGCTGGCTGCATTAACAAGGGAATGCTGAACAAGAGCAGGGAGCTGGTGTGCCCTCCAACCAAGGGGTTAGAGCTGGTGTGCCCTCCAACCATACTGGGAAGGGATGCTTGGAAAATAAGACAGCTGCTTCACAAAAAACATTGAGGTTTTGTTCTGCATCAGAATTTGTCACAGCAAACTACCCCAGCATGGCCAATAGCCCCGTGAACTCCTCTGAATCAGGCAGAGTAGGGATTTAAACCTGCATCTTCCATACTCCATGCACCACCGGGCTATAGAGCTAAATCTTTCTTGTTGAAGCTGTTCCCTGTGTAAATCACTCTATAGTCATTGGCCACAAGCAAAAGGCAGCAAATGATTCTGCAGCCCAGTGCTTGCCTGGGACATGGGAACCCCAGGTTGAAGGCCTTACTCCAAATCAGGCAGAGCTGTTGACTCATCTGGGGTGCATCTCTAAAGTTTTTGCCCACAAATTCCATTCTGGCCCTGAGAAAGTTTGGTTGAAACAGAAAGTTGGCTTTGACGAATCACCATTTCCCAACAAGAGAACATTTTGATGCTGACCTCCATGCGGCACTTCAAAGAGCACAGGGACAAATTGCTGAGGGAGCCATGGGAGTGAGAGGTGGTGGGCAGGGCTGAGCAAGCTGGTGCTTGGGGCGGCAGATTGTTGGAGGCGGCATTCTGCCCAATCCTAGGGCGGCACGGCCGCTTTTTGTTGTTGTTGTTCTTGTTTCGCTCCGGCCGCCCTATAGGGTGGTGGTGTGGAGAACCAGAGCGTCCTGCAGGGCAGTCCTCTTCCTTCCCTCCCCGCCGACCGGAGCGGAGTCCTCGCGGCAGGCGGCAGGAGGTGGGGCAGCGGGAGGGGCCGCGTGGCAGCACCCCTGCTGTAGCCCTGGCCGCCCCCTTCTCTCTCTCTCCTGCCTGCTCCCTCTCCCTCCCCGCCCCAGCCGGTCCCCCTGCACCCGCGCTCCAGCCGTGCCGCAGGTTTGTTTGTTTGTTTTTTTGCTTTGCCGTTCTGGCCGCCCCGTTGTTTTTTGTTTGTTTTTTTGTTCTTGTTCCGCTCCAGCTGCCCTGTAGGGCGGCGGCGCGGAGAACCAGAGCGCCCTGCAGGGAAGTCCTCTTCCTTCCCTCCCCACCGACTGGAGCAGAGCCCTCGCGGCAGGTGGCAGGAGGCGGCGCAGCGGGAGGGGCCGCGTGGCAGCGCCCCTGCTGTAGCCCTGGCCGCCCCCTTCTCTCTCTCTCCTGCCTGCTCCCTCCCCTCCCCCCCAGCCGGTCCCTGCACCCACGCTCTGGCCGCGCCGCAGGTTTTTTTTTTTTGCTTTGCCGTTCTGGCCGCCCCATTTTTTTTTTTTTTTTTTTTTTGCTTGGGGTGGCCAAAAAGCCAGAGCCGGCCCTGGTGGTGGGAAACCAGAATGGACAGTGAGGGACTAATGGAGCGCCAGCTGGTTAGCTCAGCAGAGACATGTACCCACATGGGGAGCGGGGGGAAGCTTTCTAGCAGCTGAGGGCTCTTTAATCTCGCGGCCAGAGGCAGAGTGAGGGCCAGCGGCTGGGAGGTGAAGCTGGATGGACTTGAATGGGAAACAAGGCCCAAATGTTGAACAGGGAGAGGAATTTAGCACTGGAGCAGCTCCCCTAGGAACACTGGGAGTCTCCATCACGTGGGGTCGCTCAGTGAAGACTGGGCCTCTTTTTAGCACTTGAGGGGGATGTAGGAATCCCTGGGAAGAGTCTCTGGCTTGTGCTGGGCATGCCTAGATGGTCACCCTGGGCTTTCTGGCCTTGGTATCTAGGAAAGAAAATGGCAGAGAATCCCAGGCAATGTTCGCGAGCCCCCACCCGCGACCATGCGTTGTGGGGCCGTACGGGCATTAGAGAGTACAGGCAGCATAGCAACAGCCACGTGAGGAAGCAGCCAACCTCATCCATGCTCAGAAATCTGGTAGGGACACGGGGCGAGGCAGCTGCAGTTGTTCTGCCTGGGAACAGGCTGTAGTGGGTGAGCAGGGTAAGTGTCCATGTCAAACACACTGCGTGGTGGAGTTCTGCTCCACATCCCATGCGCAGAGTCCTGCTCCAGTGACAGTGCCATGGGAGAAGACAAGCAGAAATACAAGCGGCAGTCGCAGCCCCCACTGACCCTTGCACAGCCCCAGTCTGGGTGCCCAGCACATGGGGCAGGAGGCAGGACACTGGGACAGAAATGCAAACTCCTTGGCCAGTCAGTCCCTTACCCACACCCCGAACCTGGGCCAGTTAGCTCTGATTTCCCCCCTCCCCACCACTACCACCATGGGCCAGTTAGTCCCTGATTTCCCCCCTCCCCTTGCCAACATAGGCTAGTCAGTCCCTGATTCTCCCCCCAATCAGAGTCAGTCAGTTACTGACACTCCCTCCACCATCTGGGCAAGTCAGTCACTGATTTGCTGACCCCATCCCCCACTCCTGACACACACGCACACAGCTGGGCCAGGCAGCTGCAGGACCCCCCAGCAAATTTTGCTGAACTGCCTGGGGTTAGACACCCATGGCTGGCCCAGGCTAAGAAGCTGTTTAATTGCCATGTAGATGTTCCCACTTGGGCTGCAGGCCGAGCTCTGGGACCCTCCCACCTCGCAGGATCCTAGAACCTGGGCCTGAACGTCTACACTGCAATGAACCAGACCCTTAGCCTGAGCCTGAGTCAGCTGGCACAAGCCAGCCACAAGTTTTGAATACCCCAGCTGTGGCGACTGGTGGTTCCCTTTGCTCTCTGGTGGGAGTCTGACGGTGTTGGTGCAGGGGACCCCAACAGATGGCGCTGTTGGGACACGAGCTATTGCCTAGACTAATATGCAAATATTGCTCCTGACACCAGCACCTGGATTTACCAGCTGATACTGGGTGAGCTATGCTACTGTCCTGGCCTTCCCTGGGGGCCAGCTGGTGCCAGGTGTCCCAGCAGCATAATGGTCACCAGCCAGGCCATTCAAGAGAGGCTGAGCCATCAGAGCCAGCCCCAGAGCACAGAGTTTTGGCCAAGCCTGTCCCTGGAGCTGCATGGCAGGTGCTGGTCTCAGGTGCTGTCTGGAGGCTGGACGTTGTGCTCACAAAACGCCCAGCTGGAAACTATCAGCTCAAAGGGCAGCCTGCCCATTCTCCCACATTGTCCTTCGTTAACGTAGCGTTTGCCCTCAGCACACGCTTCTAGTCTTCTTGTAAAATGAAATCGGCAAAACCTTAGCACTCATCAGCAACCCTACAATAACAAACCAGCGTGCACAGCCCAGGGCTCCTCAGCAACCCTACAATAACAAACCTGTATGTGCAGCTTAGAGATCATCAGCAACCTTACAATAACAAACCATGGGTGGGATAAAGAGTGAAAAATCAGATGGCTCTTAAAGGGCAGCAGATTCCAGCTGCCAGGGTGCACTGTCCCTGCCATAGCTGTGGCATTGGCAGGGCATGGGTTGGTGAATGCACCCAAACTGCAGGGAGAGCCGCAGGGAGTGTGCCAGCAGGGGCCACGCTACAGCTGGGCAACAGTTTTTCAGAAAAATAATTAGTCACTGAAAAATGCAGCTGTGGCTGACCTCAAACTGTTGGCAAATTTGCTGCATAGTTTGGGCCTCAAGGACATGATCTGCCAGGTAGTGGCCTCCTTGGGAGCCGTTAGCCCCATGGTTAGAGCACTTACCTCATGTGTGGAGCCGCAGGTATAATCCCCCCGGTGAAGACTAGCAGATTTGAACCTGGGTCTCCTACTGCCCACCTCCTAGCTCAGGGGTCGGCAATCTTTCAGAAGTGGTGTGCCGAGTCTTCATTTATTCACTCTAATGTAAGGTTTCGTGTGCCAGTAATACATTTTAACATTTTTAGAAGGTCTCTTTCTATAAGTCTATAATGTATAACTAAACTATTGTTGTATGTAAAGTAAATAAGGTTTTTAAAATGTTTAAGAAGCTTCATTTAAAATTAAAATAAAATGCAGAGCCCCCCGGACCGGTGGCCAGGACCTGGGCAGTGTGAGTGCCACTGAAAATCAGCTTGCATGCTGCCTTCGGCACACATACCATAGGTTGCCTACCCCTGTCCTAGCTGAACACGCTGACCCCTGAGCATGAGAATGACTTGGTGGCTTGCGGCCAGAGCTCGCGCTGCTGATCCAGAGGGCAGGATCTTGGATTTGGGTGGGCAGGGAGGCACAAGGAAGAGTGGGCCATAAGCCATCCATGAATCTCTGGGTGTCCCCTGTGGCTTCAGCCCTGAGTGTTGCATTGGGTACTGGTACATGCATGGGATGGGATCTGGCTTTGGGAGTGACATAAGGGGGACCACTCCATGATCTCTACGATCAAGGCAGAAGCTAGCGGGTGGGTTTGCTGCAATTGCAGGGAAGAGAGGCTGACCCCACTGCCTCTGGGATGAGTCAACCGCCCCGCCCCAGGCCCCACACCCTCCCAGGAACGGAAGCTGCTCTGATGGCAGAGAGCCGAGGAGCCCAACACAAAAGCGTGTGGATGAATCATTCTGCACAGTCCAGCTGCCGTACATGGACATGAAGGGGGCCACGGGCTTGGCACAGTGTGTGTGTGAGGGCTCTGAGTGCTGGGTAGAGATTTGGGGGGACACTAAACTGACGAGAGCTGCAGACACTGAGCAAGGAGCAGGGAAGAAGGAATCCCAGAGGGTTCTGGGGGGAACAGTAAACTCATTCATCAGGTGGTGATGGGTCTTTGTAGTGCAAGGTGGTCAGCCTAGGGCTCCACCCTGGGTGCCTGCAGGCTGATATAACAGCCCCCCACTTCCTTGAGGGAGCATGGACAGACACACGCTTTGGGGCAAAAATCCCTTGGGGTTCCAGGGAAATGGCTTCTGAGCCACGGGAGCTGCCATAGCATTTCGGAGGCTGCACAGAGGTCAAGTGCAGCAGGGTTTGTGCTAGGGCCTGCTATGGGGCCGGGGGACCAGCAGGAACCCCAGTGTGTAACAACTCTCAGAGCAGCCCTTCTGCCCCCCCTGGGGCAGCTCCCAGCCTCAGCCACGTGCAGAGGAGGATTACGGTTTCCTGTGGCCCTGGGCCAGAGCAAGTGGGGGGCCCCTCCCACAGCACCACCCTTTCTGCCCCGTTCCACACAGTGTCTCCCCATTCTGCCCCCCCCACTGTGGGCTTAAGACCATAGAAGCTCTGTCTCCTTCCCAACCCCTCCCGCCCATAGTCCCAGGCTGCAGCATGGCGTGAGAGCTCCCCGGCCCTGAGGCCACAGCAGGTAGTGAAAGATCCCCCAGCCCTGAGGCCACAGCTTCCCCTGCCATCCCCAGTGCTTCTGCTAGAGAGCAGGGTCGGGCATGAGCGCTTCCCCTGTAGCCCTGCAGCTTCTTCTGGGGATGGGGTTGGGGGCACTGGGGCTTCCCCTGTAGCTCCACGGCTTCATCTGGGGACGGGGTCAGGGGGCATTGCGGTCCACATTGGTTAGTGCATCAATCTGCAAAGAAAGGCCCTACATCTGCCATGACCCTTCAGATGAGTAGCAAACCCTCCCTGACAGCCAATGAGCCCCAGCCTGCCTGCTTCTTCCCTGCGGTTACCAAAGGGACGTGCTTCATCATGGGGATTCTTCTAATGAGTGGGGAGCCCTCTGAGTCCAAGTTCTCTGAGCGCCTCGATGGCCGGCCCTGCCAAGAACACTCTTGGCCTTTCTGCATGTGCCCCCAGAATCACGCTGCAGCTGCTCATGGTCACCAGTGTGAGGTGAGCTGCTTTCCCCCATGGCCCCCCCAAGCTCCACCTATTCCCATCCCTGCTCCGCACCTCTGCTGAGGCCCCCGCCGCTTGCTGAGTCCATCCTCTCCTTCACTCAGGGGCTCAGAGGAGTGGAGGGGGGAGGGATGCGGTTAGCGGCAGGTGGGGGGTGGTCTCAGAGGTGGGGGTTGGAGCAACTCAGCAAGCAGCGGGCAGGGGGGTCTTGGGGGTGGGGTTGGAGGAGAGGAAGGATGTGGCGAGAGGGCAAGGGGGCTAAGTGTGAGTGTGGCCTGGGGTGAAGTGGGGGGTGGACTCTGGGCAGGGCCTCAGAGGGGAAGAGGCTGAGTGGGGGCAGGGCCACAGTATGGGCGCCAGGGGAGCTTCCAGCACGCGCTGCCACTGCAGGGCAACCTTAACTCTGAACTTGCTGTACTTTGGCTATTAAATTCCTCTCTCGTACATGATGGCTCTGGCTCCCTGGAGAGGGACGGGGAAGCGAAGAGGAAGGAACTCAGGGGTCCTTCTCTTGGCAGGTGATTGGGGGAGTGGCCTGTGGGGCTGCTGTGGGGACAAGGGCATTAGTCAGTTTCCACTGAGTATCTTTAAACTCCTCGGTGCTCACCAGTAACAGCTCCTGCTCGCATGACCTACTCATTCAGTGTCTCTAGCCTGCCACGCTTTGGCCCAGATTCCCAGCCCCACCCGTGCTGGCGTGTCTGAGCATGCAGAGTTTTGTGTTTGCACAGTCCTTGCATTTTCACATGCAAAGAACACTGCAGACTGGGAGCCAGCCAGCCAGCACCCTGGGTCCAACGAGCTCCTACCTGTGCAAGCAAGGCCAGGACAGAGTGTGCAGGGTCGCAAAGTGCTGTGCATGCAAAATTGGGCCAATCAGCTGTGGGCTCTCATCCAAAAAGTGTGTCTCTATTTGTGCTCTCCCCCCCACTTACACTTTCCCCATATTACAGACAGGGTGTCAGAGGGAAGGGTATGGGGAGATTTCTGCGGTGCAGCGGGTTGGGCTCAGCAGGAGTGACAAATATGCTGGAAATTGCTTCTCCAGCTCCTTGAATTCCTTAGCCACTGCATTGCTGTGGCTAGAGTTTTATGGCAGTGGAGACTGGGACATACACCCTCCTTGGACACAGCATGTCTGCCTCATGCCCGCTCAAGGCCATTATGGAACGGCTGAGGTTTCTCGTCTGTTCCTGTTCTGGATGTGCGTGTTCTGAACAGGACGGGCTGCCTCAGGGCCAGCGCTTCCAGTAGGCAACCCTAGGCGGTCGCCTAGGGTGGCAGAATTTGGGGGGCGGCAATTCGGTGTCGGGGTCCTTCCGCTTCATGTCTTCAGGGCGCTTCGGCGGCGGGTCCTTCACTTGCTCCGGGACCCGCTGCCGAAGCGCCCCAAAGACACGGAGCGGAAGGACCCCCGCCACCAAATGCTCTGAGGAGGAGCGCTGCCGCCTAGGGCGGCAAAAACCCTGGCGCTGCTCCTGGGGTGCCTGGCCTGGCTCTTCATGCACCAGGGTGGCATTTCCCATCAGTTAAATATCCCAGAGTGGCAGGGAGCAGTGCTCAGTGGGGCTCGCACAGCCATACCCCAGGAATTTCAGCCCCCAAGAAGGGTGTCCAGACAAAGGGGGAACAGCGAGCGCGAGCCAGACCTGGAGTCCATCGCAGCTTGGATGGCCCATCATGGCACTGGTTTGACCAGGCTGGACTGTGGCTTAACTTCTGCCTCTCTGTGCTAACCCAAGGCCCATCAGATTCTGTAGCCAAGTGACTGATAAATGGTTCCCATGTTTTGCAAAATCTTCCTGTGTTGCTGTAAACACTGAGAGTCTATCACCCCCTGAAGGGGACCTCCCGCAGCGGTCTGGCTTGGCTGGATTCGCTGCAGGGAGCCATGGAGAGGCAGGGAACGCTGGTGCTGAAGGCCCAGTCTTGGAGGCCACCACCCTGCCCTGGTGGAACCATGTGGGTCTATAGGGCCTGGCGTACTAGAGGGGTCACTCACAGGAGACTGGTGACAGGCTGGGGCATAGACCAGACCCTGTGACTCTGTGACAACAGATATGGCAGGCAGAACCCAGATTGTGCTGCTGGGATCCTGACGCACTGTCCCTCTTAGACTGGTGTCAGAATAGGGGGCCAAGGCAGATAGGGCTGCAGGAACGGTCATGGTCAAGCAGAGGCAGGACCAGCTCCAGGGTTTTTGCCGCCCCAAGCGGCGAAAAAAAAAAAGCCGCGATAGTGATTGCGATCAGCAGCAGCTCCACCGCGCCGCTTTCTTCTTCGGCGGCAATTTGGCGGCAGGTCCTTCCCTCCGAGAGGGACAGGGACCCTCCGCCGAATTGCCGCCGAAGAGCCCGACGTGCCGCCCCTTCCCCTTGGCCGCCCCAAGCACCTGCTTGCTCAACTGGTGCCTGGAGCCAGCCCTGAGCAGAGGAGGTGCTGTGACTGGGACGAGGCAGGAAGGGCTGTGTAGGCTGGAAGAGGATCTGGCCAAGCAGCTGGCCATCCAGATCTCAGGTAATTTCTAGGTGAATAAACTTAATCAAATCTGAGATAGTTCCAGGGGACACTGGTCCCAGAGACCAGCTCTCTCCCAAAATTCCCGTCCCTACCAATGGACTGGAGAGACCATGGTGCTAATACACCACAGTGACCAAATGCACTCCTGTATTCACACCCTACACACTAGTGTAATCATCATTGTACCAAATATGCTTCGTGCATCATCATCTGAAAACTAACAACTCACTGGTCAATAATATCATGGTGAAAGTATGTAGCAACACTGTATGTAAAGTTATGAACTCCCCCCTGTAAAATATTAAAGGGACATGTTCAAACTCTTGTAGCCCTGATTAGGCACAACTGTCAAGCAGGTCTCAAACAAAGGAATGTGTGGTTCCCTCAGCTGGCATATAAATTGTAAACAGAGTCCTGAGACAGCGAGAGAGTAAAGCAAGGAGACAAAGAAAATCTGTACCGCGGAGCACACAGGTGAAAGAAAACAGCAGGAAGCATCTTTCCTCACTAGACGCCATGGCACCTGCTCAGCTGGATAGAACTGCATGATGGGGACTGAACTACAAAAGTGAGGGGCAAACACGCCAAGGGATCACTCTCCCTGTCCACTTCCCTCTTTGCACCGAAGACAAAAGAAACAGCTCTTGGACTTTGGTGGAGGGGCCCTGGCCTAAAAAGTGTGGTCCATAGTAATGTTGGAAAGAAGTGGTAAGGACTTCACGTTTTTTAAGTTAGGCACTGGGAAGTGTTGAATCTTTATTTTTCTTGTCACCATTTTGGACTTTTAGGCCTCATTCCTTGTACTCACTTAAAATCCTTTCTTTTATGAAAAAAACTTCTTTTACTGTTTAATCCAATGCAGTGTTGTGTTCAATGGTCTGGGTCACCCCATTTCAGGTGGCAAGCTGTGTGTCATGCGCTTAGAGCAGTGGTGCTCAAACATATTGGATCGGCGACCCCTTTCACGCAGCAAGCCTCTGAGTGCGACCCTCGTTATAAATCAAAACCACATTTTTTATATTTAAATGTATAACCCGATCGTTTAAAATGACAGAACCATTTCTCACCCATTTTAAATTAAGACAAACACATTTTTATCCAATGATTGTTATAAGCAGAAAAGTTACTGGTTAAAACAGTTAGTGTTTAATACTGAGACAGCCTGAAGAAACTTTGTCAGTTTCGCTTTTCACAGGAGACTTAGCGCCCCATTGCCACCCTTCCTTCTGAGCTGCTGCTGGCTGCCAGGAACACCGCACTAGCAATTCTGCTGTGATACTTGTATGTTTGTTAATATAACTGTTCCCAGCCTCCCAACTCTGATGGGTTGGACATGCAGGGCGAGGGTTTGGGGGAAAAGGGGTAAGGGATGGGATGGACATGGGGACGGGGGTCTGGAGGGACAGAGGGGTGAGGGATGGGTTGGACGTGGGTAGGAGTCTGGGGACAGAGGGATAAGGGATGGGTTGGACATGCGGGCAGGGATCGGGGGTGCAGAAGGGTAAGGTGTGGATTGGATGTGGGGGGTGGGTCTGGGGAGACTGAGAGGTAACGCATGGGTTGGTTGTGGGGGCAAGGGTCTGAGAGCGGGGTAAAAGATGAGTTGCAGGTGGGGGTGGATTCTGAGGGCAGAGGGGTAAGGATGGGTTGGACATGGGGGCGAGGTCTAGGGGCAGAGGGGTAACTGATGGGATGGACATGGGGTGGAGGTCTGGGGACAGAAGGGTAAGGGATGGGTTGGACATGAGGGCAGGAGTCTGGGGCAGAGGGATAGGAATGGGATGGACATGGGGGTGGAGGTCTGGGGGCAGAGGGGTAAGGGATGGGTTGGACAGGGCTGCCCAGAGGATTCAAGGGGCCTGGGGCAAAACAATTTCAACCCCTTCCATAAAAAAAAGTTGCAAATTCTATAGAATACTATATTCTCGTGGGGGCCCCTGTGAGGCTCAGGGCAAATTGCCCCACTTGCCCCCCCAACCCCCCCGGCAGCCCTGGGGTTGGACATGGGATGGGGGTCTGGGGGCAGAGGGGTAAGGGATGGGTTGGATGTGGGATAGGATCTCAAGGGTAGAGGGGTAAGGGATGGGTTGGAGATGGTGGAAGGGGGTTTCTGGAGGGGTAACTGATCAGTAAGTAATAGGGTTGGAGCAGACATCAATCCCACAGAAGTCTGATTGCCAATGCACTGGCTTTTCAGACTCTGCCACTTGCACTGCCCGCAGCAGGCCAGAAATAAATCCTATCCCTTCATCAGGATCCCTGGAGCCAGGGTCCTTTTGACACAGCTTCCTGCACTTCAGATGATTTGGAAGAAGTTTTATTGACCAAGCACCAGGGATGCATCTTCAGCTGCATCATCAACTCCAGGCAGCAGGGTCCAAACCCTCCACATCAGAGCAGATTCAGGCTAATGATTATTAATGTCCTTGTGTCATTAGAACAGATTAGTCATTTGCTCTGTGCTCATCCCCTAAACCCTGGCCAAGGGGTGCCCCCTAGTGTCGTTCCAATGCAAAGGCCTGGCACTGTGATAGCTGTGGGCATTCTTTGTTCTTGTGGATTTTCGTTGGCCTCAGGTCAGGCTGGCAGCATGCCTGGAGGGACAGTTGCCTACTGCATCCCATATAAGACCTTGGTTGCAGTTACTTGTAACTTTGCCAAACTTTTAATGGTTGAACTGACGTTTTCCATGCCTGGCATCTGTTAGGCTGAGTGTGTATTTGGGGAAAGAGAAGGGCGGCGGGAATGGGGGGGGGGAGGTGTTGTGACCTCTTCTGCTCATTGTTCCTGGGGGAATTCTGCACCAAAAATTTTAAAATTCTATGCTCAATATTTTAAAATTCTGCATATTTTATTTGTCAAAATAACAGTAAAATCATGCCAATTTCAATTATTTTGGTAATTTATTTCAAAATACCTGTCAGCAAGTATGTCTGTAACAATACAGATGACAAAACAGATTTAGGAAACGTTCTTTGACAAATAGATTCCGTACAAGGCCTATTAATACAAAGCTTTGAGTAATAATTCATTGAACCTACAATACAGAACAGGATTTCCCACACCCCTCAGAAGCAGAGCAAAGGCATGGGGGAGTCCAGGGTAACGGAGGAGCTGAGGGAGAGGGAACTGCTTGCTGGGAAGGAGCCTGGGCGTGAACCTAGAGGGTTGCTGAGTGTGGGTGGGAGACGTATGGAACAGGGTTGGGGGGGGGGATTGTTAGAAGTTGGGGTGCTTCCCCCATGAGGACCCTGGCTGACCCCTAGTCTCTCCCATTCAGTCAGGCACATCTGCCCCTGTCCCCATGTGTCCCTGCACCCCCCATGTGTCCCTACACCCCCACTCAGCCACCCCTCCTCCCCATCCCCATGTGTCCCAGCACCCCTCCCTCCCCATGGGCCCTGCACCCCCACTCCCATTTTGCCCCGGCTCAATGCTGTCACCCCACTAGCTCCTGTGACCCCTGCTCCAGGCTGTCTTCCCACACTCACCCTTCTGAACCCCGTCTATGTGATCCCCCAGCAGCGCCGTGTGCCCTGCTCTGTCCATCTGTCCCATATCCCATTCCTCCTCACCTGGCCCCGGGGCAGAGTGCTATGAAGAATGCAGCCTCTCCTCTTTCCGCCCCTCTCGGTGGCTGGCTGCTCCGGCCCCGGCTGCCCTCTGTTCGGGTGCCACAGCAGCCTCTGGTGGGTGAAAGGTGTAACTGCAGCATCTCTCTGTCAATGCATTTTCTACTGAGAAAAAAAAATCTGCAGGGGGGCATGAATTCTGCACATGCACGGTGAAGTAGCTCTTGCAGGGAAGAAGCTAGTCAAAGACATTCTGTTGGCTTGGTGCTTTTAGCTAACAAGCACATTGGTTCAGTGTGAGACAGTGTGGTCAGAGGCTGGGACTGGCCAGTTGCTCACTGGCAGGGTGATCGGCCTCAGAAACCCAGGAACATCAGCCTTCCCTGTCAATCCCCCAAAGATGAAGTTCTTGACCTTTATCTTTAGTTTTTCTAGGGCACAGCTCTTCCCCATTCCCCTTTGAAGCAACTCCTGGCCAAGTCCTCTGGCAAATCCAGTGCAGGGCCCTGGTGAGTCACTAAGCCCAGCCAGCATGAATTAAACCCTCTCTATGGAATGCCTAACATAGCGGTTGTTGGCTTAGCCCTCGCTCAGCAGTTCTTGAGATACCGCAGATCTGTGGCACGGAGGTGTGGCTTGGGTCACATTCTCCAGGCTGCTTGTCCAGTAGCCCCATCCAATGGTCAACCCAGGAAAACATTCTCTGAGCAGCTGGCACAAGCTTCTTTGGGGTCTAAATACAAAGGACACATTTTGAACTAGATCCAAATCAGAACCAGAAGCCCCATTTCCTGATTCCTCCCCTGTGCCTAAACCACGAGAGCATGCGGCCACTCTGCATCACAAGATGTGCTGTGCTGCCAGTCATGTTGGCATAGCCCTTTGTGTTGCCAGCTTACCCACCAGCCTGACTTGGCCTTTGCACCACTCCTGTCTAGCAGATCATGTCCAAGCTGTGTAGGAGGCTGCAGCTGGCACTCGATAGCTGGTGAATGGAGCATCAGTGCATTAGTCCAACAGCATTTAAGAAAGTCCAGCTCAGTTTTCAGTAGCAAATGTATAGTCCCAGTCCTGGAAGGGGAGGGGGCAGTACCGGGTTTACCATGGTGCCGGGCCCAGAGTCAGAAGGGGCCCCGGCCAGCCCGATCCCCTGACCGGCTGAGCTGGCCAGGAAGGCTGCCCCCGCCCCTGCTCCACCACCACCCCACCTCTTCCCACCCAAGCCCCCTCCCCTGAGCTACCCTCCTGGGGGACTGCAGCAGGGGTCGGGCCCATCCTGCACTCACCAGGCAGCTTGAAGTGGAGCAACCTGGCCCCAGCCCGCTCCACCAGCTGTGCTGCTGGTGAGTGCTGGGGGGCGGTTCCCCCATGCTCCCCAGGCCCAAGGCTGGGAGCTGGGGGAGCAGAGTGGAGCGGGCTGGGGCCGGGTCACTCCACTGTCCGCCACTCCGTGCATGCGGGGTCGGGCCCACCCTGCAATCACCAGGCAGGAAGTGGAGCGATCTGGCCCCAACCCGCTCCGCTGGCTCGTGGTTTCTCCCCTGCCCCTCAAGCCTGTGGAGGAGATAGAGCAGTGGGAAAGGGGCATGGGGTGGGGAAGAGAAGGGGATGAGGAAAGTGGGGACAGGGGGGAAGCTGGAGCCCAGCATGCGGATCCCCTTGGCAGAAGCTGGGGCTCCCCTGTTAAGCAGGCCCATCAAACCCTCACCCTGACAAGCCCCACCTCCCCTGCATCTGTACCACCCCGATGAGCCCCCCCAGACACCCTCCCCACTGAGCCACAACCACCTACACCCCCACCCACATGAACCCCACCTCCCTGCACCCAAACACTCTCCACCCCTCACTGAGCTCCAACCACTTTCCCTTGGTTCCAATGGCATAGCCAGCTTTTAAGAGGAGGGGGAGCAAACCTAAAAAAGGCACCTCCCTTTGGCTCCTCCTCTGGCAACACCCCCCCTTGGCTCCTCCTCTGGCCACTCCATGCTCCCTCCCCCGCTTGGCTGGCTCCTCCGGCCGCACCGCTGACCACCCCTCCCACCTGCTCCTCCAGCTGCCATGCTGCGCTCCCCCCCCCCCCCCCGGCCCCCCCCCCCCCCCCCCCCCCCCCCCCACCCCCCCCGCCCGCTCTGCAGGCAGCCAGCCTGCCCTCCCCCGTCGCTCCTCCGGCCGCCTTTGGAAAGGCGCCGCTTTTGGCAAATTTGCTGCTTCCCCTGCACCCTGCTAGCTATGCTACTGCTTGGTCCCCCCTGCAGACTCCCATTGCCTCTGCACCTGGAACCTCCCTGTGCATCCAGATCCCGCACTGAGCTGCCTGCACCCAGACTGTCCCACACAGAACCCTCTTATCCCCATCTGGATCCCCCCACACTAAGTCCCTCTGCACTTGGAGCCTGCTGCCAGCTGAGCCTCCCTGCCCACAGCTGGTGTGCCTGGCGCAAAAGGGGCAGGGTCCTAGGTAGGGTGACCAGATGTCCCGATTTTATAGGGACAGTCCCGATTTTTGGGTCTTTTTCTTATATAGGCTCCTATTACCCCCCACCCCATCCCGATTTTTCACACTTTCTATCTGGTCACCCTAGTCCTAGGGTGTTTCCCTAACCCTGACCTTGTGCCGTGTCAGGGTCAGGTTCAGTCTCACTGCCAAGTCCCTGTCCCAGGGGGGTGGGGGAGGCTGCAGGGTATTCTCCCACCTCCATGCAGCCAGTGGCCTGTGCTCCCCACTGCCATGGTGGAGCTTCCACATTTATTTATTGTAAAAAAAATTGCAGCATTTTAAAATATTATGCACAGAATTTGATGCAGAATTCCCTCAGGAATATGGGTGCTGTACAGCTGTGATGGTGGGACTGTGAAGGGGGTTCTGGGCAGTAGGGGATCTGTGAGTGGGGGAGCTGGGCTGGGGGTATGGTGTGCAGGGTGCTGTGCAGTTGTGGTGGGAGGTTAGCAGAAGGGGGCCCTGGGCAGAGGGTGCTGGGCATAGCAGGTCCGGGGGCATTGGGCATAGGGATCTGTGGGGGAGGTCTCTGGGCAAGGGGGTGCTGGGCAAAAGGGCAGAGCACAGGGCAGGAGGGCAGTGTGGAAAGAGCATGCTGGCAGCACAGGGTTGGGTGTGCCAGTGTGTATCTAACAGTTGTGGGTTTGTAAACAGTGCCCTTGTGCTGGGCTGAGTGGGGCCACTCTCGCTGCGCTGTGCCTCGTTGCACCCAACCAGCCACTCGCTCTGTGGACCACCCCCCATCACATGCCCTATTTCCCCAATGGGGGCCCACAAATATGTTTGGCACTGGGCCCACAAAAAGTTAATCCAGCCCTGACGGTGTCACCTTCAGTGCGATCTCTCCAGGAGATTTGAGTTTACGCCTGAGTTAATGGCAGCTGAGCAAAGTGGCAGCCCTGATTCGCTCTCCTCAAATTAGCCTGAAGTGGCAAATATCTTTGTATCTTATCAACACAGCACAGAAAAATGAGGCCATGATCGCAAATAACCATCATGGTGTTAGACCCAAAGCAGAAGTCTTCCTACCAGATAGGGGAGCAGGCAGACATTGGGCACAGTGTTGGTATTGTGACAAAGTTCCTCTTCTATCTTGGTGGGTCCTGCGCTTATTGGCGGATTTTCTTGCCTCAGAGATTCACCATGTGGGTTGGGGAACAGCCCAGAGGCCTTCCCCTCTGGAAGAACCCACAGTCCAGGTCAATTGGGAGGTTTGGGGGTCCGCCCTCTACTCCGGGTTCCAGCCCAGGGCCCTGTGGACTGCAGCTGTCTATAGTGCCTCCTATAACAGCTGCATGACAGCTACAACTCCCTGGGCTACTTCCCCATGGCCTCCTCCAAACACCTTCCTTATTCTCACCACAGGACCTTCCTCCTGGTGTCTAATAACACTTGTGCTCCTCAGTCCTCCAGCAGCACACCCTCTCACTCTCAGCTCCTTGCACCTCTTCCTCCCAGCTCCTCACACTCACACCACAAACTGAAGTGAGCTCCTTTTTAAAACCCAGGTGCCCTGATTAGCTTGCCTTAATTGATTCTACCAGCTTCTTCTTAATTGGCTCCAGGTGTCCTAATTAGCCTGCCTGCCTTAACTGGTTCTAGCAGGTTCCTGATTACTCTAGTACAGCCCCTGCTCTGGTCACTCAGGGAACAGAAAACTACTCATCCAGTGACCAGTATATGTGCCCTCTACCAGACTCCTGTACCCCACTGGTCTGGGTCTGTCACAGTATATAATCCACAAATACTCTTTATTGCTTATGAAATAAACCACTCACTCCACATTCAGAACCCAAGGAGACTACACCAGAGTCTGAAGATCAGAATTGAAGTCCCGCTGGCCAGTCGACGTTCAGTCCGATCACAAGATGCGGGGAACCAGCATTACCACATCTTAATCCAAACAGGGCTCTGGATCCACGAAGGACTCCAAATTGCAAGTGTATCAGATATCTTTTATAATTCACTCCCTCACCTAATCAGTTGTCTGGGCAAGTTCAAAGAGATAGTTCTGGGCAAACTGCCAAAACCCAAGATGTTTAGAAACAGTCCCAGGCCCAAGATGTTCCTCTTTCCCAAGTTCTTGTTTATAACTGCAGGAAATACATTGTAACAGGTACATTGTCATGGCAAAGCCGCCAATGTTATTTCCTTATCCGGTATTTCTCCATCTTTCTCATAACAAAGTTATTTTTCACAAACAGCTCTTGACTGCTTAAAACCTCAAATTCTTGCTTCAGTTGTCAACACGCAACTTGCGTCAAGCACATTTCATCCACACTAGGCCTATAACATATTACATGGATCATGTATGGAGATATATATATGTATAATATATGTATCCCAACAATGAGTAACATAGAAATGCAAATAACAGCTGGCCTGAAATAAATCATGTGGACGAGGCCAGTTAAGAAAAGGTGCAGAGCGGAGCGGCAGCTGTCACAGAGAACTAAATTCATTACAAGAACTGTTGGCTCTAGCAGCAGGAGTGCAGATGGATGGGAAGATGCTGTACAGCATAAGTGCCAATTCTGTGGGTACTTCATGGCTTAAGCGCTCATGGAAAAAAAATAGGAAGTGCTCAGCACCCACCGGCCACAGCTGTACGGCGGGGCTGATCAGCTGTTCAGCGGCTGGTGGAAGGCACTGGAGGGAGGGCGGAGAGCAGCAAGTGTGAGTGGGCGGGGGGTCTTAGGGGAGGGGGCTGAGCAGGGGCGGGAAGAGGTGGAATGAAGGTGGGCTTCAGGGGAGGGGGCAGAGTGGGGCGGAGGCTATGGGGCAGCAGGGATGGAGCACCCACCAGGAAAAATAAAAGTCAGTGTCTGTGCTATACCGGCAGCTTAGTGGCATTCACATGGGGAGTACCACAGGATACTGATGAGGCAGAGTGCTGCACACTTCACTCCTGCTTTGCGCATGGCAGTGATGCGCCAGCATTAAGGCTCTGATTCAGCAAAGCACTTGTGCATGCACTGAGCATTAGCCATGTGCTTACAACTGGCCCTGCTCAGCAAAGTGTAAGTATGTGCTTAAAATGAAGCACCCGTTCCAATCTGTTGCTGAGTTGGGGCCTGCAAGTACACCTCTACCCCGATATAATGTGACCCGATATAACCCGAATTCGGATATAACGTGGTAAAGCAGTGCTCCAGGGGGTGGGGTGGGGGCTGCGCACTCCGGTGGATCAAAGCAAGTTCGATATAACGTGGTTTCACCTATAATGCGGTAAGATTTTTTGGCTCCTGAGGACAGTGTTATATCGAGGTAGAGGTGTACTGAGTTCCCTGCGTGCAGTGCTCACCCAGAGTACAGGTCCTGTCTGATAACAAAAGGCAGCAGCTCTGGGTAACATCTTGCGACAGCACTGCCTATCCCAACAGCAGCCATTCACATGGCTCCAGCAATTGCAGGTAATTGGTCTGCTTCCTGTTAGAACAATAACCAGTCCATGTGTCTTTTGCCATGTTACATGGGACAAGGATGGAAGGTTCATTTTTTGGGAGAATGGGCGGGATCTCTTGTACACTCATAGCAGTTATACGAAGCATGCTCCCCCCCAAAATGGTCCGTTGTCCAGCATTTATTCTGAGAGCAAGTGCATGCAGGCCAGAGGGCTGTAATGACATAGATGGGACAGTCCTATGCATACTTTTTGGTTACAGGAAGTTGATACGGTTATGATTGATGTAACTGACTAGTCCTACTAGCACTTGCCATGCACACTCCAAACTCTGATTCATCTGAATGCAAAAGGCCAAAGTTTTCCCAGCTCTGCTTTGTTTATTCTTTCTGGGGTTTTTTCGAGCTGTTTCATCTACTACATGCCATGTATAATGAGGGGCTGAGGCTACAGGATTAAGCGGCATCTCAAGCCAAATGGAAAGTAGGTATTAATTTGCATCTCCCTCTGGCATGCGCGTCATTTCATCTCAGTGCTCCTCCGAGATTTCTCAGAACATTTAAGGACCATTTTAGGCGACAGCTTCTGAGTTAGAATTGTTCAGTGTTTGTTTCGGGGGGGAGGGTTTATGTTTGCCATTGTGTATTCGCTGCTTTAGAATTAGGTGCCAATCGAGCTGCGCTGATTTATGCCATTGAGAATCTGGCCTATAGATTAAGGAAAACTAAACGATGCTATTTTACACAAAGCCCCTTGTGACGCATGGCTAGAAAGAGTTAAACATCCTCCAGAATAAATAACCCTCAAAAGACATGTAGGGAGATAATGTTTGTGTTTTTGTGTATTTACATATGTATGAATAGGGTCCACGATGTAATCAACAGTCCCTGTCTATGATGTATTCTGATAGCATTTAAATGAACTGTAAACATGGGATATCTCGGTATTCATCTCTCTTTGAAATGTACTATGAATGGTGGAGGAAAAAGCAAATGGCCGTATATTAATTCGTATAGCTAAGTACCAGTGATGGACATCCTTCAAAGTCATCCTAATTCCCTTTTGTTCCCCGCGGAAATCCCAACTTGTCAAAGAGGACATGAAATTGTATAAAAGATCCTTGGGTCCTGATTCTGTCATCTCAGATCTGCTTAGACTTCATCAGGGGAAGTTTGAGTCGCAAGACTGAGGTCCCAGTATGCTGGGACGCCCTGAATACGAGATTTGGACATTGGACTATGACCTATGAACTGAATTCTAAAGGAACTCTTTGCAACTACGAAGCTCACCATCCCTGCTATGAATCTGAACCTCAATGAACTGAACTCTTCTCTGTATGTATATTGAGCTTTTAACCAGACTCTCTCACTTTTGTTTTTTAATACATTTTAGTTTAGTTAATAAGAATTGGCTGTAGCGTGTATTTGGGTAAGATGTGAAACATTCAGTAACCTGGGAGGTACTGTGTCCGATCCTTCGGGATTGGGAGAACCTTTTCTTTTATATGATGAAATAAGATTTACAGAAATTTTCATTATATTTGATGTGAGTACCTGGATGGGGGCCTGAGGCTGGATCACTTTAAGGGTTGTTTGGACTTCTGAGTAATGAGTGAGGTAATAAAGAAGCTGTTTGTGCTGGTTTGGTGAATCTAAATATTGGAATATCCACCAGCTTTTTGGGGATTGTCTGCCCCATTCTTTGCAGTTCACCCTAATTGAGTGATCTCAGCTGGCCCCCACTAGGACCCCGGTCACAGCCCTGAACTCGGAACAGAGCAGGGCAGGGCGGGAACACAGCACTTTCCCAAGAGCACTTTGGTGAGTGCTTCACACCTGGGACAACAGGCTCAGGCCCAGTCCTGCGCTGCTTCTAGTGCTGGGGCCCTCCTAGTTTTGATTTGCTGTATTCAGGGCCGGCTCCAGGGTTTTGGCTGCCCCAAGCAGCCAAAAAAAAAAAAAAAAGCCGTGATCGCAATCTGCGGCGGCAATTCGTCGGGAGGTCCTTCGCTCCGAGCAGGAGTGAGGGACTGTCCGCCGAATTGCCACCAAACAGGTGGACATGCAACCCCTCTCTGGAGTGACTGTCCCAAGCACCTGCTTGGTAAGCTGGTGCCTGGAGCCAGCCCTGGCTGCATTCCCTCTGCCAGGTGGAGGGGTTATTGTCACAGGCTGCTGGCAAACAGCAGGAGACCTCACGTCCTGCAGTTTGCCAGCGTTTTGCCAGGGGCTGTACTGTTAGTCCCCTGCCCACCTACCCCAGCAGTGTTCCTCCAAATTTCAGAACCAACCGCCCTTCCTGGGGGACAGGAAAATGGGAGATGAGAGTGGGGTTTGCTCTCTGTCAATGGCTTCCCCCGGGGCTCTGACGCTCACTGCCGTGGTGTGGCTTTTTGCACTGTAGATGTCCCGTGCGAGGTTAGTTCTTATCCTTGCTCCTGTCTTCTGTTGGGCCATTTCCTGCTGCAGAGCTCTGCTGAGTTCACGTGTCCCCATTTCAGGAACTTCCCATTGGCAGTTGTTCAGTCATTGGGGCCCCGCATTGTCTTTCCAAATGCTCCATTGATATGGTTGGTTTTAGCCAGCCCTGAATGCCCCATTCAGATCATCGCAGACAGTCATGTGACACAAACCCATCTCCTGCTCTGCTCCAGGAGCAGCCTTTATCACCTTTCTGCACCCCCTGGGTGTGTGCCTGGTAAGAGCGCCTTTATTCCAGTTGGCAAAGAGCGTACTGCTAGGTACCGGTAAATCTCAGCCTGGCTGACAAACTCCCTACCCCCAGCACACTGTCAGACTATTTAGCCAGACTGGGTCTGGTAAGGTAATGAAAACTGGTGACACGCTGGCCATGAATAGCATTGTGTGCACTATGTACGGATGGTGCATAAAGCGGTAGGTACGTGTGCTGGAAATAGGTTCCTAATATAGCTCGCGGGGGCGGCTGATAAACAAGGCTGCCTTAGCCCAAGGAATGTGGATTTACCTGTCTGCCTGGACCATGCTAACAGAGGGATGAGCAGTGGTGGGTTTAGAGTTAGTGGGGCCCCGTGCACAGCTTCATTTTTGGGGCTCCCTCTCGGGACCCAGCCAAGAAAAAGAACATTCTCCTCTCAAGTTTTAGACATTAGAAAGCAGGTTTTCTTTTTGTTTCACTTGGAACCTATTCTCTCGGCTCAGTGTCACTTCAACCTCTGCTCTTGGTTAATACGCTTCATTGTAGTCTTACCCTAAAGTCGGCACAGTGCTGTGATATTAAAGTGAGACGGGAGCCCTGTGTGACCCCACTAGCAACCCCCCACTAATGGATGATCCCATGTTAACGGCTGCACGTAGAGATCTAGTAGTTAGCCAGAGTCAGTTCATTGCTATGGGCCGTACTGCTATGATAGAGTGATGCTGGCATGGATCAGTGGCAAAGACCTCGTCTCAGGGACAGGGTCTCCGTCTCCTGGGCACAGGCCTGCGGAACAGACTGCAGGGATGCATAGTGCATTAGCAGTGAGAAGTGATTCCATCAGGTGATGTGCGCACAAAGGCCCCGTTGCAGGCACCTGTGGCATGATGCAGCTGCCGCTGTGCACATGTGGAGTCACACACAGAAAGGAAGGTAGAAAAAATCAGCTCCTCTTTCTAGTTCCTCTCCCCCTACATGCTGCTCTGCAGATCCAGCCATCACATAAGCGCATGGGAAGTTCCCTACGACCCTTTCAAGGACTGTGACCCTAATGCACTGCAACCTGCACAAGCTGCTGAGCCTTGCTCAGCTCCATTTCTTGTCTGTTCCTGAAACATACGGTTCTCCTGACTGAAGACAGAGGGACTGGGCATTAATTAGAGACAGATGCTCTATGGAGGTCTGCGCAGTGAGGCTCGCTGGAAATAAGCACAGAGAATGGGCTTTTCTTAGGGTGTTTTTTTTTTTTTTTTTTTTGCTTCAGTGGTTTAGTCTTTAATGTGCTGGGCCAGCCCCCCTCCCTGCTGCAACGCTTCATTTGTGGTCCAGACAGCAGCTGTCTCCTTTAACAAACCCCACTGCAGTCAGTAACAGTTTGGAGGCCTGGCGTGACTTGGCTACACCACACACTTCACATTCTTTTCCTAGGCTTGAGGTCTCATCTCCACATCTCCCTCCCCAAGCCAACCAGACACAGTTTGTCCCTTCTCTGAGCCTCAGCTCCCATTCTTCAAACTAGCTTCTTCAATGGATACTAACTGGGATGGAGTGCCCAGGGCTGGCCCTCTCTCCTAGGGACTGCCTGGATGCTCTATTCAAATTTCACAGGCCACGCACAGGCACAAACACGACCAGAATGCATCACCCCTCATCTGGCCTGGTTAGCTCTGAAACTGACAACGATCACCCTTGGAAGGTGGGTGAAGTAAAAATCTTTTGTTGGACTAACTTCTGTTGGTGAGAGAGAAACAAGCTTTCAAGCTTACCCAGAGCTCTTCCTCAGCTTGGGTCTTCTTCAGGTCTGATCAAACAGAGACCACCATAACCGATAGATTTCTGTAAAGAAGGGAATGAACTAGGGGAGGGGGTGGGGGGGAGCAATCAGAACTCATCAACGTGGGTTCTAAGGGTTCAGCATCTGGGTTGGGGGTTGTGCAGTGGTGGATTTAGAGTTAGTGGGGCCTGTGCACAGCTTCATTTTTGGGGGCCCCCCCCTGGGGACCCTGCCAAGAAAAAAAACATTCTCTTATATCCCCCTCTCCCCCACATTTTTCATTCTTTTTTTCTTCATCCTCCTCCTATATTATAAGTAATAGGAAGTAAATGAAAATAAAGTGAGGTACCTTGATTGGGGCAGGGGGTTAGGGTGCAGGAGAGGGTGCGGGGGTCGGGCTCTGGGAGGAAGTTTGGGTGCAGGTTGCGGGCTCTGGGCTGGGGTATGGGAGAGTGAGGGGTGCGGGCTCTGGGAGGAAGTTTGGGTGTGGGCTCTGCGCTGGGGCAGGGGGTTGGGGTACAGGAGCGGGTGCGGGGGTTGGGCTCTGGGAGGAAGTTTGAGTGCAGGTTGCGGGCTCTGGACTGGGGTGTGGGAGAGTGAGGGGTGCAGGCTCTGGGAGGAAGTTTGGGTGTGGGCTCTGTGCAGGGGCAGGAGGTTGGGGTGCAGGAGGGGTCGGGGGCGGCGCTTACCTTGAGTGGCACAGCTCCCAAAGCGACTGGCACATCCGTCTGGCGGTGGCTCCTAGGCGAGGGCGGGACAGGGGGTCTCTGCATGCTGCTGCACGCAGGTGTCGCCCCCGCAGCTCGCATTGGCCGCAGTTCCTGGCCAATGGGAGCTGCGGAGTCGACACTCAGGGCGGGAGCAACGCGCGGAGACACCCTCCCCAGGGGCCGCAGGGACATGCCGGCTGCTTCTGGGAGCGGCGCAGCGCAGAGGGAGGCAGGCAGCATGGGTAGGAAGCCACTTTAGCCCTTGTGGGAAGGGGACAGCGGGACTCTGTGCACTGCCTGGGGTGGGGGCAGCATGCAGAGGCACCTCCCCCCTGCCAGGGGCATGCAGAGATGTGCCAGCAGCCGGCCGCTTCTGGGAGCGGTGTGGGGCCACCGGCCATAGAATGCAGCCTGCCTGCCTGAGCCCTGCTGCGCTGCCGCCTGGGACTCGGGGGCAGGTTGTCAGATGAGATTTGTCCTGCATTTTGGGGGCCCCCCCGTCATTGGGGGCCCTGGGCCACCACACTGTTTGTTTCATGGTAAACCCGCCCCTGGGTTTGTGTGTCTTCCTTTAACACAATTCTCTCTGTGTTCTTATTTGGCTCACATCAATGTAGTTGTAGGAGTACCTACAGAGAGTGGAACGTGGCTCAGTCATTATATACTTTCTATTCCCCAGTTAAGCTCCTCATAATGAATGAGCGGTGTCAGGGAAAGAAGCATGTTGCAAGCCTGAATAATGAAGGCAGGAAGTTTGTTCTGTAATTGGATTAGTTCTGCTGGGAACGTACTTTGTCTTGTATCTTTGTCAGTCCTGGGCTGGCAGCTGGCCCCAGAGCCACGTGCAGCATTATCTGGAAGCCACCCAAACAGAGGGAGTAAGAGCACGGGCCAAACATGAATACTTGGTGGAGTTCACTAACTGAGGAATAACTAGCCTTCTAAAAAAGAAAGGTCATACAATAGCCAGTTTTACCAGGGGGATTTTTGAAATTCCACTTCCTGTTTGCTCTGTGTGGACAGTTCACATGGCATCTTCCCAGCTGACCATGGTGGCTCCATGCAGCAAATGCTCTCCTGCTTGGAGTACGCCTGAGTTATTGGATCTGCTGGCACTGTGGGGGGAGGAGGCTGTGCAGTCCAGCTCTGCTCCAGCCATAGGGACTTAGATACCTACGGTCAGACTTCTCATGGCATGTTGGAGAAAGGCTATGAACTGGACACACATCAGTGCCATGCGAAGATAAAAGACCTGAGGCAGGCGTACCAGAAGGCAAGGAAGTAAAACCGTCACTCTGGTGCTGTGATGAATATTCAACCCTCACAAGAAGGACCAGGTGTCTGTGGTGAGTCAGTCGCTAACAGGGTCTGCATGGGGCTGGAGCCAATGGTAAATGGGGCCACCAGGGCTGAGGGTCGTGGGGCAGGGCTTCAGCTCTGCTAGAGGGACGGGGAGGAAAATGGGAGAGAGAAGGGAATGGGAAGGGTCAGGATTCGAGCAAATGGCCAGGCTGAAGGGGCAATAGGAAAGGTCAGCACCAGGGCAGGGGACAGAGGATGTGGAGGCTCTGGGTTGGTGGTGGTGGTGTGAGGATAGGGCTTGGTTTGAATTTAGTGGACTCTTATGGGTTAGGTTGACAGTACAGAATGTGCCATTCTCTGGGTTCGCCTACATTTGAAAGGAATTTTGGATGAATTTGAGGTTTTTCAGGACAAACAGGACTGATAAACTTCGGGAAGAACCCAAATTTTCTGAACTATCTGGTGTCTCATTCCATATTGATGCCACCGCTTTGGAAGCTCATTCACTCAAATTCAGAAGGTGTCATTGAGCAGTGGGGTAGACGAGGCTGCATCTTCTGTGCATGATGGCATTGGGACGGCCTGCAGGAGAAAGTAAAGAGCTGAGGTCAGAGATCTGGCTCTATTCCTGTTTTTCCCCCTGTATGACCCTGGGACAGTCCCTTTGTCATGCTGTTCTATGCAGTGGGGATAAAGGCACTTAGCAGCCTGTCAGGGGCTACACACATTGTGCCTGGCAGGGCTCTGGGCAGCCCAGTGGACAGAGTCAGCAGCCCTTAACGAATCCATAGGTGAAGTGTAAGTGAGTGCACATGTGTATTAGTCAGCAGGGTTGCTAGCTTTTGCCATTTCATAGATTCCAAGACCACAAGGGACCGTTGTAATCATCTGGTCCAGTGGTGTGCAAACTTTTCCAGTCAGCCTCCCCACCAGTAACAGAATCTGTCTGCGCTCCTCCTCCAATACTGCACAGCCAAGGCTTCCTCAGCGGCGGAGCTGGGGGTAGAACTGGGGATGGGGGCGGAGCTGGGGATGGGGGAGGAGCTGGGCTCAGGGCAGAGAGGGAATGAGGGCAGAACTGGGCTGGGGGCAGAGCAGGGGGTAGAGTGGAGCTGGAGGCAGATCTGGCCTGAAGGCGGAGCAGGACTGGGGGCTGAACAGGGTTGAGGGTTGGAGCTGGTCTGGGCGCGGAGCAAGGTTGGAAGTGTGGCGCTCCCTCCATGCCCGCCTGTGGGGGCTGGACTTGCTCCCACTGTGCACCCCCGCAAACATTCCTCCATGACACCCTAGCAGGGCACGCACACAGTTTGGGGACCACTAATCTAGTCTGATCTCCTGTGTAACACACAGGGCCGGCTTTAAGCCGATTCAGCCGATTCCCCGGAATGGGGCCCTGCACCTAAGAGGGCCCCGCAACATCCAGGGCTGCTGGCGGAGCGGGAAAAAAAAAAAAAAAGCCGCATCCTGCTTCTCCCCCCTCCCTCCAGCGCTTGTGCCGCCATACAGCTGATCAGCGCAAGCCTGGGAGGGAGGGGTGAGGAGGAGGAATGCAGCATGCTCGGGGAAGACGCGGGGCCAGGGCGGGGATTTGGGGAGGGATCCAATGGGGCAGGGAGGTGGCAGGGCTGGGGGCGCGGCCAGGGTGGGGATTTAGGGAGGGATCCAATGGGGCAGGGAGGTGGCAGGGCTGGGGGCGGGGCCAGGGCAGGGATTTGGGGAGGGATCCAATGGGACAGGGAGGGGCGGAGTCGGGGCGCGGGGGCGCGAGACAATTTGCGTCCCGGCGTGGGGCCCCGCACCTGCTAAAGCCGGCCCTGGTAACACAAGCCAAAGAACTTCCTCAAAATAATTCCTAGAGCAAAGCTATTAGAAAAAGTCCAGTCTTGATTTAAAAATTGCCAGTGATGGAGAATGCACAATGACCCTTGATATTTAATAATCAGCTCTTCAATCCAGCAGACAAAGGTCTAACATGAGCCAACGGCTGGAAGCTGAAGCTAGACAAATTCAGACTGAAATAAGGCCTGCATTTTAACAGTGAGAGTCATTAACCATTGGAACAACTTACCAAGGGTCATGGTGGATTCTCTCTCACTGACAATTTTTAACTCAAGATGGGATGTTTTTCTAAAAGATTGATCTAGGAATTATTTCAGGAAGTTTTCTGGCCTATGCTATACAGGACGTCAGACTAGATGATCAAAATGGTCCCTTCTGGCCTTGAATCTTTGAGCTCTGGGCTTCTCTCCCTTGGGTCCAAAACAAGGAAGCAGCTCAGGGTTTCCCCACTCTTGGGAAGCAAATGGCTATTGCCTCCGAGATCGCGAACCAGATGGTGCTCATGGCATCGTTCCTTCACAAGATGCACTGTTGCAGGGCCATCCAGCTAATTCCTAAGTTACTGTTGTAGCGGGAGCACATCTAGATATGGAGGATGTCAGAATTTCACTTGATGACCAGGAGAAGGGCTTGGAGAACACGGCTTTCGACTCCATGGTAAATCTTCCCTTCTCTTCTGCACTGGCCTTTGGACCTGCTCTGAGAACACTGACTAACAGGATGTTTTACAGGAAGAAGAGGGACTCCCTGAGGGAGCACAGAATCCGCCTCCTGAGAACAACAGAGAGGAGAGAGCCAAACACCCCACCTTCTGGAGGTATAGTAACCCCAGGAAGTATCACTGCTCCTGCAACAGCTCCCATTAACCCTTCAGAGCTGGGCAGCCGGAGAGCGGTGGCTGCTGGCTGTGGGGAGTCAGCAGCTGGGAGAGGTGACTATGGGGAATGCCTAAGGCAAATTTTGGGGTGACTGTAGCCCCCGCAAGGCCCCCCCCCACAGTGCAGCCCCATGTCTATTAAGAAAGTTAATTCAATTTAACCCCACTGTTAAATATGTTTCTGGGGAAAAAATCTGGTGGTAGCAGGCACTCTGCCATGAGCCCAATCACACTCAGCTACACATGAGCTCAAAGATGACGTAAAGATGTACATGGATACTATAGATCAGTGGCTCTCAACCTCTCCAGATTACTGTTTCCCTCTCAGGAGTCTGATTTGTCTTGCGTGCCCCCAAGTTTCACCTCACTTAAAAACTACTTGCTTACAAAATCAGACATAAAAATACAAAAGTGTCACAGCACACTGTTACTGAAATTGCTTCCTTTCTCATTTTTACTGTATAATTCTAAAATAAATCAATTGGAATATAAATATTGTACTTACATTTCAGTGTACAGTAGATAGAGCAATATAAACAAGTCATTGTCTGTATGAATTTTAGTTTGTACTGACTTCACTGGTGCTTTTTCTGCAACCTGTTGTAAAACTAGGCAAATATCTAGATAAGTTGATGTACCCGGAAGACCTCTGCACACCCTTAGGGGTATGCCTACCCCTGGTTGAGAACCACTGATGTAAATGCATACAGACCAGTGTCAGAAAAGAGACACCACCAGCTACAACAGGCAACCCTGACTGACACGCAACTACAAGAAGTTCTAAGTTACATGAGGGCCAGCTGGCCCAAGTATCTAAAGAACACTACGGAAGCGAGAAGAGACTGCTTTGCAGTACATGGACGATTAAGCGAGTCAAATGGATACATGACTCAAGGCGATTGTATTGTAATTCCAAATGAAATGAGAGGAGAAATCCTAAACCTCACCCATGAAGGACATACCATGTTGCAGTGTAATCGAAACACTGAAATGCACTTTTGCTCACTTCCAGAACTACTAATGACAGACAACAGACCACAATTCCCTGCAGCAGAATTTAAGTATACCTCTACCCCGATATAACGCGAGTTATAAGATATAAGGCGGGTTCGCATACAAGGCAGTAAAGCTCTGACACGCTGCTTTGAGCAGCGTGTTAAGGGTGCTGGGCCGGGGCTAAGGGGTTGGATAAGGGGCAGAGGGTCTCGGGGGTGGTCACGGGCTCCCCCACCCCAGGGTCTAGGACGCAGGAGCTGTGGGGGGGCAATTTGGGGGGCCCCGCAGTCCCAGAGTGGCCCGGGAGATTAGCAGGGGACTGGGAGCAGCCCGCTCCGCTTCCCTCGTCCCAGCCATGTCGCTCGGGGGAGGGGACTTGGGGGAAGGGATCCCCCCCCCCGCACTCACCAGCAGCAGCGGAAGCGGAGCAGCCCGGCCCCAGCCCACTCCACTCCACCAGCTCCCAGCCGCGGCGATCCAATTCCTGCCGCAGGTGAGTGCAGGACCTTTCCCCAACACTAGGGTTACCATTCGTCCGGATTTACCCGGTGTGGAAGCAGAGAAAGAACTGACAGGAAGGGGATGCAATACATGACAGTTCGTTAGCAAGAGTCAGGCTAACTGTAACCCTGATAACGCGAGATTTGTAGAAGCGAGGATTGTGTGAGGCGGGTGAGAAAGAACTGTGTAAGAAGTCATTATGACCTGGAGTAGATAAGGTATAGAAAATATTGTATGTTGGCAAGAGTCAAAACAAGTGAGGAAATGAGATATCAAGATGGCCTATGTATAAACAAAATGCAACTGTTGCTCATTATTGTCTGTAACAAAAGGTATAAATGCTTGCTGTAATTGTTTACCTGTTGAGAGACCTGCTTAGCTCTCTCCCTCTGCGCAATTGTGAGAGTTAATAAAGCATCTGACTTGCTGTACCTAAACAAATAGTGAGAACTCTGTTTTTCTCCGACACCGGACATGTCCTGCTTTTTGTGCTAAAAATAGCGTCTGGGGGGAATTTGTAAAGCACTCAAAATGTCCGGGATTTCCCCCCTCCCCCGGCAGAGCAGAGCGAGCGGCTGGGAGGGCTGCAGGGAAGTCACGGGCTGGACTCTGGAGCAGCTGTAGAGGAGCTCCGCCCTGCATTCTGAGCCGGCAGCTCTCCCCTGCAGCCTGGCTCCGGCAGCACTGTGCAGGGCCAGGGACCGGGTTTTGTTGTGCTGGGGAGCGCAGCCACGTGTCCGGCTCGCACAGAGCCCAACACCCTGTTCTGAGCAGCAGGGTAAGGGGGCCAGGAGGCAGGAGAAGGGGCAGGGAGGTTCTGGAGGGGGCAGTCAAGAAACGGGGGGGAGTCGGGAGTTCATGGGGGGGCTTTTGGGGGGGAGTGGAGAAAGTTTTGGGCAGTCAGGGTACAGGTAGGGGGTAG
>NC_048307.1:46791225-46807545 GCF_013100865.1 Trachemys scripta elegans
CGGGGAGTCCTCAGGCATGGCTCCAGCTGTTACCCAGAGTCCCTGCTGCCCCGGGGACACAGCTCTGCATCGCCCCAGGCCCCCAAATCCCAGCAAAGCACTAACACCCCCCAGCCATGCACAGCGCCTGCGCTCACCATGGTTTCCTGCTGTCCCTGCAACGCCTGGCAGGGGACCCCTCAACCACGGCAGGGCTGGAACCCGTCAGCTGATCTCGGAGCGCAGTCAGCTGACCACAGACTTCCCTACGCTGCAGCCTGTCAGCCGCGCTCTGAGCCGAGTCAGCTGACCGCAGATTTAGTGACGCTTCAGCCCTGGCTTATTGCCCAGACTGAGGCTCAGCCGGCGGCAGCTCTTCTCTGCTTCCAGCAGGGGGCGGCAAAGGCCTTCCGATCTAGTTCTCGGGAGTTCTGTTCCCCGCTGCGCAGCAAACACCGTAGGTTGCCTCTGCCCCCAGGGCTACCCTGAAAGGGAGATCAGTGACTGAGCAACTGTATGTCCATTGGCCTGTTAACCCTGCTAGCGAGGGTAGCTGCGGCCCCCTGCTGCACAGGATGTGAGCATCTCATGCTTGTAACGTATTTGTCCTCACAATATTCCTCAGGGTACATCTACACTACAGCAGGGAGTCGATTTAAGATACGCAAATTCAGCTACGTGAATAGCATAGCTGAATTCGACGTATCGCAGCCGACTTACCCCGCTGTGAGGACGGCGGCAAAATCGACTTCTGCCGCTTTTTGTCGGCGGCGCTTACTACCACCTCGGCTGGTGGAGTAAGAGCGCCGAAGCACAGAAATACCAAAATGAGACCTGCTCTGACAGTTGAGAAGCAAGTGGCAATAGCCCTGTGGAAGCTTGCAACACTAGATTGCTACTGGTCAGTCGGGAATCAGTTTGGAGTGGGTAAATCTACCATGCGGGCTGCTGTGATCCAGGTAGCCAGGGCAATCAATTCACTTCTGCTAAGAAGGGTAGTGACTCTGGGAAACGTGAAGGACATAGGGAACCCCATTGCGGCAAAGCCATCCACTAACTGTGGTGGGACGATAGATGGAACACACATCCCTATCTTGGCACCAGACCACCTTGCCAAAGAGTACTAAACCGGAAGGGCTACTTCTAAATGGTGTTGCAAGTCCCTAGTGGATCACAGGGGCTGTTTCACCGACATCAGCGTGGGATGGTTGGGAAAGGAACATGACACGCATCTTTAGGAACTCCAGTCTCTTCAGAAAGCTGCAAGAAGGAACTTCCTTCCCAGACCAGAAAATTACCGTTGGTGATGTTGAAATGCCAATAGTTATCCTTGGAGACCCAGCCTACCCCTTGTTCCCGTGGCTCATGAAGCCGTACACAGGCAGTCTGGATAGCAGTAAGGAGCAGTTCAACCATAGGCTGAGCAAGTGCAGAATGGTGGTAGAATGTGCCTTTGGATGTTTAAAGGGGTGCTGACTCTTTTACTTTTAGGTTAGATCTCAGCGAAAGCAATATTCCTATTGTTGTTGCTGCTTGCTGTATACTCCATAATATCTGTGAAAGTAAGGGGTAAAAGTTTCTGGCGGGGTGGGGGGTTGAGGCAGATCACCTGGCTGCAATTATGAGCAGCCAGCCACCAGGGCAATAAGAAGAGCCCATCGAGGCGCACTGCGTCTCTGAGAGGCTTTGAAAACCAGTTTCATGAATGATCCAACACTGATGTGACAGTTCTGTGTGTTGTTCCTTACCAACCTGCCCCCTTTTTTGCATCTACTGCCCTGTAAACTAAACCCCCACCAACCACAGTGTGCACAGTGAATAAAGAGCCTCTTGTTCTCCATTTATGCATTTTTATTATGCTAACAAACACTGAACAGAGACAGCAATGAATAGCAATGATAACCAGGGCCTGATAACACAGGGAGGGAGGGGCAAGGACACATAGCTTATTACAATTGCACTGTCTAGCAATCAAAGCTGTGGGAATGAGAGCCTCCTGCTCCATGAACCATCCCCTGGAGCTGAGTTCAAGGGATAATGGAGCTTCTCCCTCCCCTCCTCCCTGCATTCTAGGACATCCGGGAGAGGAGGATCTAGAACTTGGTGAGGAGGGCAGCTAGTTCATCACTGGGTGCAGCGGGACTCTAAGGTCTAGCTGCCTTTCCTGCACCTCAACCAAACGCCTCAACATGTCTGTTTGCTCCCCCATAAGCCGCAACATCTCCTCTGGCGTGTTACGCTCTTGATTCCTGCCTGCTTTCCTGCCCTCTTGGTCGGTGCACATGCTCTCCGACAGAGTAAGCCTCCAGCTGGGCCCTGTCAGTCTCGGAGGAACGCATCAAATCACAGAACATGTCTTCCCTTGTCTGCTTTTTTCCCCTTTTAATCTGGGACAGCCTTTGTGCTGGAGTGGAGGAAGCACCCAGAGAACATGTTGCAGCTGCAAGGAAAAGCATATATTATTGAAAACAAAAGGTTAACTGTTGCAATGAATGAAACAATTCACAGCAGTAAATATATTCCCTGAGGTACTCGGCCAAATTTCGTGTTATAAAAGAAGAGCCTGCCAGTAAGGTAAAACACATGGCAGAGCGCTGGGCAGCAGATTTCGGTTTGCAGGCAGGCATGGTGAGCACACAAGAAAGGGTAGGCAGTGTCAGGGCACATCAGGGGACATTTTTTAGTGTGGAAACTCTTGGCACATAAACAGGCTTTTCTGGGGAGCACCCTTTGCATGGCTGCACTGGCCGCCACTGTATCCCAATTGTTTACCTCATATTAAACATCAACCACAATTGCATTTAACCCCTATAATGTGATTACAAGTGTGCACTCACCAGAGGTGCCTTCCTCGCCAACACAGTCCCGCACCAGTGGGTCCTGGGAGGGGATTGGCTCCAGAATTAGGAAAAGGTCCTGGATGTTTTGGAAAATGGATCCTCAGCTTGCCTGCTGCGCATTCTCCTCCTCTTCTTCTTCCTCATCAATAATGTTCTCCTCGTTGTTCGTTGCTTGGGCTCCCTGGGAGGTATCCACGGAGAGTGTTGGGATACTGGTGGGGTCCCCACCTAGAATCGCATGCAGATGCTCATAGAAGCGGCATGAATGTACCTCAGCACCAGAGTGACTGTTCACTTCCCTTGTCTTCTGGTAGGCTTGCCTGAGCTATCTTATTTTTACACACCACTGCCGTGTGTCCCTGGTGTAGCCTTTTCCCCCATGACCTGTGCGATTTTGGCATAGATATCAGCATTTCTTCTGCTGGTTCGGAGCTCTGCCTGCACAGACTCTTCTCCCCACAGAACAGTCAGATCCAGTGTCTCCTGTATGCTCCATGCTGGGCAGGCATGGTCAGCTGTGTTGGTGAGCTCTCCATGCTACTCAAACAGGAAATGAAATTCAAAAGTTCCCGCGGCTTTTCCTGTGTACCTGGCTGAAGTGCAGTGGAGTTGAAAGTGCTGTCCAGAGCGGACACATTGGAGCACTCTGGGACACCTCCCGGAGGCCAAACAAGTCAAAATACACAGTGTTGTGTCTACGCTACCCCTCATTCGACCCGGGAAGGTCGAATCTAGCGCTACTCCTCTCATTGAGGTGGAGTACAGGTGTCGATTTTAAAAGCCCTTTAGGTCGGCAGGAAGGGCTCTGTAGTGTAGACAAGAACATTATAAATTCGACCTAATGTGGGGAATGTTGATCTAATGACATTATGTAGACCAGCCCTGAGGTCCAGATCCTGAAAGCTACTTTGACTCCTGCCTTCCCTTGATTTAAATTCAATGGAAGTAGGGAGTCTAAATATCTTTGAGGATCTGGGACTAAGTGACTTGCCCGGGGCAGGGCAGGGCAGGGCAGGGCAGGGATGGGACGGGGGCCTCCACTCCCAACAGCAGAGTCCCTTGGAGGAAGGGCACATCTGCTCTGGAAGCCAGTGTCTGCCAGGGCTGTCCCGAGGCAGCGAGCTGGGCTTGGAACAAGAGGCAGCAGAAAAACTATTCCATGGGCCACCTTTCCCTGGAGAACTCCCCAGCCCCACTCTGGACGCAGCTGAGAAGAACTCAGCTCACTGGGTTAGGAGCAGAGCAGGTGGATGCTGAGCTGTACTGAAAGTCCGGCCCTGCTTATCTGACTTTTGTCACCATAGGAACCCAGTGCCTCACAGTCACTAATGGATACTCCCCTCCCCACACGCCTCCAGGCAGGGACATGCTATCCCCATGTGGGGGGTGGGGAATGGAGGCCCAGGATCGGGGAAATGACTTGCCCAAGGTCCCACAGAAAGCCTGGGGCCAAGAGGGGAATTGAGCCCAGCCTCCTGAGTCCCCACCCTGTGCCCTGTCCCTGGGGTCATTCTTACAGCGCTGACACCCACGTCCCCACCCCATGCCCTGCCCCCGGGGCCATTCTTACAGTCCTGGAACCCACCTGGGTTCTGAGCTCTTGAAAGTTTGGCCACACCTGTTCACTATTGTAATTAGCCAATGGCCACTGGGCACAGAGCAGCACTGGAAGGATGGTTGAAGGGAGGGGCCTGTTCTTCTCTCCCTGCACCCTGTGCTAGAGGAACAAGCCCTGGGGCTGAGCCTGGAGGTCCAGGACCGCCCGGGACAAAGGACACCCAGCTGCACCAAAATCCAGCCCAAACTCTCACCGGGGGAGGCTGGAGTTGGCCTTTTGACCACAGACGACACCAGCTGGACACCACCTGTTCCGAGCAGGTTGGCTCAGCCATGCCACACCCAAGCCCCCCAAGCAGCAGAGCCATGCACAGGACCTTGCCATGCCAGCCCGAGAGCATTAACTCGTGCCTGGCTCCTGGAAATGGCTTAGCATGGTATGTCGGTTACTAGAATCAGGATGGGAAAGGAGGGACCCTCCCCTGCTAACTCCTCTTCCAAATCCACTTAGCCAGGACCAGGGGCCTGGGGAGGGGACTAAGCCTGGGGCCTGGGGAGTCTCTGCTCCCACCCCCTGAGCCTCCCACCCCAAGTGGTGGGACTCTGATGGGCAATGGGGCAGGAACAGAGCCAGACAGTTATCCCAGGTAAGCAGGGGCTGTGGTCTCCATGGTATTCGTGAGCACTAATTAAGGTGACCAGATGTCCCAATTTTATAAGGACATTCGCAATTTTGGGGTCTTTTTCTTATATAGTTTCCTATTACCCCCCATCCCCATCCCAATTTTTCACACTTGCTGTCTGGTCATCCTATGTGGGGAGAGGCGCTGGAGTGGCTCCTAGCTGGAGGCTCTCAGGGTAATTTCAATGGAGAGCTAGAGGCAGATTTAAGCTGACACCTTCAGATCGCAAATCCATGAAGGCCAGTGGGTTTGGGGGACTCCTACCTTCCCCCAGCAACAAGGGAGAGACAGCAGCAGGGCTGAGTCAGGGGGCGAAGACACAGCACCTAGCCGCAGCTCCAGGGCCGAACAGGAACACATGGGGTGCAGCTGACCTCACCCTTTATCATAAGGCAGCTAGCTCTGTGGCAGCGCCACACAAGGTTCCTCATCCCCACAGCCCCCCCCCCCCCCCAACAGTAGCAACATGGGGCTCCTGGGAAACAAAGCCCCACTCTGAAATGCAGCTCCCTGCTGCGCACCCTGCCTCTCCCAGGGAGGCTCCTGAAGGGGAATAAAGGTGTTTTCCAAAGAGCCCATGGGTCTGACCTCCCGCCTACCTGGCTCTAGGGTGACCAGACAGCAAGTGTGAAAAATTGGGACAGGGGTGGTGGGTAATAGGAGCCTATATAAGAAAAAGACCCAAAAATCGGGACTGTCCCTATAAAAACGGGACATCTGGTCACCCTACCTGGCTCATGGGAGAGTCTGAGATACAGCTAAAGAGGTCACCTCCTTCCTCGCCCATTCACTAGTGGGAACATCCCCCTCAGGAAGGCAGCAGCCGCCTCAGGCTGCTCAGTGCTCTTCATTTACTCTGCATTGATGGCAGAGTCACTTGGCAGCTCATGCAGGGACTGGCTGCAGTTTGTGCCTACAAGAAAAGGTCCCAGAGTAAGACAGGCCAAAGCTGGGGTAGCAGCTGCTGCACTTAACCCCACCAGCGCCGCAGGCTCTACGGCTGCTGGAAGAGGAAAGCCAGGGTTCGAACTGGAACTGAGAACTTCTGCCACATCCCTGGCACTTACGCATCCCACAATAGCGAGGTCACTCTGCTTCATGCATTAGCAGACGCTGCAGCTGGAGCAGTGGGAGTTGTGTTTGTGCAGCACGGAGGGCCCTGGGGTGTTGCTGCCTAGTATGATGGGCAGCAATTGCTTTATAACTCCGCCTACAGAACCGTTGATGATAGACCACCACTTGGTGCATCAGCCTAGCTGCCAAGGCTCTTCACAGCCTAGCTGCGATGGGCTGGGGCAGGTATTCAGTGGAAAACCCCCTGACTCTGGTTGTGCCACTTCCCTCTTCAACCCCCACTGTTATGAATAATTCCCCCCACCCTGCCCCAGGATGAGACTTCAGGATTTTTCCCAGGTGGGTGGAAGCTCCCAGTCCTCCACCAACAGAGAAGTAGATTTATAACACAATGCAGAAAGCTCTCCAAGGTGCATGCAGGTCAGTCACTAGATATCATGTGATGCTGCCTGCATTGCTTCCTGTTGGTCTTCTAGGAGATCCTTGGACCCTTGCTAGGCATCAAGGATGAATAGGGGTCCTACCACAACATGAGCCTCTGCTACCCTCACTGAGGAGTTACCTGTGTCGAGATACAAGAGTGTTACCAAAAGTCCATTTATATTTCATTAGCTACATCCTCCCCCGCTCACTTTGGGATGAAGACCCCTTAAAATGGGGTGTCAGTTTGACCAAGCCAGCCTCTGTTCTTCAGGTCAAAGGTTATATCCTGCCCTCTTACATAAGTTGGGTGGGCATCACAGAACCTGGGGGCCACATCTCTCTGGAAGCATCTCCCTGGCCCACTGTCCAGAGGGCTGCCTCTCCTGGACTCTCCTCCAAGCCAGGGGTTCTCAACCTTTTTCTTTCTGAGTCTCCCCCTCCCCCCCGCCCCTTGACATGCTATAAAAACTCCATGGCCCATCTGTGCCACAATAACTGTTTTCTGCATATAAAAGCCAGGGTCAGCATGAGGGGGTAGCAAGCAGGGCAATTGCCTGGGACCCCACACCACAGGGGACCCCATGAAGCTAAGTTTCTCAGGCTTCAGCCGCAGGTGGTAGGGCTCAGGGCCCCAGGCTTCAGCCCCATGTGGTGGGGCTTTGGCTTTCTGCCCTGGGCCCCAGCATGCCTAATGTCAGCCCTGCTTGGTGGACCTCCAAAACCTGCTTGCAGGCTGGAGCACCCACGGAAAAAAATTGGTGGGTGCTCAGCACCCACTGGCAACTCCCCGTGGCCCTGCCCCGCCCCCCCTGCTCCAGCTCGCCTCCACCTCCTCCACAAGCCCGCCGCCTCTTCCTGCTTCTCCTCCCTCCCAGCACTTTTGCCGTGACACAGTTGATTCGCGGGGCAGGGAGGGAGGAGGAGGAGGAGGGGGAACGTGGCGCGCTGGGGGAAGAGGCGGGGCCAGGGCGGGGATTTGGGGAAGGGATCCAATAGGGGCAGGGAGGGGCAGGGCGGGATTACCCAATAGGCAGACAAAGCACGTGCTTAGGGCACCAGCAAAGCAGGGGGCACCAAAAAAAATGAGATTTATTTTTAAAATTTGACATTTGATATTTCAAAAAAAGCACCAAAGTAGTCATCATGGGAAAAATCAGAACTTTGTGAGACTTCCTTACACTCCACTACACACTCTTCCCCCGTTTTTCTGTTCTCTTTTTATTACTTATCCCCACCTAAACCAGGGGGGTGTCTACTAACATAGATCAAAATGCGAGGAAATCAGATGCTGTCATGTATTGCAATAAATTTATGTTTTATTATTGATATATTCTTCTGAGTTATACATACTTGATTTGGTTTTTTTTTCTTATATATATATTATATATATACATAAAAATAGTGCACATTGTGTAATTTTTTTTTTTTTAAGTTCAGATAACTTAGATAAGGAGTGGGATGAAACGTAACCAACTGAGTGGAGCACAGAAATGAAAACTGGCAGAAGAAAAGAAAAAAAAACTAGTGAAATTTTCCAAAATCTTCCAAAGCTGACATCATTTTTCAAAGCAAATCCATCAGAAGCAACATCTTCTCTCAGTAGCACAAACATCGGTGTTTCAGAGACTGACCCTTCTTCTACTGGTGAAACAAACACCATTCCAGAATATGTGGATGTGTCAGAGACTGAACCTGCTCATGCTGTAAATAATAGGAGAAAAGATCCTGGTATGTGGGTTGATTTCAGTACCGATGATGTAGCTTACTGGATAGATCATGGACCAAATGACTGTCAACACCACACTGGGCCATTTGAGAAATCATGTCAGACTTTTACCAATGGCAAACAAACAAGATATTGTCCACAAAAAATATTTTTCGGCATGAAAGTGAATGGTGAGAAATACACTCGAGAATGGCTACTGTATTCACCAACAACAGGATCTGTGTATTGTTTTGTTTGCAAACTTTTTGTATATAAACCTTCAACATCCCGGTTTGCTGCAGATGGATTTAGTGACTGGCAGAATACTGTTTTAATTGAACAACATGAAAATAGCACTACTCACAGAGATTCAATGTTGACATATTTAAATCGAAGACAGGTATTTGGATTGACACAAAAATTGGAAGAACAAATTAAAGGGGAGCGTGAATACTGGCAATATGTCTTGCAGCGTGTTATAGCTGTTATTCAAACATTAGCTGAATGTGGTCTGCCTTTCCGGGGATCAAATGACACATTTGGATCATTGCAGAATGGAAATTTCTTGTGATTGTTGGAGCTTGTGGCTCGGTTTGACCCATTTTTAGCAGGCCATATCTCAAAATATGGGAATGCTGGCAAAGGTAACCCATCATACTTATACAAGACAATATGTGATGAACTCATTGGTGTAATGAGTGACAAAGTTCGTTTAGCTATTGTGGATGAAATAAGTACTGCTGGGTACTTCAGTTTATCTGTCGACTCTACACCTGATCTTTCACATATTGATCAATTAAGTATTGTACTAAGATATGTGTCTCCCACAGATGGAAAAACAGTTGAACAATTTATAACATTCCTCAATTTGAAAAGCCACACTGGTGAAGAAATGGCATATCAAGTACTGCATTATCTGTGCCAAGTTTGCAAAATAGATTTCTCAAAGTGCAGAGGTCAATTTTATGACAAAGCTGCCAACGTCAGGGCATTATCAAGGAATGCAGAAGAAGCTTTTATAACAGAACAAATATGCCATAGTCATACCATGTGCTGCACACTCTCTCAATTTTGTTGGCCGCAGTGCTGTTGATTGTTGTCCGGTGGCAGTAAGGTTTTTCTCAACAGTCCAGTTACTTTATACATTTTTCTCTGCCTCAACTCACCAATGGGCAGTTCTTAAAACATATTTGGACAATGATCGTGTGTTGAAATCTCTTTCTAATACTCGCTGCGAGGCACATGCAGTGGCAACAAGTGCAATTCTGGAGTCCTACTCAAAGATTGTGGATGCATTAGAAAGTATAGCTGAAGACAAATCACAAAAGGGAGAAACTATACGAGAGGCAGAAAACATTGCAAACAAGATGCAAGAACTAGAGTTTGTATTCATGTTGACCATGTGGAATGACATTTTACAACACTTTTACCACACAAGTCAAGCTCTCCAAGAAAAAGAATTGGATTTGAAAACATGTGCAGACCTCTGTCAATCATTAGCAGACCACTTGCACACTTTGAGGAATGATTTCGAAAGACTTGAAGACATATCAAAAGATATCTTGCCTGATACTAACTACAAAGAAACCCAGTCCCACAAGCGCATCAGGAAAAAACAAGCAAATGATAGCAGTGCAACAAAAACAGCATTGAATCCTAGAGACAAATTTCACGTATCTACTTACTATGCTATAATTGAAGCTCATATGAAGAGGAGAGGTGAAGTGTACAAAGAAACATCAAGTAGATTTTCTTTTCTAAATGATATGGACTTATCTGATGAACAATATTCACAAGATTCCCAAAAGCTAGTTGACTCATACTCTGTTGACTTGAACATGAATCTCTGTGGAGAAGTACGGCAGTTCCACTGTTATATGCGCGCAAAGTTTAATGAAACAGGAAAAATGAAATTCAGTCACATTGATCTTCATGACACAATATTGAAAGATGGACTACAATGTGTATTTCCAAATGTAGAGATCGCATTACGTATTTTTCTAACATTGATGATTACTAACTGCTCCGCAGAAAGCTCTTTTTCTCAGCTGAAAAGAATAAAAAACTCTCAGAGAACAACAATGCGTCAGAACAGACTTGATTCACTTTCCCTACTGTGTATGGAAGCGGGCATGCTTTGTCGAGTCAGCTTCGATGAACTTATTCAGAATTTTGCAATCAGAAAATCTAGAAAGAAGCTATTTTAATTTCTGCATACATGTAAGTTTTGTGTCATTTCGAAAAATAAAATTTTATTTTACGGTATAGTATTGTTTTTATTTTGAATTACATATGGGGGGCACCATAATCTTTTCAGTGCTTAGGGCGGGGACTTTGGGGATGAGGTTGGAATGGGGATGGGGCCAGGGTGGAGGTGGTGCGGGGCCAGGGGTGGGTGCAGGCAACCACCGGCGCTGAGAAAGTTGGCTCCTATGTGCAGGCCCTCAGGGGGCCCCGAACCTCTGGCTGAGAACCACCGCTCCAAGCAATCCACAGTTCCCAGTCTCACCGCAGCTGTAGATGTCTCTGGTGCCTTCCACTGGAGACCAGCTAGGCCAGGAGAAGGAGCAGAGTCACTTAGAGTAAGACTTGCCCTTTCCAGGCTGCCCATCCCACCAACCCCACCTGCCCACAAACCATCACCTCCATGGGGTCCTGTAACAATGCTGCCTGTGGGAGCCATCTGAGGTCACTCAATTAGGGTGAACTGCAAACAGAACGGGCCAGACAAACCCCAAAAGCTGTTAGATATTCCAATACTTAGATTTACCAAGTCAGCCCCAAACAGCCTCTGTATTGCTTCACTGGTTACTCAGAAGTCCAAACAATGCAGTTCCCTTAAAGTACCCAGCCTCAGGCCTCCATCCAGACACACATGTCAGATATGATGATGACTACTGAAAATCTTATTTCATCATATAAAAGAAAAGGTTCTTCCAATCCCAAAGGATCAGCCTCACACCCAGGTCCAATTTTAACTTAGATCTTACCCAAAATACATGCTATAGTCAATTCTTGTTAACTAAACTAAAATTTATTTTAAAAGAAAAGAGATAGAGTGTTGGTTAAAAGATCAATATACATACAGACTTGAATTCAGGTACATAGTAGAGATGAGTTTGTAGTTGTCAAAAGTCCTTTTAGAAATAGTCCATAGTTTATAGTCCAATGTCCATATTCAGGGTGACTCCAGTTAGTGACTGGGGATCTCAATCCTTGTGGCTTAAGGTTTCCCCCTCTTGAAACCCAAAGCAGATCTGAGATGACGAATGATTGTGTCCCAGGGTTTTTATACATCTCCTCCAGCCTTTTGGCCTGAGAAAACAATAGGCTTACCTTCCCCTCTCCCAAACATCATGGCAATTATCACAGGATAATTTATCCATTAAACAGTTCAGATACACGTTACCACAACCTTCAAAGAGACATATAAACAATAATACTATTTCACTCAAGTGTCTTCCTAAATATTACTCCTTTTTTGATCTTTGAATCAAAACTATAGCAATAGACAAGATTGTTTGCTTACATCACAAGATCTGAGCAAACATCTACCCTTCTATCTCTAACAATGCAGGCTTGCATTTCAAAGCTCTATTTATTTACATATCTTCTAACCAGTCTTTAAAGTTGGGCCATGGGTCAAGTCAGTCTGTGAGGTAATTAACTCTTTCTGGCCCTGTCACCTTCCAATGAGATATTATATTACACTCATAACGTCACAGGTCCTACTCCAGCTACTCACGTCACCTGCTTTGTTGAAGGAACAAGCCTTGTTCAAGGAATCTGGGGCTTGCTGTGACAGAGTAGGGAGTGGGGAGGATTGACCTGGGGATATTGTGGGGGAGTTTTGCTGGTACTGTCTGCATGGTGATGGGATGTCAGGGTATGACTTCACTTGAGATATGATACCTGAGCATGTAACCTGAGCCCAGGAGGGGGATGGGGCCAGGTGACAACTTCTGCTGGGAAACTGAACAAAGGCTGGAGGAGCAATGGGATATCAGGGTGTGACTTCACTTGAGGGATGATACCTGAGCCCAGGAGGGGGATGGGGCCAGGTGACACCTTCTGCCCTGGAAACTGGACAAAGGCTGGAGGAGGAGCCGGGGGGAGGCTGGGTGAGACTGCTGGAGGGGGTTTCAGTTTGGAGCTGGCTGGGGAAACAGAGGGAGCCCCAGGGCTGGGGTCTAAGCTCCCTGCCCCCCTCCCAAGATGGACCTGACTGAGGGGGTCCGGTTGTCTGTAACAACAAGCTCTGTGTTGGACTGTGTTCCTGTCATTTAATAAACCTTCTGTTTTACTGACTGGCTGAGAGTCACAGTGAATCGCAGGAAGTGGGGGATGCAGGGCCCTGACTCCCCCACACTCCGTGACAACTGGTGGCAAAGGTGGGATCTACTGCACCCATGGATGGCAGTAAAACGGAAGGGGATTGATGAGGACCTGGCAGGCTGAAGGCTCAGAGAGGAGCGGTTTCGGGGTGCCAAAGGAGCTACACTTAATCCCTGGGAGTGTGGTTTCGGGCGGCCAAAGGAGCTACATTTAATCCCTGGGAGTGTGTGACCAGCGAGAAGGACTGTTGCAGTAATGGGGTCCCCCTGGGGATTGCGGCGAGCAGTTCCAGGGGCGGAGGAGTCTGCGGCTTGACCCTGGGAGAGAGAAGGACTGTTGCAGGAATGGGGTCCCCCTGGTGAATGATTACAGGGGGGAGGAGTCTGCAGCTCGACCCTGGGAGAGAGGCAGTGGCCTTGTCTTCTATCGAAGCAGACGCCGTGGCAGATGCACTGCTGACCATTTTCAGCCGAGTGGGGTTCCCCAAGGAAGTCTTGACAGACCAAGGATCCAACTTCATGTCAGCCCTGCTCCGGTGCTTGTGGGAGAAATGTGGGGTCCGGCACACCTGGGCCTCAGCATATCACCCCCAGTCCAATGGGCTGGTAGAGAGGTTCAATGGAACTCTAAAGATGATGCTGAAAACCTTTATGAACCAGCACCCGCAGGATTGGGACAAATATTTACCTCAGTTGCTGTTTGCATACAGGGAGGTGCCCCAGGAGTCTACCAGGTTTTCGCCTTTTGAACTGTTATATGGAAGAAGGTTAAGGGGGCTCCTGGACCTGATGAGAGACAAATGGGAGGAGAAGGCCACTCCCGATGGAGAATCAGTGGTGGCGTATGTCTTGGTCTTCCGAGAAAGGCTTGCTGAGCTCATGGGCCTGGCCAAGGAGAATCTGGCCAGAGCCCAGAGGAAACAGAAGGTTTGGTATGATCGCACAGTGCGGGCCCACGCCTACACCATCGGGGATCAGGTGATGGTCCTCATCCCCGTGAGAAAAAATAAACTACCGGCCTCATGGGAAGGCCCTTTCAAGGTTGTCAAGCAACTAAACGAAGTAAATTATATGGTGGAACTGTCTAACCGGGCACACCGCCACTGGGTGTACCATGTTAATATGATGAAGCCATATTATGATAGGGGGAATGTGGTGTTAGCCATGTGTGGACATTGGGAGGAGCAGGGAGATGACCCATTAGTGATCCCTGAGACAGGAACTGGCTCCTCCCTGTAGTAGTTGCAGGGCCATTCCTGTCTCTCTGTGAAACATGAAGACATGCTTGCTTGGGCTTCAAAGAATGAGATAAGGGGCGGGGGCACATTCTTGTACCAGATGTACTAGGAACGGTTTGTTTGGACATACGGAGACTTGCAGTCTCCACTCCCTGTTTCTGTTCTTCATCTGTACTCAACTCCCTCCTTTCTCCTAGTTTCCGGTGCATGACAACAAAGCTCATAAGAAGTTGCTGAGGCATCACGAATTGTTTGTAGTGTCAAAGAAGATAGATATGCATGAATATTAGAAGCTTTCTAACTAATAAAGGGGGGTTGGGTTGTTTTAACTATGACGCGACGGAACTGTCCTAGTTATTGTAATCAGGGCTGGTTCTCAGTGGAGACGGGCCGCTCTCTATTGTTGTGTGCACTCTTCAATAAAGAGCTTGTGTTTGGACCTTGCTGGTGTTGCCTATCTCTCTGCGGTCAGACAACGAACCGTGCCGTCTGGGTTCGAGTCCCCGACACTTTGTTAGGACTCTTGTCTGCATCTTCAGCCGTTGGTGTTTGAACTCTATTTAATCAGGACAGGCTGGGGCTGGAGGTTGATTCCATCATCCATACATACCTCATTCACTCATATAAACTAAACTAATAAGATTACAGCAGGGTTTGCAAAAATGAAGGTTGCAGCAAGCCCTTACAAAATGGAGTAAGCGTTTTAAAATGGGGGTTGAATTACAATATGGCAAACAGTGAACAGAAGTTACAATATAGACAAGTATAATGGATGGCAAACAGTGAACAGAAGTTACACTGTAGGCAAGTGTAATAAATGGTGAACAGAAATTACAGTACTAAACAGTCTGTCTCAGTGATTTAAGCAGGAATTGGATTGATAATGAAACTTATAAAGGCAGCTGACTGAACAGCTATGGCTCTTAACAAGCATCTTAACTGTTAATTAGCCAGTTATTGGAGTAACCGGTTTTATGAATGAATAAGTCAGCTTTCATTTCAGGGCAAGACTACTTGAAAATTAGGGTTAGCAGTTCAAAAAGTGTCGCAGATCAACTTGTTTCCAGTCATCAGGCTGTCATAGCTGAAAAGTGCCCGTATATTGAAAGACTCTTAGGTCTCCATGCTGTGTGCAAGACAGGGTATTGCTTTTCAGGGTCATGATGAAATGCATGACTCTAGCAATCAAGGCCATTTTATTGAAATTCTTGAGTTGTTTGCTTTCACTCAGACCCGTCTTTTGAATCGACAAAGAAGCAGATATGGACCAGCACCAGAATGATTTAATCCATTCTGCTGCAGAAGCCCTGAGAGAAAGCATTGTTGAAGAGGTCAGGAAGCCAAATATTTTCTGTCCTTGCTGATGAAACTAAAGATGCATGAAAAAAAGAACAGCTGTGTCTTCTTTTACGCTACTATCCAAAAGGAATCATTCAGGAAAGAGCTCCAAATCTAAATGCTGAATCTGTTTCAAAACTGATTGAAGAACTACTGCATTTGAAGCTTGCTGTTAATTACATTGTTGCCCGCGGTTATGACGGAGCTTCTGTGCTGATGGGCATTTAACAGCAGTACAAGCTCAAATTCAGGAACGGATAACACATGCCATTTATGTGCACTGCCAGGCTTAATCTTGTCATTGCAGACACATGTTCCAGCATTGCGCAGTGTCAGGATGTCTTTGCATTTGCTCAAGAACTGTACATCTTCTTTAGCTTACAGCACTAACTGCTTGTGACCCAAAGAGGGAATATTTTCTTGATGATGAGAAACTGAAAATAATTGCAGATCATTATGGGTCAACAGGCACTGATTTTGGCCATCTGGATGCAGAAGTCAAAGTTGCCAAGAAGCACATTCCACCCAAAAAAATGACTTCAATTTCCGAATTCTGCCATGTTCTCCATGACTTACCAAGGGGTTCCCAGTCTTTGCTGTCTATCATAGATATTGTGTTGAGCCTTCCAGTTCCTACAGCATCAAATGAGAGGCACGTCTCTGAACTCAAGAGAGTGAAGGACTATGTAAGATCCACAATGGTAGGGTTAGCATATTTTAATTTTAAAAAAGGAGGACACTCCACGGGGCCCCGCCCCAACTCCGCCCCTTCCCCAAAGTCCCCACCCCAACTCTGCCCCCTCCCCTGAACGCTCCGCCTCCTGCTCCTCCCCTTCCCCTGCTTCCCGCGAATCAAATGTTTGCGGGAAGCCTGAAACAGGGAGGCAGCAAGTAAGCTGGGGCTGGGGCAGGGCGGGGCACAGCGCAGCACAGTCTGGCCCACCCCGGGCCGAGCGGCTCCCTCTGGCAGCCAGCCGGCCCAGGCCAAGAGGCTCTGGCCCTGGCGTCTCCTGCCCGGCTCGGCTCGGGCCTTGGGGCGCCGGCCCCCAGCCCCCGGCCAAGCACCGGCGGCCCCGGCCCCTGGCCCCCGGCCGAGCACCGCCGGCCCCGCACCGCCAGCCCCCGGCCCCGCACCGCCGGCCCTGGCCG
>NC_048307.1:46807940-46808399 GCF_013100865.1 Trachemys scripta elegans
GAGCACCCCCAGCCCCCGGCCCTGCACCACCGGCCCCCGGCCCTGCACCGCTGGCCCCGGCCGAGCACCCCCGGCCCTGCACCGCCGGACCCAGCCCTGCACCGCCGGACCCAGCCCCCGGCCGTGCACCGCTGGTCCCGGCCCCGCACCACCGGCTCCGGCTCCCGGCCACAGCCGAACACCGCCGGCCCCGGCCCCTAGCCCCGCACCGCCGGCCCCTGGCCCTGCACCGCTGGCCTCGGCCGAGCACCCCCGGTCCCGCACCGCTGGTTCCGGCCCTGGCCGAGCGGCCCTGCACCGCCAGCCCCCGGCCCTGCACTACCGGCCCCAGCCGAGCACCCCCAGCCCCGCACCGCCGGCCCTGGCCTCCGGCCCCGCACTGCCGGCCCCGGCAGAGCGGCCCCGCACCGCCGACACCCGGCCCTGCACCGCTGGCTCCAGCCCCTGGCCCCAGCCCCC
>NC_048307.1:46808493-46819969 GCF_013100865.1 Trachemys scripta elegans
CCAGCCCCCAGCCCCGCACCGCCAACCCCCGGCCCCGCACCGCCGGCCCCGGCCGAGCACCCCCGGCCCCGCACCGCTGGACCCGCCCTGCACCACCGGATCCAGCCCCCGGCCGTGCACCGCTGGCCCCAGCCCCGCACCACCGGCTCCGGCCCCCGGCCCCAGCCCACAGCCCCACACCGCTGGCCCCGGCCCCGCACCGCCAGCTCCAGCCCTGGCAGAGCGGCCCTGCACCGCCGGCCCCTTGCCCCGCACCGCCTGCCCCAGCCCAGCACCCCCGGCCCCGCACCGCCTGCCCCGGCCCAGCACCCCCGGCCCCGCACCGTCGGACTTGGCCCTGCACCGCCGGCTCCAACCCCCGGCACCGCACCACCAGCTCTGGCCCCCGGCCCCAGCCAAGCACCGCCGGCCCCAGCCCCCAGCCCCACACCGCCGGCCCCCAGCCCTGCACTGCCGCCCTCGGCCGAGCACCCCCGGCCCCACACCGCCGGTTCCGGCCCCGGCCGAGCGGCCCTTCACCGGGCAAGGTCACCCAGCCCCTGCCCATGCCATGCCTAGCCCTCCATTATTACCTCTCCTTGGGGAGAAGAAAACCCAGGTAGCAACATGTGTGGGAGGAGAGGGCGGGGGAGCCAGCTGGTGAATGCACAGCCGCAGGGGCCCCTCGTCCCACTCCACCAGCTGCTGATTCACTGCCTGGCACCTCTGCCCAGCCTCAGCTTCTGAACTCGGGGAGGATGCGCCATGAAAAACATTCCAAAGAGAGCAGAAGAGGAAGCTCCTTTTTGCAACTGGCACTCCTCCTGGCAAAAACATCTGGCAGATGGACGTCCTAGATGAGGAGTGCATGGAGGGGCGCGCCATGGGAAGGAAGGCCGCAGGCTGGAAAAACCCCTCCCTTGTTCCTCTCTCACCCTGGGAGCATTGTCATTCCCAGCTTCCCACCGCAAGGAATGGGGCTGATAACTGAGGACACGTCCCACCTCTGAAGGCAGCATTGGGATGATGCCAACAGCATCATCCTTTCAACGCGTCTCCATAGCGATTCAGGGCCGGCAGAAGCATTTTGCTGAGAGAGGAGAAAGGCTCATGATCCATGTTATTGCTTTCTGTGTCGTTTCATTATGAAGCTGGAAGAGTTTCGTTTGCAAGACCATCAGACAGAGCGATCGCTGAGAAAGGCGGGGCCAGTGGGAAAGAGACACAATCTGTGGGTAACGTTCCTTTCTGTAGCGTCCATCTAACAATCATTCTCTTGCGGGGCCTTGTCAGAAAATGTCCTACTCAGAGTCAGCCTCGACATGCACGTCAGCAGAGTCCAGACCTACCACCCTGTGCTGTCGTCATGGCAGAGCCAAAGGGTGAAACAGGGGAAAACCTTGTTAGTTTCTGCTTGAGAGATAGCCCCAGAACCCCTGCATGACACAGCGAAGAGTGCTTTTCCCTCAGAGCCAGTGCCCCGCTACTGAGTTAGCAGGCGCTGTGCTGCTGGAGTAACTGTATTTCAGATTAAATGAAAAAGCGAGGTCCTGTCTGCTAGTGTCCGTCAGCAATCCGCAAGCAGCAGGCTGTCAGTCTCACGTTATTGCTTGTATTGCTGGAGGGCCTGGGAGCCCTAGCTCTGAAATGACCCCATTGTGCTAGGCGCTGTACAAACACAGAACAAAGATGCTCCCGCCCCCAAAGAGCTAACCACCTCCAACTTGGGTAGCAAGGTTCCGCCTCCCTAATTTCCCTTTGCAGTGGCAGCTGGAGACAATCATTTTCTCCCCTTCCTGTCCTAAACTGCTGCGCAATAGTGCTGTGTTTTAGTACAGACTTGAGTGGAATCCTCCGGTAGGCATGGCCAGCTCTGTATCACTCCCTTCCAGCCCGCCACAGAGGGGGCACAGCAAAGGAGGTTATGGCCAGTGTATCCTTGCACTTCATCCATCTGGCTCCTAGTGTGGTCTCATAGGGGCTATTTCAGCCAGGCCTAAGAATCAGCCATTTTAGGGCCCTCCCACCCCCTTTGCACGCTGCACCAATGCCAGGTGGCCGGTCCTGAGGATCTGGCCCAAGCTGCAAATCAATAGAGACTCAGGTCCATCATCTCCATATTTGGAGCCTCTTTGGCTTCCTCCCACTGCTCCACCAACGGTCCCTTGACCGTCACAATGTTTTTGCACACTGACAGTGTATGCACTGATCCTCACTGGGGGGTCCCTAAATCTCTCTGGTTCTAGGGCCCCACACCCCTAATCAAATGCTGGCTCCAATCCAGACTGAGGGGGTGAAATACAAAAAGGAAATTGAGCTGCCCCTGCTTTCTGTTCTGCTAATATCGCCCCTGCAAGGAGCTTGGAGGGGAAGCTGGTGGTTACACCGACTGCGCACTACACTTGGATGCACGGCTCGCAGGAACTTGTCTCGGGGTCCCTTGCTGAAGTGAGCGTAGTGGTAGGGGGTGAGGTTTTGTCTCCTGGCAGAGGCACCCGCCCACACCTTCCTGTTGGACTTGCATGTATTAGATCTGTTTGTTGTGGTAGTAACTCTGTTGGAAACACTAGCGTAGGGTTACCATACGTCCGTTTTTTCCCGGACATGTCGGCTTTTCGGCAATCAAACCCCTGTCCAGGGGGAATTGCCAAAAAGCCAAACATGTCCGGGAAAAATACCGGCCAGGCACTTCCTCTCCCGTGGCTGCTCTGCTGGTCCCCTGACTCAGACTTCTGCTCTGTTTAAGAGCCAAGCTGCCCGAGCCAGCGCTACCGGCTTCGGGCAGCCCCGTGCCTCTGGACCCCGATCCGCCGGCCGGGCACTTCCCTTTCCTGGCTCCAGCTGCTCTGCTCCAGCAGCACAGGGTCCGGAGGCAAGGGGGCTGCCCGAAGCTGGTAGCGCTAGCTCGGGCAGCTTGGCTGTTAAACAGAGCCGAAGTCTGAGTCAGGGGAGGAGCAGAGCAGCTGGAGCTGGGGAGGAGAAGTGCCCGGCCGGCGGCTGGGGTCCAGAGGCAAGGGGGCTGCCCGAAGCCAGAGCACTCGGGCAGCTTGGCTCTTAAACAGAGTCGAAGAGTCAGGGGAGGAGCACAGCAGCCGGAGCCCAGGAGGGGAAGTGCCCGGCCGGGGGCGCTGGGTCCAGAGGCATGGGGGCTGCCCGAAGCCTGAGCACTACCGGCTTCACGGTTTGCTGGGCAGCCTCCAGACCCTGCGCCCCCGGCTGGGCGCTTCCCCTCCTGGGCTCCAGCTGCGCTGGGGAAGCGCCAGCTGGGGGCGCAGGGTCTGGAGGCGCAGGGTCTGGAGGCTGCCCGGCAAACCGTGAAGCTGGTAGCGCTCGGGCAGCCCTTTTCACGTGGCTGGGAGGGAGGAGGGGGAGTTAGGGCAGGGACTTTGGGGAAGGGGCAGGGAAGGGGCGGAGTTGGGGCAGGGCCGGGGGGGGGAAGGGGCGGGGCCAGGGCCTGTGGAATGTCCTCTTTTTTTATTTTTTAAATATGGTAACCCTACACTAGCGTAGACATGGCTCTGGCATCTTTGCCATGCTTGTGTCTCGCTCGGCTCAGAGCAGGTCTGCACGATGCAGTGCCTAGTGCCACAGTCTGCACCAGAGATTGTGCAATTGCTACCACCAGTGGAGGTGAACCTCGGGCAGCACTGGTGAGAAAAGGCCTTCAGTGGCCAAATCCTGCTCAGTTACACTGGTGTAATAATAGTACTCATCTACACACAGATAGCACTTAATGGGCCAGATCCTGCGCTGGCGTACAGCGGCATATCTCCATACCTTAAATGGAGCAATGCTGATTTACACCAGCCAAGGGTTTGGCCCTATGTGTTCAAAGCATTTATTCCCAGACAATTCCTCCCAATACCCCCGTGAGGTAGGCGCCAATGACGTCAGCAGAGTTGCTCCAGATCTGCGCCGACATAGCTCAGAGTAGCAGCTGGCACGGCCGCTGCAAAGCACGGAGCTCAGCAGCTTTGCCTGGCTGTACAAAACAAAACTCTTCTGCTTTCCTAACCACTTCAGCTTTCTATTCAGCTGCTATTTTAGCTCTGTCTGGTTCATGGTCTCGCCACCCGGTGCTCTGGCTGCTTTTCTGGGGTTGGCTCTGAGCCAGCCACTGCGGGTAGTTTGAGAAGTGAGTAGGCCTGACCCAATCACCACCAAACTTTGCAGTGGCTTGATATTCAGATCTCAAATTACTGCCACAGGCCCATCTCTTCTCAATCACAGAAGCAGATGACTGGAAGGAGCCTTGAGAGGTCAGCTAGTCCAGTTCCCTGCAGTCAAGGTGTTGCTCATGATTTGCTGTCCATCTGTCTGATCCAGATACCCCAATCCCAACCTACATCTAGTAACCACCTGAGGCCCCTGCTCCCCAGATCAGAACAGCAGCATTTCAGCACTCCACTCCACAGGTATAAATGACAACACAAGAAGGCATGAAGAAAAAGCGTCTTCCACAGACACAACTATCACTTAGCCCAGGTTTGCCCTGATTCTCAGCTGCACTAACAAAATATATTTATCTGCAGCCAATGAGCCAAATTCAGCTCCTGCTTCTTCAGAGTGCTAGTGATGATAACGTAGTAGTCAGGCCTGCAGATTTGCCTGAAACAGATTTTTGGGTTTTGTTTGCCCATTTGACTGTTGACATTTGTATATTCTTACTAATATGTGTGAACAAAGACACACTGTGTTACATCTGCCCACAAGCAGATGGGGTGAAAAGAGACAGAGCTTTTGTGTTACGGGGTATGGTGGGAGTATACGAGCATACACTTGAAGACTACCTCGATTCCTATCTCAAGACAAGGTCAGTCAGGAGGGGCAAGGAGGATGGGGGTGGGGGGAAGGCATAAGAAACAATAACAAGCCAGAGAAAAGGTATCCCTGTCCAGTACATACTCTCACTCCCTACCCCTCCCATGGGATACAAAAGAGATGGTAGCGAAGGCCCCAGACTCAAGACTCTCCAAAACATAATATGACCATAAATTGTAAGGGGTAGGACTAGGGGCATGCACTGTGGGTATATTTGGGCCTGCCAAGGAGGAGGAAAGGGGAAAAGGCTCTGTAGCATACAGAGCTGTGGGTATGTTTTCTTGGATTAATCCCAATAAATATTGCATTGCCTGCACTTTGGACATCTGGTCTTCTGCTTTCTGGCTGCGTGACAAGAACCAGGGGAAGGGCGAAGGGAAAGCCCTTGACACTCCTTATTCCTGCATAACCCCACTGACTTCTGTAGGAGCTGCACCTGCGCTGCTGCCGGCATGAGCAAAAACATCCAGTCCCATTTTTAGGCAAAGCCTCGATGCTATTTCCACATTGATACTTGGTGACAAGCTCCAGGCAAGGAAATTGCTTCTTGCTAGCTTGTAGCTAGACACTGGGGCAGACAACCCCTGGTCCAAGTCCTAACCCACATGCGTGACCTACAGCAGCTGAGACTGGAATCAGGGCTCTGCTGGGTGAACCAAAATGAGGCCTTCTCCTGCTCGAGCCAAACTCATCTCAGCTGGAAGCAACTCCAACTGCATGGAGCGTGGGAGGAGAATGAGCATGGGAGTGCTTGTAAAGCCAATGTGGGTGACTGTAGTTGGTAGCCAACTGGTGGAGCAGCACTGAAAACCAAACAAAAATGGGGAATGAATTTCTCTGCTCAGCAGGGAAGAGGGATCTTTCCAGGCTGGAGCACAGACACATTGGCAGAACACTGAGGGAATCCCAGGGTGAAAGAGTTCCCAGCTCATTGCAGAGGACTGTCTTGAAATTTACACCAGGAATTCAACAAGCAGCTTGTGTTTAGCTGCAAGCTCTGGGGTTTGACCTCATTATCACCCATACCAGGAGCAGCCCTGGGATCCCCATGTGACAGGAACTCAGGCTAAATTAAACCGGGCCCCTCGTGCCCTGGCAGCTCAATCCCAGCACAGAGCAATTGCACAAGAAGTTGTGTGGTTAGCAATCAATTGCATCTGCAAGCCCCCACAAATCTGCAGCTGTATCAGCATCGCTCTGCAACGAGCCAGGCAGGGGAAAATGAAGGTCATGGCTTCCCCAAATAGAACAATCTGCTCAGATCAAACCAAGGAGCTACTGGGCCAGATTCACCAGCATACTCCAGCTTTTTGCATCACCCCAGTGACACCAGGTCTTAAATTCTCCCTGAGTATTTCCCGGAGCCTCGGGGCTTCAGCCCCGCGGGGGAGGGGAAGAGCTCCAGGGCTCCCACAGGTTTGAAAATATTTACCAGAGCTCTGCTCCAGACTGCTCCAGTGGAAATTTAAGCCCTGAGTGACAGAAAGCAGCTGGGGGGGGGGGGGGGAGTTAGCACCATCATCTGGGGAGGGGTCCGGTATGGGTGGAGGTGAGCAGTTGGCACCATTGTCTGGTGGTGGGGTGAGGTGGAGGTTGTCTGCTCTAAATTATGCCCAGGGTAGAATCAGTCTCTAGCTGCCCTGGAAATTGGGAAAGCATAAAAGTAGTTTAAATCCACCTATGCCTCCTCTGCTGTGTCAAGCAGAGCTCTGGTACCTCTGACAAGCTATTCCATGCTATCATACCTAGCCCCCATGCAGGGGCAGAGCGGGTAGAGGACAACTTCTTGTGCCTGCTTCTCCACCTTGCATCCACTGCAAGGCAAAGTGCAGCCTGGCCCCAAATGTGTAAGGCACTGAAAGGGTTAATAAGCCACACTCAGCTACTACAGGACAACTAGCACAAGGGTTTTATCGGAAAGATTATCCGGTGGAGCCGGCCCTGCCAGGAGCCGGCTGTGAAACAGGGGGCGTTGCTCCAAAACAGTCATGGGTCTGGGGCTGCCGTTTGGCCTCTTTCCCACTTTGACTCGTGTATTCCAGTAGCGCAGAAATGCCCCCCAACTTCTCCATTCAAGCTGAACAGGTCCAGCCCCCAGTTCTAGCCAAGCGGGCACCTCAGAAGGGGGCCGGGGGTATTTCCTGAGCTATTCTGGTCTCTGAGGGTGGATATGGTGGTTTCACTTCCTCCCCAAATGCACTCAGGTGTCAACTCTGCTCCCCTCCTCAGCCAGCCTGGGGATTCACACCTTCACGCATCACCTCCCAAGCAAAACGCCACACTTTCTGTTCCGACTGACTCAGTGTCCATGTCATTCTGACTCAATAAGATAACCAGAACAGAAGCCACATGCCCATGCCATTCTGTCTGTCTGTCCCCGCCCAGATGAGTCGTGGCCTGATCCTTGGGAGCAGCTTCTCCACCTGTACAGATCAGGTAATTCCTGGAGGCACCTCTTCCCCTGCTGAGCGATAGCTATCCTGCTCCAGGGCAGAGGGATGTGAAACTCAATCAGTGCTGAGCTGATGACGGAAGTACAAGCGGAACTTCACTTCTAGGTGAGAGACCTATTTGTGAAGCTTAAGGAGCATCTCAGCTGTGTTGACCCCATGCCTGAAAGTGGGGAAGCCTCCATTCTGATCGCAATCTATAGCTGGGGAAGAAGGTGCATGAGTATATAAACAGGCAGCTACCTAGGAGATCATGGCGGGGGGGCGATGAGGGAGTAGATCTCTATATACTAGAGACAGGCCAAACCCTGGGCCACGTTACACCACTGACATACTGTCCCTTGCCCTTTAACTGTGGTGATTTGGATGGAACGGGAGATCAGAGTCACGCTTGTTTGGTTCCCCTGCTGCACGGCACCACATGCTCCATCAGAAACACCAGGTCCAAGATGGCTGCACTTGGTCAATGAGAAGGACCAATGGAACCCAGGAAATGCTTTGAGATTAGAATCAGACACCATGACTGAGAACAAAATACAGAAAGGAAAGCGCTGTGGACGTAGCTGGCACATTTCCTTGAAACCAGGTTCTCTATAGTGACCCCATCCACCCACGGCTTCTATCTAACGCCTCTCCCCCAATGACATGTCTTCCTCCTGATACAGCCAGTGGCGCTGGAACAGTTTTTGGAGTGGGGGTGCTGAGATGCACCCCTCTTACCCCTGTCCGTGCCCCTCACCGCCCCCAAGAGCTGGGGCTGGGAGCAGGGCCATGTCTCCGTGAGGGGGGAACGCGGACAGGGCTTAAGGCAGCGGAGGCTGGGGCCATGGCTAGGGGTGGGTGCAGAGTCCAGGCGTGGGGCTGGCGGCTGGGACCCTGCATGCGGTGCCAGCAGCCGGGACCCAGGGGCCATCAGCAGAGCCCCCAAGCGCAGGGCCAGCAGCCGGGTGGGCCCCGGGCCAGCAGCAAAGCCCCCGGGCAGCAGGAACCCCTGGCTGGCAGGGGTGCAGGGCCGGCAGCTGGGACCCCAGGTGCAAACCTGGGGGTGCTGCAGGACCCCCTGCATCCATACTTCCTGTGCTTATGGATACAGCAGCTCCTTCCTCCCAGTGCTCTCCCCATCCCATCGCACCCCTGGCTCCAGAAATAGGAATGGGCCTGGATTCACCAGTGCCTAGAGGAATGTAGGAGTCACTTTGGACAATAGGGGTGGAGAGAACCATTCACACACCATGTCGAATAACAGAGCCTGCAGCCAGCGAGGTCAAACAGTGCTTCTGCTTTTTCAATAGCTAATAACCCCTAGGGAGGAGAGATCATGCAGGGTTCACACTGAGATCAGGGCAGCAGCTGGTCATTAAAAAGCCATTCAGGAAATGACTCTTTCAGGAGAAATCCTGTTCTAGTGGGAGCAGTAATAAAAAGAAAATTATCCTGAAAGAGAACCTGGTAATAATAAATATAAAGCACGTTTCCCCAGCCAGCCACATCTTGCCTTATGTTTTCCCTCCCTATAAAGTTACTAGATGGATTGTTACAGTGCTACAGTCCTTTATTATTTATTAGTGAGCCAACCAAGAGGGCCCAATTATGGTAGGTGCCATATAAACACCAAGTAGCATTTAGTCCGTGCCCCACAGTGCTTACAATGTAAACTAACAAACTGGACAAAGGGCTGGGGAAAGGGAGAAGAACTGGCTGATTAGCTGGCAGGTTAGCCTCCATTACACACCAGCTCGGGAAAGCCGAGCGTAACGGTCGCTGAGAGAACAAAGTGAAATTTGCTCTGATGTCATGAGCAGATGTGAAATAGGGCTCACACGCTGGCCAGCTGTGCACACCTGCCAAAGCTCACACACTCCTGAGGACACTCACTCCCATAACTGAAGGATAACTACTGCAGGGAAGGATTTTTGCAACCTAGGCTTCAGTGAGACATTTAGGGTACGTCTACACTGTGACAAAAGACCCACGGCACGGCTGTGGCTGGCCCGGCTCAGGCTGCAGGACGTTCAGCCTGGTCTCTGGAACCCCATGAGGGGGGTAGGTCTCAGAGCCCCTGCTCCAGCCTGAGCATCTACAATGCAATTTGTAGCCCCTCAGCCCAAACACTGTGAGCCGGTCAGCTGAGCCGGGTTCTGAGCCTGGCTGCCGTGGGTTTAGCATCGCAGTGTAGATGTACCTTTAAAATCTCCACCAGGATTTTAGGAAACCTCCTTCATCCTGACAGTCACCATTTTACCACCTTGGATCACGTATGCAGAAAACCCTTGCGTGGCAAGCCAACAAGAGGCCTTGGCACCACATTAAATCCCACTTAAACCAGAGTTTAAATGATGTACGGGCCACGTCCAATCCCCCTGCACAGGAGTGAATTTCACCCTCTGTGCTTCATTATGGGGGACACGGTCATAATCAATGTGCAATATGCTAAGAGTCTAGGAACATCCATGGGCCCCAGGCAACGTCCTGTACGGAGATAATTATTCCTATGAGAATGAAAAAATATCAGGCATAGTGTCTGACTAATGGGCAGAGTGGTTCACTTAGTACATACAGGGCGTGAATGCCTTCTGCATTAGCCAATCCCTTTCCTCGTCTCTCCCAAAACCCCACACCTCCTCAGCTGTATTGTAAACCGAGATAGGCCATGCCCATCTCACCGGTTCAGAGCTAGTGTTGCAGCCTGAGCCATTCTCATACTGTGAATAACGAAGGATGATTCACAGGGTGAAATTTGAGCTCCTACGCTCAGTGGGAAGTTGCTCTGTAGAGGAAGGTTTTAACCATGGAATTAGTGAAACACCCAGCAGAACATGGGATCCTAGGGACAGCTCCAAACCACATCTGCCCTAGAAGAATCACTTCCCATCACATCAGTGTCCCCCCTCCCCCCATCAGTTTCGCTATGATTTCTATCAAATGTGCAACTGTGTCTCTAATTCGTCCATGTAATTATCCAGACTGCACATGCAACCTGGGTCCCTGCACGCACGATTGCATGGACATGGCACAGGCCAGCTGGGCAAGTGACAGCAGTCGTGGTGATAGGAGACTTGCCATGCAGACTGTTAACTGCACTGATGCAGCGTCAGGCTCTACACATCAGTGTGTGGTTAGACTTGTAAACATTTTCACACACCCAACTGCACACACGCGCTTCTGAAATCCCACTGTCAGTTACTGGACTACCTGCTCCTCTGGTCTCAGAGACCCAGCCAGGTGCTCAGCCTCTGGCCCTTACCTGTCCGGCAATTCTTCCCCTCTTAGACCAGCGTGGGCCCAGGTACACTCCCCCTCCCCCCCATACCAGCCTTTTTTCACTCTGCAGGCTTGACTGGGTTTCAGGCAGGAGCGTTTCCTTCCTGTGACCAGTGATCTTCTAGCCCATGATCCTCAAAGACATTCAGGCTCCCAACTTATGTTGATTTCAGGAGACATTAGGAGCCTAAATACCTCTGAGAAACTGAGCCATAGTGAATGGCCTTGTTGCATAGGCGGCAAGTTACATGGGCCCATGGTGCCCGTGCGCCACCAATATTCAAGAATGTAGGCCTCGCTCCACCAATGTTTGGGCTTATATTTTCAGAGCCGTCCATAGAGACGAGACAGCTCTGCTTGGACCCATTCTGGGCACCACCAAAAATTATACAAACCTGGTGCCCGTGCCTTCTTCAGGGCAAAAGAAAGTCTCTTATTTAGCAGTTGGAACAAAGCGGCAGAGGGAAGGGATTTTAAAAACAAACAGCCTGCTTGCACATTTAGCCTCATCTAATCTTATGCTTCACAACGAGTGAGACAGGCTTTGCCCTTACATTACAGGACCAGAACCAGCTCACAAATCTCGTGTCCTAGCAAGCCTGAGCCTCCCAGGACCCCTCCCCAGCCACCCCTCCCAGTGTGCCCTGCTACTCTTCCCCCATTGCTCATCTGGGGGTCTCAGTCTGGTTCTCCTAGACCCACCCTATTCAAACTCCTCCCCACTCCCATCCCACCCCCATTCAGCAGGAGCAGCCATGAGGGTTTACCCAGGAGAGTGTCCCTCTGAGACACCCATTCAGTCTCACTGGGTTATAATCACCGGCCAGATAGCTGTCTTTCCCCACAGCCTGTTGATAGTGTCTGATCAGGGCCGGTGCAAGGAAGTTTCGCGCCCTAGGCGAAATTTCCACCTTGCGCCCCCCCCCCCCCCCCCCCCCCCCCCCCCCCCCCCGCCCCTCACCCCC
>NC_048307.1:46819984-46916025 GCF_013100865.1 Trachemys scripta elegans
CCCCCCCCTCCCAGAGGTGCCCCCCCTGCGGCAGCTCCTCCCCCCCTGCCCTGAGGCCCCCCCCACGGCAGCTTCCCCCACCCAGGGAGCCGTGCAGCAGCTCCCCACCCCAGCTCACCTCTGCTCTGCCTCCTCCCCGAGCACACTGCCCCCACTCTAATTCTTCTCCCCTCCCAGGCTTGTGGCGCCAAACAGCTGATTGGCGCTGCAAACCTGGGAGGAGGGAGAAGTGGAGTGGTGACCGTGCACTTGGGGAGGGGGCGTAGGAGCGCTGTAAAAAAAAATTGGGGGCACCGCTTTTTGGCACCCCCAAATCTTGGCGCCCTAGGCAATCGCCTACTTTGCCTTAATGGTAGCACCGGCCCTGTGTCTGATCCTATTAGGAGCCAAGCACACACATGTTCGGATGCAGATCAACATATGCAATTAATAAAAAGAGGTAGGAGCATATTTCATCACACCTGCCTTCAAGGCTTATATGGTTAAAACGTGAATGGAGTAAAGGGGGAAAGCAGGTTATGCCATTCTGAACAGCCTGACTAACCTTGATAGTAAAAAGGGAGAACTAGAAGAGAAAAGAGAAGACACACAAACAGGGACGAAAGAACAATAACAAGGGACGAAAGAACAATAACAAGGGAGAGAAGGAAGTTGATTTCTTAAAAGAAAATATTTGTGGGTGCTATGTAGGAAGAGACTTCCCAGCCAACTCAGAGCTCATCTCATTTATAGTAAGTGACTCCCATTCCCAGGAACAAGCGCCTGTCTGCTCTCCGACCCAGCAGGCCTCTGACTCCTACATTCAGAAGGGGACATGGGAACAAGCACTTTGCACTGGGTGGGACATTCTGGCCACCATGAGTCAAGGGCAGAGGTGTATCAAAGGGAATCTAAGCTATTGTCATTTACACATCCTTCGTTCCGCCCTGCAAGCCATTAGGTGGTAGTTTTTGGGGGGCTGACACCATCTTTTGGGTGGTGTTTGTACACCAACAAGCACAATAATAATAATTATTAGTAGCCCACAAACCTCTTCTTGAAAATCACCACTATACTGATTATGTCACTCCCCAAAGCAGCATATGCGATAGCACTATAAGGTAACAAGCCCAGTCTCCAGCCACAACCCCAGCACAGCACAGAGAAAGAAACATGGAACAACCAAAAAAACACTAGTTCTGTTCCCAGAGTGGGCTGCCACCCTTACTTAGCCTTTCAGGCTGCTGCTGCAACTCCAGTCTCATCCCCCTCCTAGTCTACTGCCAGGACCCTCATTTATATTCCCTAGCTGTGACTCATCACATCAGCCCCACTCACTTGATGCATAGAATATCAGGGTTGGAAAGGACCTCAAGAGGTCATCTAGTCCAACCCCCAGCTCAAAGCAGGACCAATCCCTAGACAGATTTTTACCCCAGTTCCCTAAATGACCCCCTCAAGGATTGAACTCACAACTCTGGGTTTAGCAGGCCAATGCACAAACCACTGAGCTATCCCCTCACAGGGGGGATCCAACAGGCCAGCTGGGTCACACAATTCCCAATACCTGTCTGCCAGGCTCTTCCCCAGAACAGGGCAGGCTGCTCCCCAGCCCCATTGGCTCCTCAAGGGGCAGACAGCCCTTTTACAACTGCCAATAGCACTTCCATGTTGGCATAACTAACTGCTTCTGCCCTAGGAAGGCTTGGATTGTATAGTGATCCCGGCAAAACTTCCCTACTATCTGAGACTATCTCCAAAGCAACTTACTCAGATCCCCTCTCAGCAGAAGACAATGATCCTAACACTTAGGACTTGTCTACATGGGGAAATTGATCAGGATAGCTGCTGCAGAATAAGTGTGTACACCCAAGGAGCTATTCCACAATAGCTATTGTGCTTTAAATCCTCACTCCACCTCATTCCAGAATAACTTCCCCACGTGGACAAGTCTGATGACGCACATCTCATGTTCAAAGCCCTTTACGGGCAATACCTAATTGAATTTTACAATGGCTGTTTGGCATAAGGAAGCATGGTTTTTCCCACTTAGAAATGGGAAAATCGAGGCACAAAGTGGTGAATTGAATTGCCCAAAGGCCACAGAAGAAGGTCGTGCCAGAGCTGCAGTTAGACATCTAGACTCATCGACCACACCTGTCTCTATGAAACAGGAATCAAACCGGATGTGCAAAGTCTGTGTGCTGCTCCACACCCTCAAGCCCTCGTTCACCCTGTGACATCCAGGAAGCAGTGGAACCTTCGCTCTCCCACCTTGCCTTGATTCCCAGAGAGAGGCTTTGACTCGGATTGCGTCATCCAGCACTCCTGGCTGTGTCACAGGCAGTATCAGCCACAGAGACATACCAGAATAGCCCGACACTCTTAGTCACCAGGAAAGTGTCCAGTCACAGATGTGGTACTCCAGGGAGCCTTCCTAAGAGCAGGATGTGGATGGAGTCATGCTGGCTCATAGCTCCGGTCAGCCCCATATTTAGCTGTATCCCTGGATCACCTCTGTTGTCAGCCTCCTTCCTGTCCATCACTGATGTCAGCAATGCTGAACCTGGAAAGGGAGGTCACAAGAAACATTGCGCAGGTTATAAGCGGGACGAGACCTTGTGCATTTCCCAGCTCCTATCTCCTATGCCATGTGCCGCTCTGTCCCCAGGGGCAGGAGCTTATCCCTTCTTATATGCTTTGTAATATCCATAGCGACAGCTGTGTTCAAAGCTGGGTTGTTTGTCAGGGCTCTGCGGAGGTTCTTATCTGGTCCCCATCACCTGAGCACATAGGCACTGACTCCCTGGGGGCTCTGGGTCTGGAGCACCCATGGGAAAAAAATAGTGGGTGCTCAGAAGTCACCAGCCACAGCAGTTTGGCAGCCCCCCCAATTAGCTGATGGGAGACACGGGAGAGGAGCTCGAGGGAGGATGGAGAGAGCAACAAGCAGGCAGGAACCTCAGGGGGAAGGGAAGGAGTGGGGGGAGGGGGAAAGCGGAGTGAGGGTGTGGCCTTGGGGAAGGGGGTGGAGCGAGGGTGGGATGAGGCTGAGCAAGGATGTGACCTTAGGGGAGGGGTGGAATGGGGGAGAGGCCTCACAGCATAGCGGGTGTGGAGGACCCCCAGGGAAAAGAAAAACTCAGCGCCTATGCCTGACCACCACATCTTCATTAATGAGTTTATCTTTACAACAGCCTGGGAGGTAGGGAAGGCTGAGCCCCATCTATAGATGGGGAAACTGAGGCACAACGAGGCAACATGACTTGTCCCTCGCCACACAGGGAGTTTTTAGGAGAACTGAACAAAGGTCTCTGGAATCCTAGGCCCAGAGCCTCAAGGGTAGTGAGGCTCCCAACTTCTACTGATTTCAGTGGACGTTAGGAGCTTCCCTCCCTATGAGGAACTGGGCACCACAAGAACTTGCAGCCCTTGCACCAGCGCAGGAGCCGGTGTAACTTCCACTCTCATCTGGAGTAAGGCACGCAGGGCTGAGGAGTTTCCCTGGGCGCTGTGCGGGCTGATCGCAACCTTGGCAGTAGGTGGAGAGAGTGACACGGGACCCTTGGACTGACTGTGGCCCTGCAGGTCAGGGCCAGGGGCAGCAGGACTTTGCAGGCAGGCTAAGCCCAAGATCTCGGTCCTGTGCTCAACCCTACAGGTAGCCAGGTCATCAGCACTCACAAAACCTCTGTGGCTGTAGTAACACCACACATTTCCTGTGCCCTCCAGGCAAGGAACGCCAAGCACTTGGCAAATATCGCCGAACAGCTCCTCACCACACCCAGGCTGAGCTAGGACAGCATGCTCACGCCCATTCGACCAGCGGGGACCTGGGGCACAGAGAAGGGAAGTGACATGCCTGAGGTCAGAGCAGGTCAGTAGCAAAGCAGTGAATAGACCCTAAAACTCCTGATTCCAACGGTAGGCTAAACCACAAGCCCACCTGCCTTATGATGCGAGGGTTAATTAGTGGGTTCCTCTGCTCTCTCACAGTTTCCAACGTAACAAGGTGACAAAGAAAGCCCTTGGGGTGGGGGGGAGTTGGCCCTGCACAAACCTCCTGTTTCCTAACCTGACAAGACCCCACTGTCTCCCCACAAGGAAGAGGAAGCCAGAGACCACAAGGTGGGAGAGGTGACTGTCACACAGGAACTGCCGTATTTGGCCTTGAGCTGTGAACAAATTTGTCACTTAAAAATAGCCTCAAAATAGCTGCCGTGGAACAATCAAGTCATTGTCTGCGCAAAGGGGTGATGTATGGGTTTTCCTCTTCCATGATCTGCCTTTTCCTTTGCTTCCAAAGACAAAAACAACCCTGCCATGCCCCAGAGAAGGGGCTTTGTGCTTTTTTAAACAATCCCACTGCTCTTTGGAGTATTGTCTGCATAGGAAATACATGTGGTATTTCTGCTAAGAACCCCTATTTCATACCATGAAGGGCAGCGGGTTTCAAAGAAATTCACAGTGCCTGCAGTTAAAACCACCACACTAACACTTACACTTACTTATTTGGAAGTAAATAAAATAAGCTTTTCAAGACCAAGTATAATATGTACTATTAATAATACCACAAACGTTACACAGTTATTACTAATTATATAATTTAAAAAAATAAAAGATTTTTTGTAACAAAATTTCTCACATGAGGACCCTGGTGACCATACTTGCGAACCCCCGAGCTAGGGTTTCTTTCTCTTATTGAATGGAGAGGATGACACTGCTTCCTATTCTGGCAGCAGATGGGGCCTTAAATGCGTCACAAGGAGCCGGGGGGCAGCTCCACGCTGAGCCCCTAGCTGAGGGGATGTGCCAGGGCAGGTGGGAGCAAGTTGGGGGCAAAAGGGGACTGGCTGTAAGGCTCACTAGTGCAGTGGATTCTGGGCTGCTGCACGGCTCTTAGGTAACCCTGGGGAAGCTTCCTAGAGTGGTCCCAGGGCTGCTCTAACTTCCATCCAGGGCTGTTTTGGCCCCGTCAGAAGCTGGCTCTCTATTTTCTGTCCATCTCCATTGCAAAGACAGCGCTCAACCTGTGAATCAGTGAGTTGCTGTCCCATTAGCCCAGCCTGGCAGAAAATTGTCTCTTGCTAAAAGAGAAAGGGGAGCATAGGAGCCAGGCAGTCTGGCACCTGGGACGATATGTGGGCCCCCCACACGTAATCCACAGCAGAACCCCACCCCATACCATAGAAATGGACTGGGCTTCTTACCCTGAACAGATGAACTGAGTGTCAACTGGTACAATGTTATCTTCTGCAGGCAGCCTGAAAAAACAGCTGTGAGAGGTGTGCCTGTCAGCTCATAGCAATGCATTGTTAACTCTGAGACCTATCAACCTCCCTTTCCCCTAAACTATTCATCATTCAAATAATAATTATAGTGATTTCATGGCTGATGATTTTTAGCAGGATGTGCTCACATTTAGCTAATGTGCTCACCCCACAATCCTAAACTGCCTCCCACACCTCCCCAGGTGACCAAACCCCCAAATAGCTCCTAACCAGATGCCCAAACCTCCTGCTTCCCCTTGAAAGCTTCTAAAATGCAGTGAGTCACTGGCATAGTGGAAGAAAAATATGTGGACACAGTGTAAAATACATTGACTTTAATAGCAAAGGGGATAATGCTGGGGTTGCTGCATTGATTGAATTATTTACATTCACTGTTACTTAATTAGAAACCCTCCCGTTTGTAATGTAAATGACAATGATGATGCAGAATTTCCAGGCTGCTGCACCAGAGTTGCCCGGGGTTAAGCTCACTGCATAGCACCCAGGTTTGATCCGGAGAGCTGCAGCACTTCATTGCATGTTGAGGGCTGTCAGCACCTCGCCAGTTTGCACTGCATGGCCCCAGCCAACACCTGCTGCTACGAATACAGAATCTAGTGTGCATAGAGACATGTGCAGAGCTGCACCCCCAGCCGAGGGGGCTTCCTCAGTGCTTCAGCAAAGGTGTGAGCTCCCCCTCCTCTAACAGCATTCAGCCCTCCATGAGGTGCAATCTCCAGCCTCCACTGACCCGACTGGCAAGGTGTGAATCCTCCCCCACACCACGCACTGCAGCTCCGGGAGGTGTGAACCGCAGAGCTTAGTTAGAACTAGCTACATGCAAACATTTAAGAATGGCCAGTCTAAAGGCCCCCTTGGCTCTAGACACACAGTGTAAAGCCAAGGTGTAGATGGGTCTGAACTGTGTTCTTGTGACTGTTAAAACACTGGCTAGTACAAAGATTTAACCTGTTACAGGAGCCTGTTTAGATCCCATCCAGCTGAAAGGCCCCATAGAACTAAGTGAAGCTCATTGTTAGGAACATTTCAGACCAGACCCTCAGCTGCTCTCAGCTCCCTGCAGAGCTGTGCCATTTTACCCCAGTGAGGAGCCAGCCCAATGCCTTCCAACAGTTCTTAGGAACAGGCGTATTAAACCATGTCTACACTCCAGCTGCCACAGCATCACGGCCATTGCTGTAGTGCGGATGCTTCCTACATTGCAGGAATCAGGGTCTTTTCCGGCACCATGGTTAATCCATCTCTCCGCGAGGCGGTAGCTAGGTTGACAGAAGAATTCGCCCATCGACCTAGCTGTGTCTACACTGGGGTTTAGACTGACCTACCTAAGGTGCCATGGCATGACATTTTTCACCACCCTGAATGACGTAGCTAGGGGGGTCTAATTTTTAAGTGTAGACCAGGCCTTAGAGCCAATTATTTGGTGTTCACCACCTCCAGCCAGTAAGACGTGGACAACTAGCATACTCCCGGGCCGGACTACACAGAGGTTCCTGGATCTCGGCACACAGCCCAAGTACGCGGGGATCTCTGGGGGGGGGCAGTGAGGCTGGAATCCCCTGGCCTCACCCCAGTGCCCCAGCACAGTACGTTTTGCTGGAGTGCTGAAAGCAGAGACCCCCTCTGGCTAAGCTTGGCTGAGGCTTTTGCTGGTGTCACCCATTCTTGTGCAAGGACAAGAACTATGTGCGCATTGGAAATCACAATAGAGCAGGAAGAACTAGCATGTGCCAGAGCCCTGTGCCTTTCTCTCCAAAGAAGGAAGCAGCCTGTTGCTCAAGTCTCAAGCTGTCCAAACTGCAGCCCATTGTAATAGCACATGGGGGGAGCTGTTTGTGTTAGTTTGTCGGGGGCTTTCTGAGTGAGGCCAGCAGGGAAACATGATTCCTGCCTTACACCATACATGGGGCTAGAGGGGAGCAGCCCGGAGGTGACTCACACTGGTATGCCAGCAGGAGTCTCACAGGAAGGACATGCCAGCTGGGCACGCCTGGTACAGTATGTTGTGAGTGACTCTCTGCAGCATCACCCTCAGCGCAGGTTCCTGTGGGGTGATGTTTACCTGTACACGCAGTATCTGTCCAACTCAAAAGTCAGCCCAGGGGTTTCAGCGTGAGTACCCCTCTGAGACGCCAGGTGCATCCGTGGGTAGCTAGCCCCGCCCACTGCATGCATCACCTCAGCAATGCTGCTATTCATAGCGCACTCAGCACTCCCTCAATCAAAGCGAGCGCAGGCATGGCTCCTTGAACGGGGATTCACACCTCCAGCTGCAAGGGCCACAGCCACACAGGGCAGGGTCTATCCCCTCCACCAGCTCTGGCCCCCAGCCCCTGCCCCCAAAGTTGCTATGGATGCCGTGCTTTATTGCTGCGCTGGGACCCAGCCTGGCACACGGGGCCGTGTGGTAACAATGATGTGGACCCCTCCCCACACTGTGGTCTCCTAGTCCCACCTCAGAACCCTGGACCGTGGCTGTTTCAGGCTCTTGCCAGAGGGAAAAAGACTCAGAGCTAAATCCTGGCATCGAGCTCCTGCATAAGTCACAAATCAAACACTCACGCAGGCTTTTCCCAGCACGTGCCCTCACACCCATTCGCAGGGTGAAAGGATGCTGACACTTAGCATGGAGTCAGCCCTTTTCTGCCATCGCACTCCCAGTGCTTTGGAAAGATGGGCCCTTTTAATTGTCAGGAAAACTGAGGCACTTAGCGGTGAAGTGAATTGCCAGGACTGGAGCCTATGGCGCAGAACCATGGGAGAGATCACACAACCTGCCTAAAAGAGGAAGAACCATATCCCAGGCTGTGGGTGGTCTCTAGGGAGAGGCAGAGCACTTTAGCGGATAGTGCACTGGACTGGCTCTTGGGTGAGTCATGGCGCCACTCTGTGCCTCAGTTTCCCCTCTAACCCTTTGTCTGTCTTGTCTCTCCAGATTGTAAGCTTTTTGAGGCTTACACAATATCTCTCACTGTTTGTTCAGCACCTAGGGCAATGGGGCCCTGATTTCAGTTGGGGGCCTCTCCATGTTACCATAATGCACATAACAACGAAGACTTGTGTTGTATTTGGATTCAGAAGCCCCTCCTGCACATCAAAGAACCTGGGGAACAAGTCTCTGACAATGCTAGATGGCAAACCACCTGTAAATGCACTGAGGGGCCAGATTCTACCCTCAGCTGCGTGCACCCATTGACAGCGGCGGAGGGCTCAGTGCGAGTTGATCGCTGAGGTCATGCCCAAGAGCAGAATGTTGACCACCAACAAACTTGTTTTGCCAGCTGTGCCCCCTCCAATTCCTACCTTTATTTAAAGAGATGGAGCCAAGATTTCAGGCTGTGATTTGGCTGGTTTTGGTTTTTGGTCCATTGTCTGACACCCGCAGAAACTTAACTCACATTCCACCTCCATCCCGTCCCCTCACCCTGCTGGTTTTCATTTCCATTTGACTAACAACAACTTATTTTTCCCATTTCTCATTTCGCACACGTTTTTTGTTTCATTTAAAGAGACGTTGTCCCAATTACTGCAGATCAGCCGGGGTATAGGAGTTTAGTTTTGCTTAAAAACTACAGTTCTTTATTGAAATGAATACACATGGAGTATCAGAGTGATTACTGCTACAGCCAACACACAGAAACCCCAAGCCTGCAATCGAATCCATGCAAGGCCCCATGGGTGGCCAGTGAACCCCGCCTTCGAGGAGGTTAGCCCCCAGCCCCACCCCTTCCATCCAAGGTCCTGCCCCTTGCCACCAGAGGGGCCCCAGCTGGTTTGCCCCAGCCATGCCAGCCTGAGCACTGGCACTAGCCCCCCTGACCCCCCCCATCCTCTGATCGCCAACCTGAGCCCCAAGCTCCAGGCCCCCGGCCCCCGCTGGCTTCAGGGGAGAGGGTGAGCGAGGGTGGAGCCTTGGGGCGGAGCATGGGCAGGACCTTGACCTCAGCTAAGGGTGACTTAACCTCCCCTGCCCTTCGATACCCGCCACCTATGCAAGGCCCCACACTCCCACTCTGCACTCCTAGCACTTCACATAGGTTTTCATAGATTCTAAGGCACGAAGAACCATTGTGATAATCTAGTCCAGTGGTTCTCAAACTTTTGAACTGGTGACCCCTTTCACACAGCAAGCCTCTGAGTGCGACCCCCCTTATACATTAAAAACACTTTTTTATATATTTAACAGCATTATAAATGCTGGAGGCAAAACGGGGTTTGGCGTGGAGGCTGACAGCTCACAACCCCCTATGTAATAAACATGCAACCCTCTGAGGAATCCCAACCCCCAGTTTGAGAACCCCTGATCTAGTCTGACCTCCTGCCCAGCACAGGCCAGAGAACTTCCCTACAGTAATCCCTGCATAGAGTGTATCTTTTAGGAAAACATCCAATCTTGATTTAAAAAATTGCAGTGTTGGAGAATCCATTGTGACTTTTAGTAAGCTGCTCCAATGGTTATTGACTCACTGTTAAAAATGTACACCTTATTTCGAGCCTGAATTTGTCTAGCTTCAACTTCCAGGCATTAGCTCATGTTAGACCTTTCTCTGCTAGACAGGATGACCAGATGTCCCATTTTTAAAGGCACAGCCCCATATTTAAATTCTCCTGGAGGTGTCCCAACTTTTTCTTAAAAATGGGCAAATTGTCCCCTATTTTCTCTCTCCCCTCCCCCGCACCAGTACCGGCAGGTCCTGCTGCTGGCTGGATCCCTGCTCGCCAGCCACCCGCCCACCAGTGGTGAGTGGGGGATCCAGTGGCCAACGATGGGGGTAGGTGTGCAAGGCTAGTGGCAGGGTGAAGCTGCAGCACATGGGGCTGGCCGCTTCCCCTGCTGGTCTGTCAGCACAGCCCCTGCTGCATGCCAGCTCTCGGCCAGCAGGGCTCTGCCCCCTGTCCCGTTTCCAGCCGGCACTGGCTGTGCACTATGAGATGCGGTGGCTGGTGAGCGCAGGCAGGCGCCAGGTGGCATCTGGTTATGTGTCGCCTCTGCTGGCCACCCATCGCCCCTTTATGTGCTTCCCAACTCACTGTCCTTTCCCTGCTGTGCCTCTTCACCCCCTGCATATCTCCATATCTCCTCCGTACCCCGGTGGAGCACAACCCACTCCCAGCGCTGTGCAGAGAACCAGCCCCCACTCAAAGCACTCAGCTCACTAACAGCCTGGCCTGCAAGCTCCTTCCTTCCCCCACTGCCTCTGGCTGGGCAGGCACCCCAGGAAAGCCCAAGATCCTCCAGCCCGGGGTGCTGGATAGGAGGAGCAAGCCCTGCACATGCCAAAGTCCTGTACAGCACTGGCACGGGGAAGCATCTCCGCCCCTCAGCTAAGCTCTGAAGTGGGGAGGGGGAAGCAATTTCCAGCCTGTTTGTCCCCCAACCCCACAGGCTCCACAGCAGGCCTCGGGTAGGGGCTTAGCACCTGCTTCACCTGCCCCCTCCTCTAGGCACCCTCCCCTGCTGAGCCACCTCTCTGGCAGGGTTCACTGAAGCCCCTGGTGCACAATGCATTCTTAGGACTTAACCCCTTCCTATCCGTGCTGGAGCTGGGGAACAGGAGGCAGCTGGGTTATGTCAGTGGCCAGCAGCAGCCTGGAGGTGTTAGCTGCCTTTCGACGCTGTGCGGGCAGGAAGGGACAAGCTGCTTCCAGTCATGGGGAGAGGGGCAGAAAAGAGAGATGAGCTCTGCAAACCCATGGGCCGGGTCATCCCTCCCCCCCCACCCCCCCCACAAAGCTGGAGGTAGCTCCCATCCCTTCCTTCCCCTCCCACAGAGTGCAAAAAGGCAGCTGCTGGCCACAGTCTGGTATGAATCCTGGCAGAATGCGGGGGGGGGGGTATGTGACCCTGGGAAGATGTGACACCAGGAGTGGTGGGACCATCCCGGGGGCCCAGCCAGGCATGGAGGACAGAGAGTGCCAGGCAGAGAGGGTTAGGACAGTCAGTTACCCCACACCCCATCTGAGAGATGTGTACAGGAGTGCGTGTGTGTGTCACCTCTCCCCCTGTGGAGGGGGTGGCGTGAATCCTAAAGCATTAAAAATAAGAAGGTAAATAAAAATAATCCAACTACAAGTATTTCTTTTTAACAAGGACTCAGTCAACTTGATGTTAATTTGAACATTTGTACTGCATGGTTTGGATTGATTACCGTTGATCTTGCTTGAATCCGAGTCATTTTACCAGCTGTCCTGTATTCAGCACAGGGAAATATGGCCACCCTGTCTGCTAGATGGAAGAGCCAATTATAAAATATTTGTTCCTCGAAGAGATACTTATAGACTGCATCAAGTCACCCCTTAACCTTCGCTTTGTTAAGATAATAGACCAACCTTCTTGAGTATCACTCTAAGGCAGGTTTCCTAATCCTTTAATCATTGGCATGGCTCTTCTCTGACCTCCTCTCCAATTTATTAACATCCTTCCTGAATTGTGGGCACCAGACCTGGACACAGGATTGCAGGAGCCATCACACCAGTGCCAACTACAGAGGTGAAACTAATCTCTCTGCTCCAACTCCTCTTCAGGTATCCCAGGATCACATTAGTTGTTGATTATCCACCACGGCTCCCAAGGCTTTTTCAGAGTCCCTGCTTCCCAGGAGAGAGCCCCTCTCCCCACAGCCTGTAGATAGGGCCACCATTCTTTATTCCTAGATGCATCTATTTACATTGATCTGTATTAAAACCACACATGGTTTGCCTGCATCCAGCTTACCAAGCCCGCCAGCTTGCTCTGTAGCAGTGACCTGGCCTCTTCATTATTTATAAGGCTAGATTTTTGTGGATCTGAAGACACTTCCTAGGAGCATGGATAACCTAGTGTTCATCTCCACCAGTTACCATGTGTTCACGTACAACCCACCCTGTCTACCTGTGGGAGTTAAAACAGGTTAGGTAACAGGTTTTCAAATGCAACTTTTATCCTAGTGTGGACAGGTCCCCCCCACAGGCTCTGTTGAACACATTTATAATCATGTTTCTGGTGGACTTGTAAGGTAGGGCAGGGAGTGAGCAGCTATAATTAGATGTGCCAGCGGTGTATGGCTAGATGGCATGGCATGCTCCAGCTGCTGCCTAGGGGCTCATTCCTGCAAAGCGCTGAGCCCTCTGCCCCATCTCTAGCACAACAGGTACCATGGATGTAGCTTTCAGCACAGGCAGTGATTTGGATTGCCCGTGTGCGTAAAGTTGTGCCTAGGAGCCTTGCTGGCTTGGGGTCTAAATGAGCAACATCAAGTTCGGCAGTGAGGTTCTGGCTGGCTCAGGATAGGCTCTGGGGTACAGAGCCTTTCACCTCTGCATCACCTCTGCAGATCCAGGCCAGTGGCCCAAAGGCTTTTCCTTGCTGAGTGCTGTTTGGTGGCGCACATGACAAAGAGCTGTTCTCAGCACTGCCCCTAGTGGACATGTCTCCATCTTGCAACCTGAATTAATGGTGTCCTAACTTGCCCCTTGTTGGCAGTCCCAGCAATGGGGTGAGATCAGAGCAGCTCCCAACCACTCCAAGGGCACAGGTGGAGCGAGCTGGTGGGGAAACTGTGCTCTGTGGATAAGCGGCACATTTCTCTCTGCGGGGCCGGCACCTTGCCCCAGCTCGGAATTCACTTTTGAACGAACGCTTCCCCTTTTCCATCACTGCCCCTGAATTCCATTAGCGGATCTGCAATGAGATTAACATCTCCCCCAGCTCCCAGCCCCACTTTGTCCCTGGCTGCCCCCCTTGCAACGTGGTGCAATGTGGCGACTTCCTTAGCGTTCCTGTGACTTCGTGGCTGTGCTTTGACTCAGGCAGGGCAGCTCTGAATGGCAAAAGAGGCTGGTGTTTCATCTCCTTGGCTTCATGGCTTCCCAGTAAAGTCATCTTAGCCACGCTAACCAACAGACAGGAAGAAATGTCGTACTGCTGAGAATTAGAACTTACCCACAGTACCCGTCATCTCCACCCCATTCCCCAATGCCCCTCCCAATCTGTTTCTGCTCGGTCCGATGATGGTTGATTAAGACTTCCCACAAGTGGAATTACAACCCAAGGACACCTGAATACACATAGCCACATGCCTAGATGATTTGCTGACTAACTGCTTTGCTGAATCGGGGCCTCAGTTTCCCACCCAACAGCTCTCTTTCCACATGGCAGGACCCCTCCAGCTAAGAGATGGGGCTGTAATCATGACCACACTCACGCTTTAGTTAATTAAAAGTCACAACTTTATTGAGACTTTTTTGGGTGGGGAGGAGAGGTTAACAAAAAAATCACCTTCTACAACATGATGCAAAATTAACATGGAAACATAATAAATAGGTCTTTTAATAGTCACATCATTACGATACTAAAGTGCTTTGAGAAAGGATGCAACGAGCCAGTGTATACGATGCAAGAAAGGGTTTGCGAATATCAGAAAATGTAGTGCAGCAAAATATGCTCCATGGCTGGGTGGCCAACACCCAGGAAACTGACCAAGGAGGATTCTGCTTATTTCACAGTTTATCCTTATCTCACTAGTTGAGCGGAAATGAGCAGACAATCAACTCGGGGGGCGGGGAGAACTCCAGTCTTCTCCCTCCATTAGGAGACTGGTCTCCATCCATCCATCCATCCATCCAGCACACATCATGAAGAGAGGAAGCCATTGAGCAGATCCTCTGCTAGGGTAAATCACAAGTCAAGTGTATAAACTGAATACAAAAGGTTAAGCAAGTAGAGTGGAACCAAACCTCTGAATAGAGATGGATGCAAAACAACCCCCAGATCTGAGGCTATTTTCTACTCTGGGGCGGTTCAGACACAGCTTTCAACTTTGTGGCTAACTCCTCTCACTGTGCAGGGCTCAACAAGACGCCAGAGCTATTTGCCCCCTGACCTCAAGAGAAGTGCAGAACTTAATAGGGCTCAGGTCTAGCTCTAGTTCTATTGCAGGTGCACCTGTTCACACACAGATCAATCACAAATGATTGTAACATCCAGGTGACCAGCCACTTATATACCCAGATGATCAACTAACATTCACATAGAGGTGCTCAGCTACTGGATTTACACACACAAATGATCTGCTCTCACATGCAGATATTCACACACACACACACACCTGAAATGCATTTCTCCCACACTCTTGGGAGGGGTCAGAGAAACATCTCCTTTTCTGGTGAGTAATCTCCAGTGCCCTGGAGTTGCACAGTGCTTTAGGGTAAGTGTGGTGTAGATATTTGGGCTCCGGATGGAGCCTTGGCTCTAGGATCCTGTGAAGGGGGACGGTCAAAGATCTCAAGGTCTACACCACAATTAAACAGCCCCTTAGCCCGAGCCCTGCAAGCGGGAGTCAGCTGGCATGGGCCAGCAGCAGGTGTCTGATGGGAGTGTAGCCATACCCTTAGAGAGGAGAGGAATCTGTTGGAGACTTGCCTGGGCAGGTTGGGAGTGGAATAGATAATAGCAACAAGAGCATTAGACAAGACCAACAAGCCGTCAAGATGTGTGGTTCTGGTGGATCCCCCCCAGCCTTGATCCTCACCACTTGCCCAGAGTCTGCAGGCACCCAGGACAACTGCATGAATAAATAAAGCTCATCCTCTGTATGTGTGCGCCTCACCTGACATCCCCCCTGGTGCAGCCCGACTGAATCTTGTCCCTGCTTAGCTGCACTCTCCCTGCCTCACTGGCTGCTGCTGTCTATAAGCGCTGACTTCTGGCGCCGGTGGGTGCTCGACCCCCATCTGCACCCAGCCCCGCCCCAACTCCACCCCTACCCCACCTTCTCCTGCCCCCATTCCAACCCCTTCCCCAAAGTCCCTGCCCCAACTCCGCCCCCTCCCTGCCCCGGCCTCGCCTCCTCCCGAGTGCACCACATTCCCACTCCTCCCCCCTCCCTCCCAGAGCTTGCTACAGATGTTTGATGGCAGCAAGAGCTGGGAGGTAGGCGGAGGAGCGGGGATGCAGCTGCCACCTCCTCCCCTGAGCGCGCGGCAGGGCGGGGAGCTTGGCTGCTGGTGGGTGCAGAGCACCCATTAATTTTTCCCCGTGGGTGCTCCAGCCCCCACGGAGTCAGCGCCTATGTTGCAGTCTATATCAATTGCTCTGCCTTTCCCTTTTAGCAGAGAAACACCAAGGCAGGATCCTTCCCCATCCCCTGGCCCCCTGGTGACCGATCTGCAGACCCTTCCTCTTCTAGTGCAGAACACTTATTAAAATGATCTTTCCATCTCTTCCACCCCTCCTCCCTGACAGCCCCCTCCATTCCCTGCCTCCCGGCTATGTCACCTCCTGCGCATCTTCCTGTCCCAAACCATGAATCTGCTCTCCTTTATTTTGCCCCCTTCCTCTCCCCTGAGCCTAGCTTCCCTTGTGTGCACATCCCTCCCTCGCTAGACAGTCAGATCAGCCCCATGTTACTCTTTGGTGGCATTAGCTTTAGTCCCGTCCTGCCCCCTCTCTTTGGTGGCCTCAGCTCCTGTGCTGCATGGAATCAGGAGAGGGATCTGGGCTGGTTTCATCCCCTCCATTCAGTGTCTCTAAAACACCTTCCGGCATAAAGCCGCCATGATGGATTCGATGGGCACAGACATGTGGGGGATGGAATCCATCTGCTTCGAGTGGAAGGGATGCCACTTACGAAGCTGAGAGGGGGGCCAAGGTACACAAAGATGAATGTCCAGAGAGCAGCCACTGGGATGGGGCTATCCCTTCCTTGCTCAGGTGCTGGTAAGAAATTGAAGAGGATCAATAGTAGTCCAAATGGTGAGTCCTGGCCCAGGGGTGTGGACACCACCCCACCCTTTCACTGGAACAGCAGGGCAAGAGCCATCATCTGCAGGAAGCCCAGCCAGAAGGAGGGGGAGGTGGCCACAGCCTGGCTGCTCTGCCTCAAAGTCTGGGAGGGCACAGGCTGCTTCAGCAGCCATTCCTTCACGAGGGTTTGGGAGAAGCCATTCTCCTCCGAGATGCAGGTGTAGCGCCCGTAGTGGTCATAGGTCATGTTCTTGATGAAGTGGATGCAGGGCCCGTGGGTAGAGCTGCAGTTCTGGATGCGGCTGCTATTGTGGTGCCACATGTAGGTGGCGGCGTGGGATTCGGTGGGGCACTGCAGGAAGTAGCGGGAGAAGAGCGCCACAGTGACGTTCCGGTAGCTCTCCGGGCTGTCCACTGGCAAGAGAGGGGAAGCGAGACGGTTGTCCCCAAAACATGGTCTGGCATGAAACTAACATGTTTCCCCTTACTCATGGGGGTGGGGTGGGGAGAAGGTCTCAACCCACCCACCTATTCTGCATGTCCACCCAACCTGAATACACAAGCCTGATCTGAGGGGAACATTTCCATGGACTTCAATGGGCTTTGCAAGGCCAGGGTTTGGAGGTTCCCCCCTGCCTCTTTAAAAGGCCCCAGACCACACCCAGGCAGATTTTAAAGGAGAAAAAGGCCCCTCTCTGTCCAACCCCAGCAGCCCCCTGAAATAAGTCAGGGCCAGCTGGGTGCCTGCAGAGTTCCCATTGCTATCAGTGGAGCAGGAGACATGCATGCAGGAAGGGAATGTGGAACCTGGGTTTACAGCAGCTGTGAGGAACCATTGCTGAGAACAGCGGGATGAAGGGTTACTATGGATCATGGGGGCTGTACACAGGGTCGTCTGACTCCAGCTTCCTTTGACTTCAGGTATTGTATAGTGGTTAGTTTGGCTGTGCCTCATTTTCCTGGGCAGGAGTGGATCAGACCTGTGTCTCAGACTCTATACTGCTCATAGCGATTCTCTAGTTCAAGTGGCAGGGGCCTGTGCTTTCAGAACAGGAGGAGCTGAGCTCTAGTCCTGAGGAAGTTCAGTGGCCTCACTTAGCACTGTGCTTCGTGCCATGAAATGCTAGGGGCTGTGAATCCATCACCTTATTTAACTACAGACAGGTATTAACACAACCCTGCACATAACAGGAGTGAGATTCAGTCCTTCTCACCTGACTGCAGATACTAGCTGCTTAGTAGCTTCAGTCCCCCTTCCCACAGAGGGGAGAGCAGTTTACGCATAATAGCGCTTACTCTTGGGTCTGTCTTCACTCCAGTGTTAGCGGGGGGGGGGGGGGGGAAGAAGAGAGATCAGTACTCCTGGGTTAACCTAACGCCAGGTGTGAGCAGTCACTGCAAAGCCTTGCCCGTGTTAATACATCCTCACTGGTGATGTGCTCCCCCATGGGTTGCTAGGACTTCTGGGGCCCATTCCAGGATTCCTAGCATTGCAGTGAGCTAAGTCTCTCTCTGATTCTTCCCAGTGAGTTGTGGGAGTCTGTCCTGCTGGGCACAAGGTGGATTTGGGGAAGGCAGTGAAGGACTACCAACTCGCAGGTGCATCCTCACTGCAAAGTGGGCAGGTTACCAGCGCCAGCGAAAGCAGCCCCCAAGCAGTAGCCTTCACCCCCTGCCGAGCCACCTAGCCTGGGTGCAAAGCACCACTAAACCCGGAGAGTTTAGTGGGACGGGAGTTGGGGCAACAGCCAGGAAAGAGCCTGAGTCAACTCTGCAGCGAAGGTACCTACAAGGTACCATCCTCCCAAGGAAGGTAAAAGTGTGTATTAGAAACCTCTTCCCAAGACATTAATTACATACCCTACCCGTGCCCCAACCGCCCGACTTTTCCCAAGAGCAAGTGGCTCTAGAAATCAAAGATCAGCGCTGATCGTTAAAAGTACCTTCCTGCTGTCTGAAGGCCGAATGGGTACATATTTCCGGTGTGGACTCCAGGGTCACATTCTGTAGCATTGTCCTGAATAGAAGGGAAGTGGGAACAACCATTAACAGAGAAATAAAAGTCACTGAGTTGTTTATATTGGATTTCTTTCCTGGCCTTTGAAGATTTCTCTCCTATGGATCAGAGTTGGCCCTCCTCCTTCCTGGCCCACCTCCCTGGTGAAGGGAGAGAGAGAGAGAGACACATTGTACCATGTCCAATAATCTCCACCACACACATTCACTCTGCACCAGTCTTTTAGAGCCTGTTTACATTACAAAAACAACACTAATCCCTGGCTCTTATCTAGGGCATTTTATCAGTAGATCTCAAAATGCTTTATCAAAGGAGAACAGGACCATTATCTCTATTTTGCAGATGGGGAAACTGAGGTAGAGAGGGGAAGTAACTTGCCCCAGGTCACCCCACAAACCAGAGGCAGAGCCAGGAATAGAACCTTTGTTTCCAAAGTCCCAATCCAGTGCTGCGGCTGCTAGGCCATGCTGACCGCCCTGTGTACACAGGACTGTGACCAAATCACCTTCTTGTCTGTGAGGACAAGTAAAGCAGGTTATAACCACACTGGAGAGCCAAGTGCCAGTCTGGGTAAAGCCATTAGTAATACTTAGTGCTGTTTGCATTGGTAGATCTCAACAGCTCAGGCTGTGATACTTCTCCCCTCCCCTTGCACTCTTCCATGGGAGAAACTACACCCAGTAACACCTGGGAAGGTAAGTGTTCTCCATGTACACAAGGATCTCAACTGCTTGTGGAGCAATGGGCTAGAGCATGAGCTGGGGTTCATTGGTGCAGCTCCATTAACTTTGATATCACTATATTGTCTGGCCCCATGCGAATACGGGTCTCTCAGGCTGAGGCAGAGGTAGGTAGGTATCATCCCCTTCTCATTGCTGGGCACTGCTGCGTTCCACCCCAGAAGCGGGTGCATTTAAAGCAGGGAGTAAAAGCTCTATCTAGGCTCAGGATTAGCCAGCATCGTGGCCAATGGGACACAGTGCTTTCCGGAGGAAAAGCTAGCATGGCTAGGTCAGCTTCTATGCTGCAGTCAAGGGGTGTGATTGCAGCTCAAGCAGACACACCCAAGGTAGCGTTAATCCTGGAGCAGTGAAGCTGCAGCAGGGCGAGCTCTCTCATAGGCTGTCCAAACCCGCCCAGTACCCTGGGGAGCTCCTCGTGGGGCAAGCCAGCGCTCCAAGCTTCCACCACTGCAGCTTCACTTTTCCGGGACCCAAGATAGCTAGATTGTAATTCGAGGTCGGCAGCTTGAGCGGATCCCACCAGGTGCTTGCAGTCTGGATAGACTTTATGCCTGCGCGGGGGAAAGCAAGGGGGTGTTAAGGGTCAGGGTGTGTTTATTGTCACCAGCACTGACACCAGAAACAAGCAATAAAACAGTGAGCATCAAAGGGAGACGTACAGGTTAGTGTTAATGGAGACGCATTTCCCATCTGCCCATCCGCAGTAAGGATCCTTTGCCATGACGCAGCTCTCGCAGCTCCTGTTATATACCTCGCACATGTCCATGGGCAACTGGACCACCTCGGTCGGCGAGCTCACATACAGCTTTGCCTGCACGGGGAAAACAAGGCAGAGCTATTACTCCAGCAGCCGTTCCTCACACCAGGCGCCTTCCTGAACCCCTTCTAGTCACAGAATACTCTTCATTCCAAAAGCTCCCAAAGCTCTCAAGGGGCTAATACCTGCCCAACCAAGGATCACTACCATTGCAATGCAGCCATCTCTGGGATGGAACGCCGCAGCTGTGTAACAATAGACAGCATGGCGATGCTACACAACAAGCAGGGAAGTGAAGAAGAACATAGCATCCCACTCGAACCGCAAGAGGAAGCTGAAATTGCAGCTACCCAGGTTGGGATTTGGAAACTGGGCCCTGGGATTAACATCCCTGTTCTTCCAGAAAGTGGCTTGGAATCCCCAGTGCTCAGGGGCTTGATTTGACGTCTGGGAGGCAGTCTTTGCCCAGCAAGGAGCAATTCCAGGGAACTTTACATCTGGAGATCAGGTATTTTAAGGTGTCTCTCTCCCTTCCTTTATGGCTAGCACCTGACCCTTGGGAGCGCGAGTGATTCGCCCACAATTAGCAGGTGGCATCAGGACTCTGGGTAGGACTTAGGGCAGCGTTTCTCAAATGGGGGTCTCAACCCAAAAGGGGGTCACAAGCCTATAGTGTGTGTGTGTGTGGGGGGGAAATCACGGTAGTGCCACTTACTTCTGTGCTGGGTGGCCAGAGAGCAGTGGCTGCTGGCTGGGCACCCAGCTTTGAAGGCAGCACCGCCACCAGCAGCAGCACAGAAGGAATGGTGGCATGGTATGGGAGTGCGTCGTCAATCTTTTGTGTGTGTGTGTGTGGGGGGGGGAGTCGTCAGAGGGGCTCCCAGCAAAAAAAGTTTGAGAACCCCGATTTTGAGAAATGTCCTTCAATCCTATGGGAAGCTGGAGGCAGCTCCAAGATACAGACAACCCGAGCCCTGATAGGAAAGCCAGGCTGTTTCCAAGTCTGGTGCCTAGATTCTGCTGCTTGTATCACTGCAGGTGGGCTGCAGCCATCCAGACATCATCTCTCCACTGCGGGGGGCCAGGATGAGGCCATGCAGAGCGACGGAGGAAGGAACTCACCCTTCTATGATCCAGGGTCATGGCCAGGATGGGAGCTAGCTGTTGAAAGGGCTGGATCTCCAGGATGTTCAGGACGCCGTGCGGCATCACCACCATTTTGTGGATATACCCTTTGTCTGCAAGAGACAGGAGAGCACAGGTCAGCCCACAAAGCAGGGAGACTTGGAAGCGTAGGAGGATGGTGCCAGGGCTACACAGGGAGTGGGGGAGAGAAAAAGCAGGGTCAAGATCAATGGTCCTGGGTCTAAAAGCAGAACCTGCCTTTTCTGCAGCGTCTCAGGCTGCATGGGAAGACAATGCCCTCTTTGCGAAGCTTGGCATGAATTAGTCACAGGAACCAGCAGCCCATTGGAGCTTCCCGCAAGAGGCTGATTCCAGAGCCCTGCCCGCTGCTGCTACGGATGGCAAAACAATGGCAGCTTTTTCAGAAAGGGCTCAGCAGGGCAAAAGCACCATGGGAAACACAGCCAACAAAGGCTGGTCCTGTCACTGAGTGCGCTCAGCTCCATACTCTGCAGCCCCTGGGAGCTGGTTCCCCGTTGCCACTTCTCACAGACTGGGAGAGGAGGCCCTGCTGTTAAGAGCAGGAAGGTGTGACTGTCCCTTTAACACCACGGAAAGGAAAATAAACCCAACCCAGATCTTTCCCCATCTAGGGGAATTTGACTAGACCACAAGTCTGGCCTCTTCCTCCTGCTCATGAATCACATCAGGTTGGGGGAAAAGGAGGAGTACACACCCTCTTGTCCCTTTCTGTTTGAATACAGATATCCCTGTCCTATGTCACAGGTGGCCGGAGGGTTGCACACCCTCTGATCCTGCCCCTACAGCACCTGCATGACCCTGGAGAGTACAGCCCACTGAAACTGACAATGCCGCACTGGGCCATCCCAGGGCACAGTGGGGCCGGGCAGTGCTCCCAAACACTGCCAGCAACCAGACCACCTGGGAGGACACTGTTGCCAGAGGGAGGAATCCCAGGCTCAGTCTATGGGGTCGCTGTGCCATTGGGGAGGGGTGCTGGGAACGGAGCGCCACCTCCAAAGCTAATGATCTTCCGGCCCTGGTTCTGTCTCTTGTCCTCATGCCCAAGCCCATTGATGCTCCTAGGCAGGGACAGAGGGGTTGGGGGTGGGGAGGAAAGCACAAGGGTATTGCCACCACCACCATTTAAAAAAAACAACAAAACAAAAACAAAAAATCTGCTGCTGGGTCCCACTTTCGAGCTCTTCTCTGCAACCAGGAGGGCTAGAAAGCTGAAATTCACATGTAAAAGTTTTTTCTTTAAAACAATGATCACCTGACTCCAGGAGCTGGGGCTTTAAAGAAAACCCCGAGCATTGAGACTAGCAAGAGCATGCGATGCTGCAGAGAGGGCTCAGGAGAGGCTGTGATACTGGAAGCATGGGGATGGGACAGCTCAGTCCTGAGCATATGATGATGCGGAATCACAAACATTCTATCCATTCACCTAGCTTAGGTACTGGGATATTGGGGGCCGCACAAGTATCTGAGAGCCTCACAATCCTTTATGTATTTATCTTCACAGCACCCCATGAGGCAGGGCTCTGCTATTATTCCCATTGTACAGATGGGGAACCGAGGCACAGAGAGACTAAGGCCCAGATTTCAAAAGTAGCTAGGCACCATCCTTTCTACCCTGCTGGGCTCTGATCTATTGAGTATGACAGTTTGCAGCAAACCTCTCTAATAGGGAATTGGGAGGACTCTGGAGTCAGACATAGTTCTCTGCATTTGGCTCAGGGCATTGGCTAGATCAGAAAGTCGGGTCTGTGGTGGGCAAAGATCCAGCCACATCTGCCAACGTGGAGCTGATCAGGGCACTTACACAGTGAAACAAAAATCACCAACCAATAAAACTTTCCAGCCACACACACAAACACACACACACCCCCACACACCCACCTTTGGAAAGCTCCCATGCTGCTCAAATGATAGAACAGCAAGTAGAAACTGGGGAGAGGGAGCGAGTGCTGGCTGGAGGTTTCTATGGAAATCCTGGGGGAACGGAAAGCACAAGAGGGAAATATGGGGATATGAGTGTTCATAGAAATAGCCACATGTTTCAGGGTTAGGGAGCCAAAGCTCATGTTCTGTGTCCTGAGACTTTTCTCGACCCTTGGGATTTGGATGAATCTGGAGGTGTTTTACATCCTCCCGACTGGAATGTGGTTGGAAGCCACTAGTTAATTGAGCTACGTGGGAAACTGTTTTCTCATCCCTCCAGTATTTTCAAGGCTTTGGACATTTTTCCCCCATCTCAGAGAGGGACAAAAAGTTGAAATCTCAAAAACATTCGCAAACCAAAACCAAAATTCAGCCCACGTCAAACGAAAGATTTCGTTTCAGTTTCAACCTTGGCCTTAAACCCTTTTTTGCTCCAAGCTTAAACTTCTAAATCAAACAGGACAACCGGAGATGGGAGAGTGGGGTTTTTTTGGTATCACAAACATCAAAATGAAACATCTCAACACTTGTGAAAGTTTTTTCTTCCCCCAAAGATTAGTCAAGTTGGGAGATTCATCAAATCTGACCCTGTTTCGCAAACAGTTTCTGTTTGGAAGCATTGGCGGTTTTTGACCAAAAAGATTCCCAATCAGCCCTACGGGTGGATGCTCTGCTGGTGGGCAGGATAGGGCAGGACTGGGAGACAGCCTAGCCTACCCCACCTTCCCTGCTGGGAACCTCCGCTCCTCCCCCACTGGCCTCTGGGAAGTGCCCACCTCTCCCCTCTGCCATGCCTTGTCCCCAGGGAGGAAGCAGACCAGATTGTGACAGCAAGAGGGCAGGAGCTCAGAAGTGGCTCAGTGGGGGGAAGGCAGGCCAGCACTTGGAGGACACACACACACACACACACACACACACACACACGATGGGTATTCTGAGCTGCTGCACCCTGGCACAGCCCCAGTGTTCAAAGGGGGAGATGGGAGAGGGTTTGGATCTGGGCCTTTGCATGGGGAAAAGGTTCTTATGTCACCCTAAGCCAGGCTGACCAACCCTAGCTCTGTACTGAAAGGCCCAAACAATAAGCAGCAGGAAGGGTATATGCCTGCCAGCCACTGCCAGCTTCCCCATGCAGACATTTGCTGAAAACACCCAGAACATGGGCATTTGCAACGCTTCATTTGTAATGAAAGAGGTGCTGGGGCTCAAGCAATTTTTTTTACTTTCATAACTGATGTGGCAAGCCCAGAGGTACCGGGGCTCTGAACTGCCAAATCTAGAGTACCAGGGAGAGCCTCCACAGGGGCCTGATCCTCAGCTGGTATAAAGTGAGTCTAGTTCCACTGAAGCCAACTATGGAAGGAGTCAAACGAGCTACATCCATTTACACCAGCTGAGCATGGGGCATGTGATTGCTATTTAGTAAAGGGCCCTGTTTCAACAAGTAAAACCAGGGCATTGCACTTAGTCACAAACTATAAAATACAGATGCTTCCAGCACAGGGTCTTCTATATCAGGGTGTGCTGTAAAGAACTGGCTAGAGGTAGGGATGTGTATGTGTGTACACCCATACCGATTCCAGCTACAGGATGGAATTGGAACTGTTTACCTGTGTGGCATATGCCCTATATTGCTAACAGCTCATGGAGATTCTCCTTTAATGCTTTAGGAGCAGACTGCTATGCGTTCTATTCCTGCAGTCACTGGAAATTTCCCAGTGGCCATAGGGTGTAGCACAGGGACAAATTCAGAGTCCCTAGATGGCCATGGATTAGTTCCAGTCCAGTGCTCCGGAAGGGGCTGCCCTGCCTGGGTCCTGAGGGTAAAAGGTGGAGAAAAATGGTCAGTACCTGTCACCAAATAGAGGATGTTGTAGGTGTGTCCATCTCTCGCCTGGATGCGGTGCACCCCGATTTTCTGGTAGTGATTCTTGTTGTGGAATAGGGGGCTATTCCTTGGAGCAACGGGCTGCACTTTTTCCTCCACCTCCGGGTGGAGGTCAGCTATTTTGAAAGTCTCAGGAGGGGTATGATTTCTGCCCCAAGGGCACTGAGCCAAGAGAAAAACCATCACCACATTATCAGGGCTATCCAGATCCACAGGGAGACCAAGACAAGGGTGAGCCATCTCCCTTGCTAATTCCCCAAAGGAGCCCCGGGACGAGGAAGCTGGTTACCAGGGATGTGCTCAGGCACCTGTGCTCTCTATTCAGCAGAAAAGCCTCTGGGGAGAATTCCCGCAGCACAGCTGAGGCGTAAAGCAGCCACAGGCCACCCTCGATGCCTGGTGCCAGGGGCATGCCTGGGGAGCAGGCTCTGGAGGAAGCAGGGCCATAGCACAAAGCTCTAATGCAATTCTAGGCAGCACTGCAGCCCTCTCAGGGTGGGCTGCCTAAACTTCGGCCCCTGGCACAGCCCAAACCCAGGAGTGTGCAGAAGGGGCTTAAACTACCATGCCACCCACCCCCTGGGCTGGAAGGTTTGTCTCCAAGAGGCACAAGCAGCCTATATTTCAGAGGCCGTCCCTCGTTCCCACCAGGGAGGCATTAGCTAACTGGGGAGAGGGAACGTGGTTTCTGCAGCGGCTGCAATCCCGAATGCTCCAGAGATGTCAGTCACACACACCCAGTGTCCCCCGACCCCCATGGGGACACGCTAACAGCCTGAGGCACCAGAGAGCCAATCACTCCCATCTTCTCATGCAGTGGTCATAGTCTTATCCAGCCCTGTTATATCATAGAATGATAGAATATCAGGGTTGGAAGGGACCTCAGGAGGTCATCTAGTCCAACCCCCTGCTCAAAGCAGGACCAATCCCCAGACAGATTTTTACCCCAGTTCCCTAAATGGCACCCTCAAGGATTGAACTCACAACCCTGGGTTTAGCAGGCCAATGCTCAAACCACTGAGCTACCCCCCTTTATATACATTAAGGACTGAAATGTGCCACTATCACCTGGCCAGGAATTAGACTGTAAGCTCATTGGGGCAGGGACCATCTCGGAGGAAGTGCCCTAAAAGTGTGTGTGTGTGGGGGGGGGCCCTCCCAAGCACCCCCCTGAGGCCCTGCCCCTTCACTGCCCATTTACCCTCCCCCCCCCGAGGTCTCGCCTCCCACTCACTCCTCTCTGCCCTCTCCTCCTCCTGTTGCTCGCCCTTACGTCAGAAGTGAGAGCATAGCCCTCCTACTTTTAAAAGTGGGGGCGGGGGCATGGCCCCCTGGCCCTCCTTGTTCTGGCACCCCTGGTACAGCACCTAGCATCATGGGCTCCTGGGCCCGCACTGGCCCCCCAGGCACCATGCGACTAGAACTAATCAGTTTCCCCCATTTTACAGGGGGAGAAGCAGAAGCAGCACAGAGAGATGAGGGGACTTGCCCAAGGAAGAGTTGGGAATACAAGTCAGATCTTCCGCCTCCCGGTGCTTTAAGCATCAGACCACCCACCCAGAATGCCCGCTGTCACTCACCTGTCCAGGACGGATGTGGGGCATGTCCTTAGTGTAGCCTTTGAGTTTCGATGTCCGGAACACCGTGTCAATGTCACCGATGGTGTAGACGCAAACGGCAGAGTACCCCCTACAAGCAACGGAACAAACTAGGATGAGGGCCTGGCTGCCATTCTGCTACTGCTCAAATTCTTAGCCATGGTTTCTCCCAAGCTGGGAGGGTGGGGGGGGGAGGTTTATTACATAACCATGGATAGGGACACTTCTAACTATATCCCAAATACATCTCAGCCAATGAGAATGGAGGGATGAAGCAGCAGGTCAAAGCCATGTGACAGTGGACTAGTAACCATATGGGCCAGGATATATTAGCCAGGACATCCTAAACCTGAAACCGTGATTCAGGCAAAATTCCCACTGAAATTAACAGCAGGGGTACCAGGGCTGTGCTTAGTACAGAGATGCTGAAGTCTCTCTCTTCCCCAAGGGAAGAATGTCTATCTTAGGTACTTCTATGGCCCTGTTCCTGGAACCTCTCAGTCTTTAATGGATTCCTCACAACCCCCCCTGGGAGGAAGGGCAGTGTTGTTATCCCCATTGTACAGATGGGAAACCGAGGCACAGAGAAATTAAGTAACTTGCTCAAGATCACATGGGAAGTCGGCAGCAAAGCAAGTGAGTCTGCTTTGAGGAGGAAGAGGAAGGTCAGGGCTCCTGCAGGGGTAGAACTGCAGAGTGAAGCCTGAAGGGGCACTTGGGTGGCAGCCGGCCCCATTACACAATAGGATCACATTGTGATGTGGCAGCAAATGCCATACCACTAGCATCTTCTCAGCATGCCGCTACCTCAGCGTCCAATGACACTGCTGTCAATACAACAGCCTCTCCTGATGGACCAGCAGGCAGGGAAAATAAAGGCTTTAATTGCCTTGCATGCTCGTAAAAATGGGGAGAGTGCTGCCAATTTCAGGACATGCAAACGCGAGCATCGCCAGGGTCTCTCTCCTGGATCTCACAGAGAAACCAGCTTTTCAAGAAGTGTTTGCTCAGCACCTAGCCCAATGGGACTCTGATCTCTGAGAAGAGCCTTTAGCCACTCCCATAATACTTTTCTCTTTCTCTCCCCCCCACCCCATGTCCTGCGCATCTCAGTCGTGTCTCAAATCAGCAGCATTAAGCACCACAATGAAAAACAGCAAGGGGAGAGTGCAAAGCAAGATTCCTTGAGCAGGGATTGCTGGAGGAAGCGCCAGGCAGGAGCATGTTAACCCTGGAGTTAATAGTTTGTCACAGAGCTGACACTTGGCCTCACCATCTGTGCATCCCTGGGAAGATGTGTCCCTGAAAGTCTTGACTCACACTGGGAGAAAGCAAGAGAAACGGACAGGATGGAAAGAAGAAGCAGACACCCAAGGGCTAGGCATCCCGCTGAGAGGGCTCACCCCAGGATTACAGAAAAACAAAATAGCCCATAACATAAATACTACAGGGAGCGAAGGGAAAGACTATCAAGGTTAGGACCCAGAGTGGGCCAAGTTACTTGGGTTAGGTTAAGACATGGAAACCATCCTGCCTTCACCCAGAACTGGCCCTAGTAGGGGGAGCAAGCCCTTTTTATCTGGCTTGCTGGCCTTTGCCTGCTCCCATCCCTTCTAGGCACTAGTGGACCAACTCTCACTGGTTCTGACTGCAGCTGATCATGGGAGGCCTCTCTAGGCAGCCCCTAGCTGTCCGAACTCGCTGCTCTTCCCTCCCAGCAGGACACCTTTTGAAGGCAGAGTGCACCAAGGTGTTGGCGACCCCAACACGGGGCAGTGAATGCCTGGTACACCCCATCACAGGGCCCCAATCCTGCAAGGGATTGGGGCCTTGATGGGGATGAAGGTGCTCAGCACCTCCCAGGGTTGGGCCCACAAGCTGCCTTCTCTGATGGTGTGAGGAATAAAGCCACGGGTGGCAAATAGGAGCAGAGGAGCATGTGCTTTCTGTCTCATGCCGTTCCCTCTCAGCTAGGAGGGAGCTGGGGTGAGTGGACCAGCTATCTAGCAGCCAGCTCCTGAGGTGCCTTTGAACACCCCTCCCCTCAGCTCTAAGGCGGTGACCTGCGTGGGCCGAGATACTCACCAGCAGTTGGAGAAGAGTCCATACACTCTGGTTTCCCTCCAGTTCTTGTCTGACGGGACAATGAAGACATCCTGCAGCAAGTCGAAGTTGCTCTTGGTGGCCGGGTCGACGCAGACCAGCGTGGCCTTCAGGAAGGTGGTCCACTTGGAAGCAGAGAGGGAGCTGGTGCCCCCTTTGTCTCCCTGGGGGACACAGCAGAGCCTCAGAGCCCATCCCAGAGGAGGGAGATGCAGAAGGGAATCTCTGGTACACGCCCAGCCCCTTGAATGGCTCTCCATTATCTATCTATCTATCGTACTTACATGCCCCCCCCCCATCACCACAGCATGTGAGCAGGAAGTCTGTGGCAGAGCCATGTCCTGAGCCCTGGTCTGCACCTTGGACCACCAGACCATCCTTTCAGCTTACTCCCTTCCAGCACTTCACTTCTAGGCAGGTCAGAAATCAGGGGATGGTTACAAGCAAAATATGACCTATGGCAGCCAGGTTCTCTCTTCACCTCCAGCACTGCTTTGAAATGCCCACAGCAACCTCCTCACCACATGGCCACACCAGCTCCCAGGAGCAGGGGAACTCATGGAGGCAATGCCATTGGCTCCCTCACTCTCTCTAACCCACCCTGCCTGTGCCACCCTGCCTGGTCTGTACCTTGCACAGCTGGGCCACTCTGGAGACTTTTAACGGGGCCTCAGGACTCTTGTCCGGGTTGTCTTCTCGAAAGAAATAGTAGATCTTATCATCATGGCGCTCATCTTGCTTGATGACAGTGGCTTTCACAAATGTTGGATCTGGAATGGAGGAGGAAGAGCTGTGAGAATGGGACAGACAAGCAGACATGTCCTAAGAATCTCTCCTAATACAAGGGCATCTGTGACAACCCATCGCCAGGGATTGAACCAGGGACCTCTAGGACTTAAACAAGTGAACTTCTACTTCTGCAGCTAGAGCTGAAGAGCCATGCTACAAAGCCAGGAACTGAAACCAACTCAGATCCTCTATAGATCAGACACAAAGAGAGACCACCCCGACACACTCATCAGGGGCTTACCCCGTTCCAACACCCTGGTTTAAGACTCTGGATCTTGCCTTTTGCAGCTTCCTTGAAATGTCAAGGCTTTGGAGTCCAGCTCAGTCGAGTCCCTAGGCTGGTTAGCATGGAAGGAAACCCGTTCCATGGAGACAACTGAGTGCGTGGGGGAAATGCCACGGCATGGAAAGGAGGCCCAGCGGGCTTTGCAGTTGTTTGTGTTTAACTGGGGAAGTCCGGAAGCCTGGTAATGATGCGAGAGCCCTATTAATACACCTCCCGGGCTCCATGAAGTCAGCTGGAGGGGAGCGCTGAGGCTCATTACTTCGTGTCCCCCAGCACGGAAGAACCTGATTACATGATGCCCTGGGAGCATCTGCTTTGTTTGCTTCTGCTGGCTCTGTGTTTGCACTTGACTTGTTGCCATTTTTGGCCCTCATCTGTGAGGGGGATAAAATCCCCTCGCCAGGTGGGAAACCCCTGACTTCCCTTTGCCAATCCACCAGCAGGGGGGGCGGGGGGGGGGGGGGAAGAGGATGCTTTCCAGATTTGGGTTCATTACCAGGCCCCTGGCTGGAGCTATAGGAACAGCAGCCTTTGGGCTCCACCAGGTGCCCATTTATGGCCAGATGGGCGACTGACGCTCTCTGCTCTGTTGCCATGGGACAGGCAGTGATTGCAGCTGGCAGGCCAATTAAACAGCTGCATTTCCTTCCGGCTTCAGATACAGGATGCTGCGTCCGTTTTTTCAGTTCTTTTTACACAGCTACTTCTGTTTTCCCCAACCCCCCCCGAACCTCACGCTAGAGGAACGGTTCCTCTGCAGCCACTGCCCACAGCATTTTAGTCCCCATCATTACAGGGATAACTTCCCCAGTGCAGCTAGAGCAGGGGTCTAGCTGCTGTTTCCCTGTTTGATAGCAATGGCTGGGGCCAAACAACAGGTGGAAGTTGTTTATCACTCTAAGGACGCCTTATTGTTCAGTGCTGAAAAGAGCAGGCCAGGAAATGCTTTGATTTCCTCTGCTCTACGTACGGCAGCCTCCCCACGGCTACCTAAGGAGACTGCCTTGCCTGCCACAGTCCCACCCCCTGGCATGCTGCTGCTGCGCTTGAAGACTTGTCCCAAGCCACTTCCTGACCCTGTGCAAGTGCAACCCCAGAGCAGCAGGTAGGAGTACAGTAGGGGGGCAGAGAATGCAGGACGGCTTGCAGAAAGAGAACAAGGTGGAGACACCCTTACATCCCAAGATCATCCTCCTGCTGGGCTTAGCCTGGCAGGCACCCCCAGGGGCTCTCTGCCATACTCACTCTGCATCACTGTGTCGCTGGTGTAGAGCTCCCCAGTCCCTCGGACCTGGCGGAAGCGGGGTATCTTCCCATTGTGCTGGTGCAAGCTGATGGTGGAATAGATGGCTTCGCCTGCAAGATGGGAAAGATTGTTTGCAGCCGACTCTGCAAATACTGCAAAGTTCTGCCAATACTCGCCTGGGGAGTATTTTTCCCCTCAAGGGATCTAGCACTGGTGAAAGGAACTGGGTTGATAACCCTGGAGGGCGGATTCCCCTCAGATCCAATGAGCAGGCCTGGCCTGGGTCATGGTAGTGCCAGCTCAGCCTATATCAGCAAAGAGCTCATTCTCCAAGGCCCACTCACACCATGGCTTCTGCGCTGGGCCAAGCCCTGTCAGCTGCGATGGGGAGGGGGGCTGGCTTTGGATACAGACACTTGTCCCCTGGGGGCCAGAATCAGCAGCGTTGCCCCTTAGCAAAGGAAAGAAACAATTCAACAGAGCCATGGAAGCAGCTCTGGTTTCCCAGGGGCAGAAGAGGAGGGGAAGGTTTCAGGGGCGAACGGCATTCACAGCAGCCTTGGATGGGGCATGGGGATGAGCTCCCCACTCCACTGCCTTCTCCCCTGGGCATAGGGCTCAGTGCGAGGGGCGGCAGGTTATATGGGCTCATGGTGCCTGAGCACCAGGAATATTCAAGGCTGGGGGCTGTGCTCCACCAATATCTGGAGCTGGGTTTCTCCCCTGGACATGCCTGGAGCGGGCACCGGCCTCTGCTGCCGCCACCCCTCCCCCCCGCCCACTAGCATAGCTGGGGGGAGCGGCTGCTCCCCTCTGTGCACATTTTCCAAAAGTGGCGCCTTTCCACTTTCCAGGCAGCCAGCACTGAGCTCTGGACTCGGAGACTGGAGCCTGGTATTGCGTGTGGCCGCTGGCTGGCTCTGGGCTCCGCACCGCCCCCCGCATCCCCAGCCCAGCTCACTGGCTCTGGGGCTGCAGGCAGCATCGGCTGGTTGCCGGGCTCCCTGGGGATGAGGAGGAGGAGGCGGCTCCCTAAGACAGGGTGGGCTCTGCCGGGGAGGGGAAGGGGTGGCAGCGCAGCCCCCCTGCACAGCGGCAGGGAAGGGGGCTCTGAAGTTCAGCTTGTGCCGGTGGAGAAGGAAGGAAGGGGGGGTGCGGGATGTTTTTTCCTCGTGGTCTCTCTTCAGCGGAGGGGGCTGAGGGAGCGGCATGACCAGGAGGCAAAGGAGCGACTTTGGGTTATTGCCCCCCTCTGTACTTACCCCCACCCCACCCCAGTGCTGCACCCTGGGCTGTGAAACTGTGCTCAGTGCAGCTTGTGAAGGAAAGAGGGGTAAATGTGCTTTAAGGTGCCAGTTATGTCTCCTCAGTCTCACTGCTGACTAGCTGCAGCCCCAGGGCTCAGAATTAAGCAGCGTTCTCAGGGACTGTACAGACTCTATACTAGTTTTCAGTTGCCTGCTAAATGCTTCAGCCATGCCACCTTTTCACTTAGCTATCTCCTGAATAGTGGTGACTGGGAATGGGGGGGGGGCGGGGGAAGTGTAGCAGATGCCAATTTGAGGGGAATAGTCTCTTGGACAGATTCTACTGGGTTTATGGTGCTTTGTGCTATGGACTGGAGCAAAGTGGCTAGTGAATAATCAGGAATCTGGTTAATAATTATTCTCTAAATTCAGTTTTCTTCTTTCTCTCTCTGTGAATTATCACCAATTCAAAATAGTAGTGTGCAAGTTGACTAGATAATGGTAATAGCATAATCTCTTGTTATAACATTGTAAACCCTACTACCTGATTAGTAATTTGATATGTCGGGTGGCGCCTTTTTTTATGTGTTCACTCCCCCTGATGTTAGAACCTGGCTACGCCACCGGGGAGGGGGGCTTCTTAGACCTGAGCAGCTGGGGCTTGGGTGAATTTTGTGATACCCTACCCCCCCCCACCCCACAGCCACCAGCCTGTAGTCCCCAGTCCTGCCCCACGTTGGGCAAGGGGCAGCCCCATCCCCAGTGAGGCTATGGTGAGGGGCAGCAGCAGGGGAGGCCACACGTGATGGCAAACCCCCCTGCCCCGGTACCCACCATAGGGGAGGTGAGTGGGCTTTCTGGACCTGAGAGAGGCCCTAGGAGCATGTGCAGTGACCGTGGTGCAGAGTGACCGTGGTGCAGGGGAAGAGGAGGGGTCCCTCCCGTGGAGCTTGCTGCTGCCAGTGGGGGGGGTGAGTCCTCTCTGGCCCTAGCCCTGGGGCAGCCTGTCTGCACCCCAAGTTCCTCATCCCCAGCCCTGCCCCACCCCAGAGCCTGCACCCCCAGCACCCCAACCCTGAGCACCCTCCTGCACTGTGAACCCCTCATCCCCATCCCCACCCCAGAGCCCTCACCTGAGGGGAAAAACACACAACTTAAAGTTGGTGGTCAGTTTGGAGTATCATTGTGTTTAGCACAATACTTGATTATTTTACACCCTTTAAAGTATATAACTAGTCGTATACAGGTATTACGAAGTGGGAATGTTCTTAATGTTTTCTCTGAATACTGTGTGGGTGCCTCAGTTTCCCCTATGCATTTCTTAAGGATCTAGATCGTGGGATAAGGGGGTGTGATTGTTGTAGAGCCCTAGAGGGCCAGTGTGATGGTGTCTGCACAGAGAATGGCCGAAACCCTGTCTCTGGACAACTAATGGCCTGGGCCGCTCTCCTGCAAGGTGCCAACTGAAGGTGTTGGAGAACGAAGATCAGATGGCCTCCTAATGCCTGGAAAAGAGACAAAGGCCAGAGGAGGGAGTGTTAGTGCCTGTGCGGTATGGAAGGGGATGCTGGGATGCTCTGGAACCACTCTTTCAAAGCCAGTCAGGACTCTGGGGGAGCCTCCTCTCCCTTAGCATACTGTCTCCAGGACAAGAAGCTTACACCTTCCTGGGTCTGACCTCTGAGCATTCAGCATGAGCTTCCACACCATGCGCTTCCCGCAGCGAGTCTGTCCAGGCAGAGTCCTGGGGCAGCCAGAGGTCCCTGCACCCCAACTCTGCAGTCAGACATGACTCTCAGCCAGCCGGGAAAACAGAAGGTTTATTAGACGACAGGAACACAGTCTAAAACAGAGCTTGTAGGTACAGAAAACAGGACCCCTCAGTCAGGTCCATCTTGGAGGGGTGGGGAGCCCAGACCCAAGTTCTGGGCCTCTCCCCATTTCCCCAGCCAGCTCCAAACTGACACTCCCTCCTCTGGCCTTTGTGTCTCTTCCGGACAAGGAGGCCACCTGCTCTCTTTGTCCCCAACACCTTCAGTTGGCACCTTGCAGGGGAAACTGAGGCACCCACATAGTATTCAGAGAAAACATTAAGAACATTCTCACTTCGTCACAACAGGTGCAACAAAATACAATACTGTATATTGAGGCAGGCAAGTGCTGCTTCTGACTTTCCACTTTTAATTGACCCTTGTAATCTCGTGGCGCCGCTGCATTGTAGCTTCATTTTATCCCAGCAACAAATTCTTGATTTGTAGGACCACTAATAATCAACAATAGATTTTTCTCATAGTGATATTGTGCAACAAAGAGAAACATTGCACTTAAATGCTTACGGCTTTACGGCTTCCAGTCCATGTTTACACTCTTTAATAAAATATATATAGCGGCTTACAGGGTGGGAGTGGGGGGCGGGCGGCACCACCATTTTGGGCACCACCAAAAATTATACAAACCTGCCGCCTATGCTCAGTGCTGAGAGGTAGATGTGGGGATGGGAGAAAACCAAGGGCCCCAAATGAGGCGGAATGAAAACTGGCCCCTGGAAGCCGATCACAAGGGCTTTGTATGCCTGCCTGGGTGAGGAGGATGAGGCCAGGTCCCCTGCGATGGCAAGAGAACCCACCGGCCTCCCTTCTTTGGGCAAGTGGATGACGCATTGGCAATGCCAGACTGCCCAGCAGCTTGGGCATGAGTGACAGGGGAGGATTTGCAGGGTTACTGCCCGTCACCATGGACTCTGGCCAACCCTGGCAGGACAGTCCCAGGCTCCCTCCTCACACTGCTCCAGAGATAAGCTCTAGCCCAACCCTGAGGTGGCTCACCCTCTCCTGAGGGGATCCCATCTCCCTCGCTGCTGGGCTTCTTCAGCTGCTCTGACGCTAGACTTAATGGGACTGACCCTGCACTGGGGGCCCACGACTTCACCCTGTTCTTGGTCAGAGGGCAATGCCCACTTCATGCTCATTCCACCTTGAGCTTCTCCCCTGCACAGAGATCTAAGGCCTGTCCTCTGACCAGCACCAGGCCAATTTACAGACCAGCGCTGGCACGGCATGGAGACGGCACCGTTCCCCCAAAGCCCCTCCCCCAGGAACACGATCACATAAACAGGCAAAGCCAAAGACCCTGGGCCAGCCACCCAACTGGTGGAAATCAGCATGACTCTACTGACTTCAGTATTACACCAGCTGGGGACCTGGCCCTGCGGTTCTACGGGCCGAAGAACAGACACAAGCATTTGGACTTACCATCAACAAGGACCAGGGAGTTCTGGTTAGGCACAAAAGGGGCCAAGCCCTGCGCAGCCACTTCAGTTTTATTCCGATCGGCCTGGGGAGGGCAGAGGGAACAATTAAGAGTCATTGTTGGTAGGAGGGGTTCTGGCACCTTGTTGTATTCTCCCAGCAGAGTAAAGCAATCAACATCTGCTCTAAGTCCCCTCTGGGACAAGAGATTACCTACCCCCCGCCCCCCCCCGCATCTGGACCTGGCATGTGCTCTGGCTGTAGGCCGTCTCATGCAGAGCTAGACTGGGTTGGTGCACCAGGAAGCTCAGGAAAGGTGTTTCCTGTGAGTTAAGGCTAGGGGGCGAGGGGGGTCAGGTCACGTGCTCCAAGAATAACTCTGGCATCAAAAGCTAACTTGAAGGAACATTTACAGACAAGTGCATTGACTTGGCTGGTGTTTTCCTAAATTCCCCTTTACTGTTACTCACTAGAGATGTGCGATCCTGCCTGTCCTCTGCCACAGACCGGATTTCCCAGGTGGGAGCAGAGAGTGAGTTCTGTCATGGACTATTAAACTCAGCTTTCATATAGGCTTTCCCCACATAGGCTTCAAAGCACTTTGCAAAGGAAGGGGAGCGAGATCATCATCTGCATTTGACAGATGGGGAAACTGAGGTACAGACAGGCAGAGCAATTTACTCTGGTCATAAGGCAGGTGAGTGGGGACAGAACCCCAGGTCCAATGGAGAAGACACTGGACTAAGCATCAGGTGACCAGGTTCTAGACCTGCTCACCTGCAGGCTGAGCAACAAACTCCCTGGCATCAAACTCCCTGGCTTACCAAGTTCCAGCAGGTGGGCTTGCAAGCATTTGTCCCACATATCAACAGCATGTCGTGGTACTTGCCAATGAAAGTCAGGTAGTTCTTCTTCTCCTCCTGGAAAAGAAAAAGGGGTGCATGAGCCATGGTGGATGGTTTAGTGAATCCCAGCTGCTCCAGGCCCAACCTTACGAGCCTTGATAACACCGCTAAGTCGGAGGGGATACCAGGATTTTTCTGGGTATTAAAGCCAGGAGGAACCATTCCCCATCGTGATCATCGGCTGTCCTCCTGATACAACACAGGCCAGAGAATTTTACTCAGGAAGGGGACAGCAGGATTGGAACACCCTCCAGAGCTCCAGTGTGGGACTCTCAGCCACCCCCACCCCATAGCACAGAACTGACTCAATCTCCTAATTATACAATCCGCATATTAATGGAATTTGGTGACTTCATGTCTCCTGTTCACCCCCGTCACGCCAAAATTTCCCACCCTGACCCTCAGTTCTTCTGACCCTTGTTCCCCCTGACTTAAGCCTACATCCTCCACCCCTCTAAGTTAGGGTGACCAGATGTCCCAATATTTGGGGCTTTTTCTTATATAGTCACCTATTACCCCACTCCCCATCCTGATTTTTCTCACTTGCTACCTGGTCCCCCTACTCTAAGTGTCCATCAAAGTTCCTTCTACGCTGGGTGGCTTAAGAGTCCTACCGCTGAATGGAAAAGGTGCGCTAACAGAGCGGAGGTGAGAGTTATAAGGGCCCCTCTGGGCTATCTGGAAAACTTCTGATATTTCTCAGAGAGCTAAATCCACCTGGTGAGATCTCCAGACTTACTGGTTTTTGGCAGGCTCCTGAATCCTGTTCCGGGAAGTCCTCCTAGAGAAAAGGAATAAGCATGGGTTAGTTCCTCCCCTTGCTAAACAACTGTCTGGAAGTGAATGACAAATGCAAGCAAAGTTCGGTGAACCCGTGTGCCACCCACGGACTCAGCTGGCCAGGAAGATGAGGTGGCTGCCTGGCTGGGTCAACACCGATAGTCGGCACTTTCCCAATGGTTCCCACGTGGAAGCTGTGGTGTTGGGAGAACTTGGAAGGCTGGGCCGGTTCTGGGCCGGGTCTGGCAGTTTGGGATAAATGGAGGTAGAAGCGGGGCCGCAGGTGGGCGGAGGGCACAGCTGGGGGAAACTAGTAGTGGGCTCAGGTCAGGATGCTGTCAGAGGGATGTCAGGAAGGGCTCAGGTCTCTTGCTGGGGGAAGTGAGTAGGCATCAGTGGCTGGGTAGAGGAGGGAGTGGTAAGAGGAACTGGGGTTTTCAGAGAGTTAACCAGACTGCCCATTTGTATGACAGCAAGAGGAGTGGTGTCTGTGCCTGATCCCTCAGGGGTTAACTTGCCTGTGGGGAGTGGAAGTGCATGGAGACAACTGGAGAAGACATCACCCAAGCTCCCACTGCCCAGTCCATGGTATAATTCAGAGCCCAAACCCCATTGGTCTCCATCATCAGTGATGTTACTGGCTAGTGTATGTGATATCAGAATCGCTAATACAGAGGTCAAACACTGGCTGGTCAGATCCCTAGATAGATTGTGCAGGGCGGTTAACCAGAGGGATTAAAGCACGGGGCTGGGTGTTGAGACACTGGCCTTCTCTTCCCAGCTTTGCCCCTGACTTGCTGGAGGAGGCTGGGCAAGTCACTAACCTGCCCTGTGCCTCAGTTTCCCTAGCTATGCAATGGGGAGAATGTGCCTGAATGACTTCACAGTGAGCTTGGGAGGCTAAGCCATGCACATCTGTAAAGCCTCCTTACCTTATGGTTACTGGAGCTCTCAAAGTCAAAGTAGTAGAGCTTTCCTTCTGCTCCCACCAAGAGAGAGGAATTCCCCTCCTCATGGTAGAGAGTTAGGAGATTCTCGTGCTTCTCCAGCGGAAAGCGTCTCTCCCCTAGGAAACACACAAAGAAGAGAGACTCAGCAGGAGTGTCCATGAATCCAGCAGGATCGTTGTCAGATGACCAGCCACCCTGCCCCACTGAGGAACAGGGAGTGTACACACACACACACACACACACACACACACACACACAAAGCCTCTCAGCTAGTTACTCTCTTGCCACATGGTAAACCCAGCTTCAGAGACACACCCAGATCAAAGAGACTGTCACCAGGTGTAGTCATCAGTAACGCCACACTTGGCAGATGGGCTATCTAGTCTGGTACTCGGTGCCTTTCAGGAGGCGGCCCTTAATGCCCACTGCACACCCACATGTGACACGCTGCACTGTGGGGTGGAATCACTTCTTGCCCTCACTTGTCCACCAGCACAAGGCTGGAGAGCTCTCGTCAGCTTCCTCGTAGCACGTGAAACTGCAGACACTGCGCACATTGGAGGGCGTGTGTGCCAGTGATTAGAGCAGCCTCACACATTTACCAGCCCCGGCCTAAAAACACCTATTCATGTGGCACAATGAGACAAGTATCTGGCCCATGAGAAGAAAAATAAATGGCTTTCCCCAAGTCAAGGAGAGCCAGGTGGGGGCAGAGCAGGGGGCCGGAAATTGGGGCTCCTGGCTTCTAGTCCTGCCTTTCTGTGCCCTCCCCCATTGTACCAGAGCCGCAAAGCATATTGAAACAGAGTCTCTGCTACAGAGGGGCGCTAATGCAGCCATGAGCAGGGGCCCTGTATGGGGTGTGCAGCATGTATAGACACTGTACTGTGGAGCAATTCATGTTGGGGGTGGGGCAGGGGTTAAGTTGGGTCAGATAAGCCCCCAGCAGCTCAGATGCTTTTAACTCAGCTGTGCCCGCTGGGAGCTAGAGGCCTGAGGAGAACCAGCCATGTCTCCACTTTTGCCTAGCGAGGGTGGGCAGTGCCCATCTCCTGGCACTGATCACACTGGCATGGTTCAGCCTCCAGCAGAGGCACCTGAGCCAAACCCCTGCAAGCGGCTGCCCCGATCTCTGAGGGCACTCGGAATCCAGCCCTCCTCCCCCCCCCCATCCACAACGTTTTGCAACTGGCCTCTAGCACTGGCCAAACCCCCAGATCCAGCCACTCCCAGATTTGGGGGGGGGGGGAGGGGCGGGAACAATCCAGGTCCAAACGCAGGGGCTCAAGTCTCTCTACCTACCATACCAACAGCCACCCTCACTCCCACCCACACACTGGTGTCTGCCAGCTGATGTCTCTCACTTCTGGCTCAGTATTAACAAGAAGAGAGCTAGAGAAGCAAGGTGGAGACAGGCACAGGAATGGCAGGGAGGAGCCGGATGATCTTGCAGGGCCTGATGGAAGGGAGGGGTGGGGAATATTTGATGCAGGAGGGCAGCAGATCAGAGTGGCTTGTCACTGACTCCAAAGCAGCTAGGTTATTGCTCTTCTTCCCAGGCACCACTAATTGCTAAGTGCGCTGTGCATCTGACCCTTCTCTATGTAGAGCAGGAAAGAGGATTACGCAACTGCTGAGAAACCGGGGGAGGAACAGATGAGATTACAAGGCTGCAGCCCTCCCAGGCAGATGGGAACAACATGGCAAGACAGCCAGCATCCAGCCTTGAATCTGCCTGCCAGTGCCAGCGTTGCAGATTAGCCTCCTCCCCGTCCGTCCTCCCACAGGGCCAGAGTTGGTTCTTGGCTCTTAATCATACACTGCTCCCCCTACAGCAGCTCCCCATACCTCAGAGTGCCAGGTAAACAAATTAACCAAATCTCACAAACCTAGAAACTACGTCACCCCGCTTTGCGCATAGAGAAACTCAGGCAGGCCAAGCAGTGACAGGACCTTCCCCGCAGCAAGCCAGTGGCAGAGGTAGGAATAGCCCCTGCTCTGTGACTTACAGGCTCCGTGCTCTAACCACTAGCCCACACTGTTCCATTTTGCTGCCATGGCTCTTTCCCACCCAAGATCTAATAGGCCAGAGGCAGCACAGGCTAGGTCAGGCCCCTGACACTGCTGAGTTCTATTGCTGAAGCCATCAGTGGCCAGGCCAGGGCCGGCTCCAGGCACCAGCCCACCAAGCTTGTGCTTGGGGCGGCACCTGGAGGGGGGCAGCGCGGCGCTCCGACCCCCGGGGAGAGCAGGGCCACGGCCGGGCTTGCCGCCCTCCCCCCGGGCGCCCTCCCCCCGGCCGCCGGGGGTAGAGCGGCGAGCCCTGACTGGGGCCCGCCGCCCTCTGGCCGCCCAGCCCCCTGTGCTCTGGCTGCCGGGGGGAGAGCGGAGCCCCCGCCTGGGGCGGCAAAAAAGCCAGAGCCGGCCCTGGGCCAGGCACATGCTGTCCAGCACTGCTGAGCCAACACCACCTCTGAAAAAAATCAGACTGTTGTTCCATGGCCAGGGGAGCCCCTCCTGCTCCCTGTGCCTCATGAGGGTAATCAAATTCACTACTGGGGAGGTGGCCTGGAGTTTACAAAGTGCAGTGAATTTAGCAAGCCCAGTCCCAGTGGGGAGGAGGATTGCTATTTATTCTTCGCTGACGCAGCAGTGCGCCAAGGGGCATTAGTGCAACAGCTGAGCTGCTGCGAAGATCCCTTCCCTGGAGAGGCTGTGGTGCGACTGCATTGGTTACAGGACGGGGAATCCTCATTGCCAAGTCGGCCTGTGATGATCACCCACCCTGGGATTCGTTAGGTTCTGCTCCAGCTGGGCTGGGCTTAGAGGGAAGCTTTGGGCTTCTTCCTCTCCCCGGGGCAAGGGCCTCTCCTGTTGATTCTCATGTCAAAGTGCAGTTGGACATTAGGAAAAAGTTCCTAACTGTCAGGGTGGTTAAACACTGGAATAAACTGCCTAGGGAGGTTGTGGAATCTCCATCTCTGGAGATATTTAAGAGTAGGTTAGATAAATGTCTATCAGGGATGGTCTAGACAGTATTTGGTCCTGCCATGAGGGCAGGGGACTGGGCTCGATGACCTCTCGAGGTCCCTTCCAGTCCTAGAATCTATGTCACAGCTGGCTTTGTGCGGTCTCATGTCACAGCTGGGTTCTCTAGCAGAGTTCCCTTCCCACATCTCCCTTTGGCGCCTGACTCTCCAGGCCTGGAGCCACAACCGAAGCAGAGAGGCCTGCAAATTCAGCCTCCAAGTGGGGGTGATGTCCCTGGGCAGCATAGCTGCATCTGTGCCCCCGAGGGGGGTGTCTATAATCTAGTCTAAAACAGGGGCATGCGCTAGTCAGATCCCTCCACCGTAGCCACATCGCTGCATGCTCACTTGGATCGCGAACTGCAGGCTGGCCGCAAGGCTTAGTGGGGAACTAAATGGCAGCCTTGATGAAGAACATAAAGCCCCTGGCCACCATCAGAAGCAGTATTCCCCGCCAGCACACAAAGGCGTAACAAGTGCATTGCATGACTTGTGCCCCACCCCCCCCAGCAAGTTGCAGCAGGTTGCTACAGGTCAGAGCCTTCCTTGGCTGGCCTGGTACACCGTCCTGCTTGCTAGTGAGAAATCTCCCTGCTCTCCACTCTTCTTCCTCTATTGCAATGTAGTCACTCCTTTCTGCTGTGAGCTTCCTCCCCGCGGTGCCCTGCCACTAGCAGCAGACAGGAGGATCTTAGTTTTTCCTAGACTGGGGGTTGGGGCCGCATCGCCATCTTCTCTATTAAAGAGCCAGCCAGGCACACTTAAGTTGCTGTGTCCAAACTATTCAGAGATCTGTCATTCTACTGACTGTCTCTTACCCTGGCCATCTCGCTGCCCTGGTCTACACTTGGGCCTGCATCTTTTTAGCTAGGTTGGGGGCTAGAATCCCAGCCTAGACAAAGCCCGATGCGTGCGGCCATGTGGAAAGTCTGCACTGATGCTGCCTGTGCTTTGCCCGAAAGAGGGTCTGCCCACACCACAAGAGCTGTGCATGGGCTAGCCCACCTTGCTCAGTGAAGACAGCTAAGAGAGAGCGCGGCCTGGCGGAGACCCTGGGTATGTACTCGGCTCGGCTGCCCACGCTGCGCTGTCTTCACTGCTAGCATTACCCACGTTAGCTGGACTCAAGCTGGCTCAGGAGGCTAGCCCAGGAGGCTAGCCCGGGCCCAGATGTCACTGTGGAGACAGACTGGCTTGTTGGGTCTTACACCAGCGAGCCCGTTCTTTCCTGCTGAGAAGAATCAATCATCAGTGCACATTGAGCCTCGAGTACAGGAGAAGGGGGCAGGGGAGAGTCTGCATCCCACATGAGCCAAGGGGGAAAAGGCCCCCCAAGCAAGGAAATCAATCACCGGCACGTGCCTCGATTGACAGAGTCAATGCGCAGTGCGGGCAAAGGGCAGGCTGCACACGACCGAGCTTCCTGCCAGGGGCCTTCAGCCATTGCACAGGCAGCCTGCCTGTCCAGCACAGCTCCAGTACTCAGCAAAACAGAGGGCGCCTTGATTGTTCTGGTGGCTGCATTGTCTTCTCTGTGCTTCTGCCTCAAAAGCAGCAGCACCTGGGATTCCAGCATTGTGAGCTTCCTCCCAGCAGTGCCCTGTCAATGCCACTCAGGAATCGAGCAGAGTGAGCACTTCCCTGGTAGTGTTGGCCAAGACTCCAGCAGTGGCTTGTCAGTGCCAGACCCCAGCAGTGGGAGCTTCCCCATATCGCTGCCCATTTGAGTGTGGGCCCTACCCCATTGTAAACCCTGTACTGGACCCTACACATCACCTACTGAGGCAGTGTTGTACCTTCGGGTCACTACACGCTGTGCCATGATGCTGCGACACAAGATGGCCAGGTTACCCCTCCTCCCTGCAAACAAAGGGTTCACCTCACCCTGCCGGCTAAGCTTGCAGGAGGCAGGACAGAACCACGAGAATGGGTGCACGATCCTTGTATATCCACAGCGGTCTGTATCGCGGTGCCCCAGCCCCCTGATTCTGCATCTTCACCAGAGGGGTTAAATTCCTCCCGCTCAGCCATTTGTACTGCCCCGTCAGCCTCTAGCTGAACTCTCTGTGGCTGTGCTGATCACCGCTTACTGTCAGCCAGTTTGGTCAACTGCAAGTCACTTCTAGGAAGCTCAATGCCCACCACATCCAGATGGAAAATGCAGCAAACCTCGAGCATGCGGCATTGTGCAAGTCAATTGCAATCACAAAAGGGTTTGTGGGAAGAGGTCAGGGCAGCTCTGGTATAGTGCTAGAAAGTACCATCCCTTCACAGCTTGGGAGAGAATGGTACATGGGGTGGCCTGCACACAATACTTGTTCAAATGCAGCCTGCTTGCTGACATGACCCGGTTGGGGTCTCCTCCAGGATTTGCCCTCTGCAATCCCACAATGCTCCTTGCCCGAGCACCGTCTGTCTCGTGGCCTGGGTGGCTTTGCAGGCCAAGTTGCTCCTTGGTTGATCCCTTTTTTGCAGATCCAACAACTTGGGCACGTTCAAAGTGTTGGGTCCATGTTCACTGCTGAATCTTCACCAGACTGAAGACAGATGCAGACACTGAAGCATGGGGAGGTGAAGTGACTTGCCCAAGGTCACCCAGTGACTCAGTGGCAGAGCCTGGATTAGCATGCAGAAATCCTGACTCCTGGCCAGTGCTGGGCAAATACTGCGCAAAGGTGTGTCCACGTCTTTCTTAAAGTGTGGTGCCCATAATAGCGACCTCAACTGGCTATATCAAGGTAATAACTACGTGTGCCTTGGCTCCTCTAGGGTTTTACATCACCATAGCTACGGCCATGTAAAATCCACACCCCTTTTTGCAGGGAAGACATAGGCTACGTGCCTGGATAAATAAAAAAAGAGGAACATCATCTTATGCTACCAGCATACTCTAGCTCTTACTTGGGGGTCCAGTGACCTTTTCCCTCTTGTGTAACATTCGTCTTCATCCTACGTTCAACAGCTGACCTAGAGGGATATATGCTGCCTTCAGACTTCCATTTCCCTTATGCAGCACAAGGCTGCTCACTTCATTTCTGCTGACCTCAATTTGGCTTTTTGCAGCGTGGGTGTTTTGGGGACTGTATTTAGTTGAGCTCAACCATACTCCAGAGCTCTGCTCAGACCCAAGCTTACACAGAAGCTAATGACTTGTTTCCCTTTGAGCAGCTACAATGAAAACAATCATTTTGCTGGCACCAGAGCAGTAGTTTTTCTTCTTTCTGCCAGATGCTTCAAAAGGGAGGGTTGGATGGCGGAACCCAAAATACACGGGCTTGCCAAGAGCACTTGACTTGCAGCTTTGTTTGGACTCATCTACTAAACATGGTTGAACCTGTCTGGTGCTTGGATAGGAGAACTCCAAGAAGATCCCAGATGCTGGTACTCTTCTCTCGGAATTGGCACTACCCCCAGTGCACCCAGGAGTGCGGTGCTGGAAGTGCTGCCATTTGAGGGATTCCCCGTGTGGGCATTGATTTCAATGGAAGTCAGGAGCCTCAATACATTTAAGGATTTGGGTGTGCCTCAGTTTCCCCATCTGCACAATGGGGCTAGTAGTTCTGCCCTGCCTCACAGGGGTGTTGTGAGGAGATCACATGCCACAGTAATGGGGGCCGTATAAATAGACTAGATTTAAAGCCCAAGGCTTGCCCATGGATGGCCATTTAAAGATCTCGTGGCACTTTGGGGCAAAAAGGGGTGCTACCCCCAATATCCTAGCCAAATTCCAACTTGGTGAGCCGCATTCTGTATTCCTATTGGGGTTCCATTTTAACTCTGGTGAGAATTTACTGACATGCTACGGCTACCATGATCCACTCCCAGAGGTGGCTGCATGTCAGAGGTAGGCAAATTGATCCCCACTCATGGAGTCTCTAAACACCCTGGGATCCTTCTGGGTGAAAGGTGCTAGGTTGTTCTTTGATTAAGAGACCCAAACCTTCTCCAAGTCATGCTCCGCTTTCCCATGCACACCCCCAGACTGGCATTTTCAGTATCTGGTAACACCCCATGTGCATTCTTGATCTCATTTCAGTGGAGGGGGGAAAATAAATAAATCGCAGTTACTGGGAGAAGACTGACCCCTCAAAGGAGACAATGCCACGAAGAAGGCGGCTCCCCACCCACTCTCCAAATTCCCCATCAACTCTCTGAGATTTTCCATGACATTTTATCTGGTTCACACAAAAGCCCCAGCCAGCTGAAGAATCAATGGAGCAATTGTCATTTCAGATGCTACCCCGAGTGGTAGAATGCATACAAGAAAGGAGAGCTTTGTGCTTTGCAGAGAAAACAGCTAAATCAATTGCTGGCAGATACCATGACCTAAGCACAACAGAAGAATATGGGGCAAAGAGAGAGAGAGAGAACAGTAATGGGGGTAATGGAGAAGCACATAAGGAAAAAAGAAGGTGCTGTCATAGGAAAGTACCTCCCATAATTAACTAACAAGAAGCAACCCATCCAAAGCGCAAATGCCACTTCTCCCAACTGCTAAGGGAACTTGCAAACATGGTCAATTGTACAGCAAGGGAACCAAAAAACAGACTAGTTTCCATCCACCTGGGGCAGTTCATGTTATTTAGCTAAGCAGAAGGGCACCACAGCTGATCTTTAATCTCAGTCAGCTGTCCTTGCACATGACTTAGTAGGAATAAGCACATACTTTATCTTTTACTTATGGGGAACTGTGGAGGTGACTGGCCTCCTGGTACAAATGGCCCAAGCTTAGTGGGGAGTTGCCTTGATCTGCTCCTTCCTGGCACTACAGCGTCTGGCACACAGGAACGTAGGATTGGCCCAACTAGACCAGATCACTGGTTCATCCAGTCTGGTATCCTGCCTCCAGCATTGATCAGAACCTGCTCCTTCGCAGGAAGATGAGCCCCTTTCACACCATGCCCTCATACTGCACATGGCCAATTGTACAATGTCCAGCGAGATTTGGGGGGTGGGGAGGGAGATTTCTTTCCTGACTTCCCATCCCCACCTCCCCAAACGTAACCAGTTTATGCTCCAAAGCCAGAGCCAGTGTGGTCTAGTGGATTAGGTCTGCTGGTCTCATGAGCATAGGCGTTCAGAGTAACCAAGTTCTACTGATGGCTCACTGGTGGTTTGAGCAAATCACTCCTCACTTCTGTATATCAGAGTCTGTAAAGGAGGGATATTAGCTACCTGCCCCCCAGATTTCAGGAGGAGGAAGTGGCTAGTGTGTGTAGAGGGTGTCAATGCTCCTAAATGCAAAGGCTTTAGTATTACTGCCTGGCTACAAATATCACCGGACAGTAGTACAAGTATTAGTGAGTCGTTAATTCATTAGTGCTTTAAGAGCCTTGGTTGGAAATTCTTATTATGGCTCGGATATGGTCGGTTAGCAGGACTCCCCAGTCCTCTATTTCTGTTCTCTTTTTAAAAATAAAAAGAACCATCAATATCCTGGAAACCCCTTCAAAGGAGAGGAGCGCAGAGGGGCTCATTCAGAGAAATAGATCTCAGTAGGGGGAATCCCTTCTCGTTTCCATGTAAAACCACACAGAGGTCAGCTGCTCTATTTATGGTACTTATCTGGCTCCCATTGCAGTAGTATTGGCTACGTCACAACACATGCTGTGCTATTATCCCCATTGCATTGATGGAGAATTGAGGAAGAGTGAGACGCAGGGATGGGCCCAAGGTCACACAGCAAGGGTGTTGCACTAACCACTGATCCATCCTTCCTCCCCAGCATGCACATGGGTCTATGGACAATGATAGCAGGGTATTTGCTCTGGCAGAAGGCCGTGTTCTGCTGGTGTTACACTGCAGACAGGTGACCCAGGGAGATGTCAACTCACTGCTGTCATCAGTGGCATAGCTATGGACAGGTAGGGTGAGCTAGGGTGGCAAGCGAGGAGCAGCAGCCAGTGATCAAAGAAGGGGGGAGACATGTGAGGTTTTCATGTGCTCAGTCACAGGTTTCCCGATGAGTGGGAGACTGGCTCAAGGACTGAGCGGACATGGCTCTCTGCTCAAAGCAGCTCCCTCAGTCACTGGCCAGGGGGCCCCAGAGATCTGTGCTCAGCTGGACCTGGTCCTGCTGCTGTATCCATCCAATTGGGTGCTAAGTTCCAATCAGACCCAATTGACAGCACAAGCCACACTCAGGACGTGATCCAAAGGCAATGGACCTGCACAGGTGGCACAGATGGCAGCTATGATCTGGCCTGTGGACCCCATATTGCCCAGCTTGGTTCTCAGATTCCAGGAGTCTGTAGAGCTGGCAGGTTAAAAAAAATAATAATAATGTCTCCTCTTTACTCATGACCTGATCTGGTGTGATCAGGGGTCACTGAGAGGCAACAGGGACAAGCCCCTCCCCATGCTGTTCTTACAGAGTTACTGGTTGGCGTAAACCTGACCTTTCTGTGGAGTCTGCCTGGTGACAACAGAATGGATTCACCCCTCCCCAGGGACCAGAACAGGCCATGATCTGGTTGTTGGGGGGTGGAGGAGGGGTGTGTGTGTGTGGGGGGGGGGGGGGCGCCCGGGAAGTCTCCCAACACAGGCACGGGGGGGCAGGGCCCATACAGAGGGGATGGGGGGGTGGGGGAGGAAGAGACTGGGCATGGGAGGGGGCAGGCTGGTGTCACAGCCCAATGGCAGCAGGGGATGGTTTAATTTTGGCCCTTGGAACAGACCAGGAGAGGGAGGGGGCAGGATGGCTTAAAGCCACCATGGTCCCACCCCGCTGGGCTGAGTCTGTGTGCGCAATGATGCAGCGCACCATCGCCCCTCCCACATTTCCTTTTAGGCCAGGGCAGTGGGAAGGGTTAATGTCAGTCTCCCTCAGACTTTAAGGGACCATCATGATCATCTAGTCTGAGCTCCTGAATATTGCAGCCACAGATTTTCACACACCCCCTCCTGTAATAGACCCCTAACCTCTGGCTGAGTGACTGAAGGCCTCAAATCGTGGTTTAAAGACTTCAAGTTAGAGAATTCACCATTGACAGGAGTTTAAACCTGCAAGTGGCCCATGCCCCATGCTGCAGAGGAAGGCAAAAAAACCCCATGGTCTCTGCCAATCTGATCTGGGGGAAATTCCTTCCTGACCCCGATCAGTTAGACTCTCATGAGACTAGACTCTCCATGACTTAGCACTCAGGCCAGGTTGAGCAAGCCAGTTTGTATGGTCGCTGGCTTCTTCACTTCAGAAAACACCCAGGGCTTGTCTGTGTCTCATGGCTCCTCCCCAGTCCCGTCACTTCTCTGTGGTAGGCCACTGGGACCGGTCTTCCTCTTGCTTCTCTTCTCAGCCTCTCAGGCTTTCCCACGCTCCCCCAACCCCTGGTAGAAACGGGCCATGGAGCTAGTTTGGGGTCCAAATGGTCCCAGAGGGATTTTGGTTGGGTTCCATCTCTCTGGTCAGGGATTGACCTGGGGTCCTCTTGAGCTAAAGAGCCAACCCTCAGTGGGCTGGACTTGGGAGACCTGTCACACTCCAGTCTGTGGCTGCACCTCCCTGCCAGCACCAGTTCATACCCTGGTGAGAGAGCCAGTAACCAGGGCTGGTGCAACCCATTAGGCGACCTAGGCAATCGCCTAGGGATCTAACATTTGGGGGGTGGCGACCGCGGCGGCCGGATCTTCGGCCGCCCCGGTTGGGGGCGGGACCTTCGCTGCCTCTGTCGGGGGCGGAACCGTCACCACCTAGGGTGGCAAAAAAGCTGGCGGCGCTCCAGCCAGTAACCCTTCACCCTGGGGTACTGCTAGGGTGACCAGATCACAGGGATGAAATATCGGGACGTGGGGAGGGGCGGGGGGGGGGCGGAGCAAAAAAAAATGGCGGTGGAGCAAAAAAAAAAGCAGTTTCGCAGGGGCGGGGGGCATTAGCAGAGTAGCAGGTCCCAGCCGCACCGGGCGCACGTGCTGCCCACCCCAGGGCAAAAGCTGGCCCCGATGCAGAAGGGGCTGGGGATAAAGAGGGCATGGGGGGGGGGGACACACACCGATAAGAAGCACTGTGAAGCAAAGTCCGGGGCTGGCCGCGGGGCAGCGGCAGTGCATGTGAGCCGGGGACCCCGGGGGCAGCGCGGTGCGGGCGTGCAGGGGGCCAGGGCTGGCACAGCCGAGCCACAGCAACGGCCGGTCTCCTGAGGGGCTCCCCAGGGCTCCAGGCTGGGCAACGGGCAGGAGCCAGTGCTTTTCCCAGCCCCGCAGAGCCTCCCGCCCCCCAGCCCTCCTTCCCGGCGGGGCGAGCCGCTGGAGCGCAGCCGAGCAAGAGAAGAGCGGGGCTCCCTGGCAGCGGCGGGGAAGTTTATGGGGACCCCAGCTGGTCCCTCGCCCCTGTCCACCGGCCTCCCTGCCTGGGACAAGTCTCGCCCCCGCAGCCCCTCTTCGCCGCGTGTCTCCGGCGGCCCACGCTGCCCACCCGGGCCAGAGCCAGCCCCGGCTGCTGCCTGCACGCAGCCCGGGCCATGCCCAGCTAGCCCCCGGCAGCCGCGGCAACTTTCCCTTCCCCTCCCACGCTCCTGGTAGTTGCCCGACCCTCCTCCCTCCTCCTAACCTCCTCCCTCCATGGAGAGATCCAATGGGGGAAGGAGGGGACGGAGTCGGGGTGGGGCGGGGCATGAGCGCCAGAGCGGAGGGCAAAATTGCTTTTTTGTCCAGTGTCCAAACATCAGTCGGGACGCGGGACAAAGAAGGAAATATCGGGACTGTCCCGATAAAATCGGGACGTCTGATCACCCTAGGTACTGCACAGCCACATGGCCAAGCAGAAGCAGGGAGAAGGCATAGGGACCACTGCAGCTATGGGACTGATTGCCCTGGGGTCTGGGAGTTCCTTGCCTTCAACTTTGTGGTAAAGTGCTGTGAATGGGGTAAGGCTGAGGGGAATTTGTGGAGTTCTTGGTCCTCTGGTCCCCAAGTGGACCAGGATACATTGCAGGGGGAACCTAAGCAAGGAAGGGACCTCTGGGTAGGAGCACCTTCTAGTTCTCTGCTAAAGGACATCATAATTATCCCCATTTTACATACGGGGAAGTGAGGAACAGAGGAGAGAAGCTACTTGCCCAAGGAATAGAGGGCTCTATTCCTTGGGCAGGTCATAAGAACGGCCATACTGGGTCAGATCAAAGGTCCATCTAGCCCAGTATCCTGTCTATTGACAGTGGCCAATGCCAGGTGCCCCAGAGGGAGTGAACCTAACAGGTAATGATCAAGTGATCTCTCTCCTGCCATCCATCTCCACCCTCTGACAAACAGAATCTAGGGACACCATTCCTAACCCATCGTGGCTAATAGCCATTAATGGACTTAACCTCCATGAATTTATCCAGTTCTCTTTTAAACGTTGTTATAGTCCTAGCCTTCACTCCTCAAGTAAGGAGTTCCACAAGTTGACTGTGTGCTGTGTGAAGAACTTCCTTGTATTTGTTTTAAACCTGCTGCCTATTAATTTCATTTGGTGACCCCTAGTTCTTGTATTATGGGAATAAGTAAATAACTTTTCCTTATCCACTTTCTCCACATCACTCATGATTTTATATACCTTCTATCATATCCCCCCTTATCTCCTTTTTCCCCAAGCTGAAGAGTCCTAGCCTTTTTGATCTCTCCTCATATGGGACCCTCTCCAAACCCCTAATCATTTTAGTTGCCCTTCTCTGAACCTTTTCTAGTGCCAGTACATCTTTTTTGAGATGAGACCACCACATCTGTACGCAGTATTCAAGATGTGGGCGTACCATGGATTTATATAAGGGCAATAATATATTCTCCGTCTTAGTCTCTATCCGCTTTTTAATGATTCCTAACATCCTGTTTGCTTTTTTGACCGCCTCTGCACACTGCGTGGACGTCTTCAGCGAACTATCCACGATGACTCAAAGATCTTTTTCCTGATTAGTTGTAGCTAAATTCGCCCCCAACATATTGTATGTATAGTTGGGGTTATTTTTCCCAATGTGCATTACTTTACATTTATCCACATTAAATTTCATTTGCCATTTTGTTGCCCAATCACTTAGATCTTTTTGAAGTTCTTCGCAGTCTGCTTTGGTCTTAATTATGTTGAGCAGTTTAGTATCATCTGAAAACTTTGCCACCTCACTTTTTACCCCTTTCTCCAGATCATTTATGAAATAAGTTGAATAGGATTGGTCCGAGGACTGACCCTTGGGGAACACCACAAGTTACCCCTCTCCATTCTGAGAATTTACGATTAATTCCTACCCTTTGTTCCCTGTCTTTTAACCAGTTCTCAATCCATGAAAGGACCTTCCCTTTTATCCCATGACAATTTAATTTATGTAAGAACCTTTGGTGAGGGACCTTGTCAAAGGCTTTCTGGAAATCTAAGTACACTATGTCCACTGGATCCCCCCCTTGTCCACATGTTTGTTGACCCCTTCAAAGAACTCTAATAGATTAGCAAGACACGATTTCCGTTTAGAGAAACCATGTTGACTTTTGCCCAACAATTTATGTTCTTCTAGGTGTCTGACAATTTTATTCTTTACTATTGTTTCAACTAATTTGCCCGGTATCGACGTTAGACTTACCGGTCTGTAATTGCTGGGATCACCTCTAGAGCCCTTTTTAAAATATTAGCGTCACATTAGCTATCTTCCAGTGGTTGGGTACGGAAGCCGATTTAAAGGACAGGTTACAAACTCTAGTTAATAGTTCCACAATTTCACATTTGAGTTCTTTCAGAACTCTTGGATGAATGCCATCTGGTCCCAGTGACTTGTTAATGTTAAGTTTATCAATTAATTCCAAAACCTCCTCTAGTGACACTTCAATCTGTGACAGTTCCTCAGATCTGTCACCTATAAAAACTGGCTCAGGTTTCGGAATCTCCCTAACATCCTCAGCCCTGAAGACCGAAGCAAAGAATTTGTTTAGTTTCTCCGCAATGACTTTATCGTCTTTAAGCGCTCCTTTTCTATCTCTATCATTGAGGGGCCCCACTGGTTGTTTAGCAGGCTTCCTGCTTCTAAAAAACATTGTTATTACCCTTTTGAGTTTTTGGCTAGCCATTCTTCAAACTCCTCTTTAGCATTTCTTATTACATTTTTACCCTTAATTTGGCAGTGTTTATGCTCCTTTCTATTTGCCTCACTAGGATTTGACTTCCACTTTTTAAAGGAAGTCTTTATCTCTCACTGCTTCTTTTACATGGTTGTTAAGCCATGGTGGCTCTTTAGTTTTTACTGTGTTTCTTAATTTGGGGTATACATTGAAGTTGGGCCTCTATTATGGTGTCTTTAAAAAGCATCCATGCAGCTTGCAGGGATTTCACTTTAGTCACTGTACCTTTTAATTTCTGTTTAACTAACCCCCTCATTTTTGCATAGTTCCCTTTTTGAAATTAAATGCCACAGTGTTGGGCTGTTGAGATGTTCTTCCCACCACAGGGATGTTAAATGTTATTATATTATGGTCACTATTTCCAAGCGGTCCTGTTATTACCACCTCTTGGACCAGCTCCTGCGCTCCACTCAGGACTGAATCTAGAGTTGCCTCTCCCCTTGTGGGTTCCCGTACCAGCTGCTCCAAGAAGCAGTCACTTAAAGTATCGAGAAATTTTGTCTCTGCATTTTGTCCTGAGGTGACATGTTTCCAGTCAATATGGGTAACTGAAATCCCCCACTATTATTAAGTTCTTAATTTTGATAGCCTCTCTAGTTTCCCTTAGCATTTCATCAACACAATCACTGTCCTGGTCAGGTGGTCGATAATATAACATTAGGGATCTATTCTTATTCGAGCATGAAGTTACTATCTGTCGCTTCTCTCCTCTGTTCCTCAGCTTCCCCATCCATCACATCCCAGTGCTCCATCCACTAGACTGCACTGTCTTTGCCTTTCCATACAGGGAATCTGGTGTCTCTTTGCTCATGCTGTCGCGTCTCTGCCCAGGCTACAAAAGAGGTGGGATTTGTCAACATCCCATGCACAGAGGCTGTGGGTACTGAACTAAGGGGTTCATTTGCTCTCCCTTCCCCGATGAACAAGGAGGGATTGTGCTCTCCCACATCACCAGCTGCTGCCCAGGTGGTGAGGCTGGCACATCAAGGCCATTGTTTATCAGGTCCCCTTTGTCCTGCACCATGTGTCATTACTCCAGCTAAGGGCAGCACCGTGATGGCACTTGTATCATTTCAAGGCTATGCTCACCGCTGAATGATAAACTTTAACACCCAGAAAGACAGTGTGTGCTGGGCAGGATATGCAGAGAAGATATAAGCCTCTAATGACCAACAGACATTTCACCCAGCAAGATCCTGCTCTGCCTGAGACCGGAAAGAGGTGCGAAAAAGTTCAGCTGGAGAGGAGAAATAGCTGCTCTTGGACAGATCCACAGGGAGCTGTGCAAAAATCCCAATTATTATTATTCAGCAGTGCCCAGAGGTGCTAGGTGCTGCAGGCCTTGATCCTGCTACTCAGGGCAGAGCCCAGGGTCTGTGGGAAACCCCACTGAACTCAACAAGTTCTGCATGGATGGGCCTATGTGGATGCGATTGCAGGATCAGGGCCCTAGAGGGAGACACAGTACCTGCCCTCCAAAGCTTATCTAAGACAAACAGGATACGTAGGGAGAGGGCTGCATCCCTGTCCATCCTGGCTAATAGCCATTGATGGACCTATTCTCCATGAACTTCTTTTTGGAACCCTGTTATAGTTTTGGCCTTCACAACATACCCTAGCAATGAGTTCCACAGGCTGACTGTGCACTGTGTGAAGAAGTACTTCCTTTTGTTTGTTTTAAACCTGCTGCCTATTAAATTCGTTTGGTGACCCCTAGTTCTTGAGTTATGCAAAGCAATAAACGAATAAGGAAATGTTACATTCTCTACACCAGTCAACATTTTATAGACCTCTATCATACCCCCACTTAAGTCTCTTTTCCAAGCTGAGAAGTCCCAGTCTTTTTAATCTCTCCCCATATGGAAGCTGTTCCATACCCCCGATCATCCATGTATAAAAAGCAAATCAGCCTTCACGCTTCTGCTTCAGGATGCTAGCTAAGGAGCGACTGCCTGGGGCTCTTCCATCAAAGGCATGTTGTTGCAAAATTCTCTCTAGCGGGGATCGATATACCATCCTCAAACTGGCTAGTGGGCTAGATGGCCCATCAGTCATGGCAAATCTCATGCTCCTCCTGTGTAACCATAGAGCTGAGCAGAGAGGCAATTCCATTTTGGGGAAGATTTCAGTATTTTGAAATCTGGTTTATTCCGACTCTATATTACAACAAAACATTTCGAAACCCTCCGCAAAAGGGAAGGAGCTGTACAACCTGCAAGTCCTCGACCCCAAAGAAATCTGCTGGATGGGCTGCCCCCAAGCAACGGGCCCTGGAAGCCTGGGAACTGATGGAAACCTGCCTGGCAGGCGGTGTGTGTGCTGGGGTTCCGTCAGAGCTGCATCAGACCGTCTCTGTGGAATGGGTCGAATTTGCCAAATCGGAACAAAAAAGTTTCCGTGGGATTTTTGCGACCAGCTCTTAGAATTGTTCTAATTGGAGAAAGTTAGATTTAGAATTAAGCCATGTATAGCGCAGCATCATTTATAAGAACACAGGAAATGACTCACCAGGACAAGCCAATGGGCCCTGAACTCTGGTACCCTGTCGGATAGGGGCTAATACTGGATATTTGAGAATATGCAACAATGACCCAAGTGCCCTAATGATGCCCCTAATTGTGCCTTACTATACTATCCTTCCTGACTCCAGCTGGGAAATCAGCTTAGAAGCATGAGCATCAATAACCCTGGTAATACTCAATCTTCCATGCTCAAGGGATGCACAGCAACACGTCTCCATGGGGTGCAGCGAGTGTATTGCAAAGGCATCAGCCATTACTGGCCTGATTTTCAAAGCTGCCGAGCAAACTTAAGTGGGGGTTGCAAGCACTCGTCCCCTTTGATAATCAGGACGCATGCACTCTGCTTGTTTTTAATTAGTCCATATTTCTATTCCAGTAGTTCCCAGAGGCCCCCTGTTATGCTAGAGACTGGAAAGTAGAATTCACCTGCAGCCCTGGATCTTAGCGAATTAGTTTCAACGGAAGAGTAGAACGGTGGCCTCGGATGCCAGTTTAAGTAATATAGCCCCAGCTCTTACAGAAAAGGCACCAGGACCTTCAGCTTCCGTCTAGACAGCCATCACCAGAGACAGGGAGATGAAACCACACCACAATGCATGGCAGCTTTACCATGGTGAGACTCACCTAGCGTCATGAGGTGAGTGCACTGGGTGCCACTTTAAGTCCTATTGTGGGATTTCAGACCCTGCATGGAGAGTGCTCCCACCTGAGCCTCAATCCCTTTCTGTTCTGCTCCCTCACAAGCACATTTACTGCGTCCTGTAGTTCCTGGCTTTATTCTTTACTGCACTCAATGAAAGATGAGGGCAGGAAGGAAGGAAACACTTCAGGACAAATCGGAGGCACTTCACACCTTGGCTTCAAGTTTCTGGATAAGAATCCTGGGGAAAGTGCTGTCCTGGGGGGTCTAAAGCCCTCATAAACCTGAGGGGACGGAGGGCAAACCTATGGCGGGCTTCTGAGCTCTCACAACTCATCGAGTGCTGGGGATTTTTTAAAAATAAAAAAAACCCTCAAAACTATTTTAAAACACAAGAATAAAAATAATCCCAAGGAAAAGAGACAGCTAGCGACAGAGCAGGGATTTGGGAATTCTGTGGGAGTCCCCACTGTCGCAGGAACCCTCAAATTTCCAACAATACAGACGGATCAGAGCCTTACATCCCTTCCGTGGTGCCAAGTCACACACAGCTAAGCCCCTGCACCGGGAACGAGGCCAGAGGTACCAAGTACATACTGCATTCCATGGTTTGAGACAGCATTTTAGTAAGAATATTGCTGATCTATAAACAGAGTGGAGCTGCGGACAGGGCTGTCCCATCCGGACTCAACCCACTTCAATTGGAAGGGCTCAGTATAGCTAAGGTACGGGCAGGGGAAGCAGCAGCCGCCTCGGGATTCTGGCCAGCACTAACTCAGTGCTTTGCCAGCACAGCCCATCTGCTGACCTGTCCCTTGAACTTCAACAGGAAACTCGAAGTACGAGCCCATTTTAGACATCCTCAAAACAAGGAAACGCAGCAATTCAGCTGGTGCCTGTCAATGACGTGCAGAGCAGGTTCTTTCCTGCTGTTGTTTCCCTATTTTCCCCTACAAAGTAAATCTGAGAGAGGAGTTACAATTTACAGTTGCACACCCCGCTCACTGGAAATTTACAAGGGTTCCTGCCACAGTGGGGACCCCCCCAGGATTCCCAAATCCCCACTCAGTCATGATCTGTCTCATTTTTAAAATAATTAAAAAAAAATTTGAAGAAATAATTCCTAGGGTTATTTTGAAAAATTCCCCAACTCTAGATGAGTTGTCAGAGCTCAGAAGCCCACTATAGGTTTGTCCTCCATCCCCTCCAGTTTACGAGGGCTTTAGAGCCACAGAACACTACTTTCCCTGGGATTCTTATCCAGAAGCATGAAGCCAAGGTGTGAAGTCCTGGGACACCCCAATCTTGCTAGTGAAGGTGAGTGGGAGGGAGGGGGGGCTCTTCCCCTCCACAGCCATCTCATTTGAAAATTCAGTTCATCGTTGCTTTTGCTTTTGACTTCCATAGTTACCAGAGTACTTCCTAATCTGTAATGTATTGTCACAAACACCCCCGGGACTGAGAGGCCAGGCACGACTATTATCCCCACTGTACAGATGGGGAAACAGGCACGGAGTGGCTCAGTGACTCGCTGAAGGTCACACAGGGTGGCTGTGGCAGAGCAGGGAGTTGAACCCAAGCAAGTGTTCTAACTACTGAACAATCCTTCCTCTCCTTAGCACCTCTCTGCTGTTCTTATTTCTCTCTAACTGAATTGGAGCAAATTAAGGCTGGGGTTTGCAAAGGAGCAGGGAAGAGCCCAGCCCCCCAGCAAATGTCCATGGGACTGGAACGCTGAAATCCCAGAGCTTACATCAGTATAGCCTAAATACCCCCAGAGGACACCTGCCACCAGAAGATCTCAAAGCACCTTCCAGCAACGAATAAGAATTGTTAACCCTTCTTTTCCAGAGGGGGAAAACAGAGGCACGGGGTGGTGAAAGCGACTTGTCCAAGGTCCATCACTGATTCAGTGCGAGAGCTGAGACCAGACCCCAGCTGGCCTGAACCCCAGCTATGTGCTCCGAGCACCAGGTCATACTGACTCTCTGCTGTGGCCAAGCATGTGGGGACTATAGATCAGTAAAGCCCCAAACACAAAATGAACATGTATCAAGTGCTGGGCATGGCTGCCACCTTGTTTCTCATCTATTGCTGAAGGGGGTTAGTAGATAGTGGAGCAGGAGTTCTGCACCTCTGAGACTAACCGTATGTCCAGTAGTTGCTGGTTGAATACGAAAAAAAGCTGGGGTCAATAAGGTAGGAGGGAGGAGACATCTATATCTCACACACACGTCTCCCTGTCCCAGAGCTATAGTTCAAGCTGTTTCCTGCTCCCAGCCATGGCACGGTCCCAACAGGGCCTGAGACATTCTAGGGGGCTCAGATTTATCCTTCTTGCTACCCACTGCTCAGATCCATTGATTATCATGAGGCCCTTCCCAGAAATCATAACAGTGGCATCTGCGTTTATTGTCCCTGTCTGAGAATCTAAATATAAGAGGAGCTGGTGACTGGCTGTGGGGACGTTTATTTCTGCCAACTTCTGTCTGCAGTTTTTAAAAGCTGTCAGCGCCCCATCCTCCCAGACAGGCGCAGAGCAGGAGGGGAGAGGATCAGACCAGATGGCTGCTCCTTTATCCGAGGGTGGCAGTGAAGCTTGTGGCATATGAACAGCATTGGCTGATCAGGGTCTGAGACATAACAATGTGCTGCCAATATTTTAACTGAAGGCTCCCACAGGAGCATTTCTCAGAAGCGTCCCGGGGTGGGTGTGCGGCTAGGATGAGGATACATCTCTGAGCCCCAAGGAGGAGCCCTCCGTAGTGGGGTTGGTTAGTGATACCTAGAGAGGTGGGACCCCAGCAGAGGTGTGGGGGGATCCAGCCCAACCCCTCCTTCAGCCTGGTGATGGTATTTTAACTTAGGGCCTCTCTGTGGAATCAGTGACCTTGCCATGACAAATCAGTCATTTGAATTTAGGAAAGATGTGGATGCATTTGAGAGAGCACAGAGGAGAGCCACAAAGGATCAAGGGTTTAGAAAACCTGACTTAGGAGGGAAAAGTTTAAAAAGCAGAGCATGTTTAGTCCTGGGAAAAGAGACTGAGGGGAGACCTGATAATCTTCAGATATGTTACAGGCTGCTATAAAGAGGACAGTGCTCAATTGTTCTCCATGTCCACTGAAGGAGGCACAAGGAGTAATGGGTTGAATCTGCAGCAAGATTTAGGTTAGATATTAGGAGTTAGAAAGTTTTTCCTAAGGTGGTTAAACTCTGGAACAGGCTCCCAAGGAAGGTTATGAAATCCCTGTCATTGGAGGTTTTTAAGAACAGGTCGGACAATCACTTGTCAGGGCTGGTCTAGGTTTACGTGGCCCTGCCTCAGTGCAGGGAGCTAGACTTGGTGTCCTTTCCAGCCCTACCTTTCAATCATGCTAGGATTTACTTAGCGCTTTTCATCCCCAAAGCACTTCATGGACTACGGCTGAAAGGTTCAAATCTACTCAAATCCCATGGGTTTCAGTGAGATTTGGGGACCTAAACCTGAGAATCCTTTGGCAAGCCCAGGCTGCATATACAACTGCTCTGAAACACTGTCACTTCTGGGACAGAGGGCAGCAACCAGAGACAGGCAGTGAGAAAACCATTGGTCTAAACAGACACACCAGGCACAAGGGAGATGAAAAGGGTAAAAGGGGTTTCTCATGAGCATGCAGCATTTTACTGTCTGATCTACCCAATGATCCTTGTGTGACAGGTTGGATCACAGAAACCCCCTTGGGATCTGCCACCCAATGCACCAAGACTACTTCTATTCCTGTTTTCCCTGCCAGCTCAGGACTCCAGCACCCTGTCTTGCTGAGCCAGACACTCCCGTCTGCCCCAACACAGACCGAGGGTCTGAATAACTTGCCCCAAAGCTGCAAGTTTACCTGAAAACAGCTCACAGAAGTGTGCTTGTCTCTAGCACTCAGATGCCCAACTCCCAATGGGGGCCAAACCCAAATAAATCCGTTTTACCCTGTATAAAACTTATACAGGGTAAACTCAAATTGTTTGCCCTCTATAACACTGATAGAGAAATATGCACAGTTGTTTGCTCCCCCAGGTATTAATACATACTCTGAGTTAATTACTAAGTAGAAAGTGATTTTATTAAATACAGAAAGTAGGATTTAAGTGGTTCCAAGTAGTAACAGACAGAACAAAGTAAGTCACCAGGCAAAATAAAATAAAATGCGCAAATCTATGTCTAATCAAACTGAATACCGATAATCTCACCCTCAGAGATGCTTTAGTAAGTTTTTTCCTCAGACTGGACACCTTCCAGGCCTGGGCACAATTCTTTCCCCGGTACAGCTCTTGTTCCAGCTCAGGTGATAGCTAGGGGATTCCTCATGATGGCTCCTCTTCTCTTCTGTTCTCTTCCACCCCTTTATTTTTTTTTATATATATCTATATCTATCTATATCTTTTGCATAAGGCAGGAACCCTTTGTCCCTCTGGGTTTCCATCCCCCACTGGAAAAGCACCAGGTTAAAGATGGATTCCAGTTCAGGTGACATGATCACGTCATTGCAAGACTTCCTGTATGTGTGTGTGCTGGCAAATGGGTAATGAAGACTCACAGGTAAACACAGCCATCTGCAGACAATGGGAGTCATCAAGATTCAAAACCATTAATGGCCCATACTTTGCATAATTACAGTAGGCCCTCAGAGTTATATTTCATATTTCTAGTTTCAGATACAAGAGTGGTACATTTATACAAATAGGGTGATCACACTCAGATTATAAGATTTGTAATGATACCTTACAAGAGATCTTTTGCATGAAGCAAATTCCAGTTACATTATATTCACTTATGTTTTTATAAAACCATATAGACTGCACAACATCACACCTTGTTCCTCCAAAAAGGGCTGGGGTGGGGGAATTGTACCCATGCAGACCAGACAGGACCTCAGCTTTGAAGGTCTCATGCCAGACTCCAGTAAACTACCTGGAATGGAAGAGCCAAGAGGACCTTGGCCTCACCCACATTTGAAGAGTTGATGCTAAGGACAGACTTATTTTTATCCTAGACCACTGATTTCTGAACCTCTCTGCAGTGTGAGCAGGGGAGCCAAAGTTCAGCCAGAGGTTGTGAGGAGAAGATGGCAGCCTGCCAGGCACATTGCAGAGTAATAGTTCCCTGCTCTGAGGCAGGGTCAAGTAAACCTAGACCAGTCTTGACAGGAGGTTGTCCGACCTATTCTTAAAAACCTCCGCTGACGGGGATTTCATAACCTCCCTTAGAAACCTGTTCCAGAGCTTAACCACCTTAGAGTTAGAAAGAAGGAATGTGGGGTCACATGTCTTCCTCCCTCCCCCATTGCTTGGTCACATGATGAGGCCGAACCCCCTCCCTGCCAAGCAAGCTGTGCGGGGCAGGGAGAGGCAGGAGGGGAGGAACAGCTGGGAGCTGCTCGGAGATGCCGCTGCTTTCCCGGAATGGGGGGTCAGGCATGACTCAAGCTGTTCTGGGGTAGTGGCCCCCCACTGTCAGCAGGCACTGGTCATCTATGGTTTAATCACTAGGACATTGGGTTACAATCTAAACTGACAAGCCAGACACCAGGGAGGTGACAGAGGGAAAAGGTGTTCCTTGTTCGCGCGCAGCATTTTAGTCTCATCTACCCGCCCGTACACCGCCAGCGTCCCCTGAAAACTCCCAAGTGAGCCTCTCTTTGCCAAACAGCTGCTCTCTTACACTTGGAACAAATGCCAGAGGGGATGCAGCTGGTCCCATTCAAGGTCACTGCCTCTTTGCTGGAGGTAGAGGGCGAGCAGACAAGAGCGGCACATTGTTATTCCCACCTCTATCCCCACGGTGCTGGCAGCACCTGTCATGGGCTGGGTGCTCTGTGCTATTGGAGACTGTAGCATCACCCCAGCTCGAATTCTAGAGTCAGCCCCAGAGACCCAGTGGCAGCAGGGTAAGCCTCGATCCCTCTCGTGTGCATTTTTAAATGGAATCGTACAGTGGGGAGGGTGGAACCTGGCTTGACAACCAGAGAACAAATGAGCTTTAAACAGCCCAGACTCCTAGGGTGCAATTCTGCAATGCACCTCCAGCAGGTGCAGCAGAGATAGCCTAACCCAGCAGATGGAGCAGGGGAAAGATTGCTTAAAGCAGGCTGCATTAATTCAGTGCCTGCCCCTGGCTGCTGCATGCGTCCAGGTGTGGTCACAGGAGGGAGAACGCTTCCCCGGGTCGATTTCCAGCTCTGACATTGACTCACAGCATGACCTTGGGGAAGTCACTTTGCCTCAGTTTCCCCATCCGCATCAAGGTGAATATGAAAGGCTTAGAGCCCTCCGTAGGGCTGAGCATAAATAAATGCCTATCAAACACTTGGAGAGCCTCGGACAAAGAGACCATCGAGGGTACCGGCTGCATGAAGAATTACACTAAGGCAGAATACATACATTTCAAGAGCTCAGCCCTTCTTTTCTGAAGTACTCAAAGATCATGGAACCTTCTATCTCCAAGGTGGAGGCTCCTCTCCCACCCAGGTCTGTAGGATGTTGCCAACTGACTGCACCTATCTCAGGTGAGCGGCTGAATCTTAGTCTCTGCCCCTGGTGGGACAGGGGTCCACATCACAGAACCATCCCTCCCCAACCACTTGTCCCCTTTGTGGACTTGAGTCTGAAGGGACCCTAGATCCTGTGTTCCCCTCTCACTCCTGGTCAGCACCCAGGCACATGGGTGGAGCAGAGGGAGATAAAAGTGAGCTACTTTCTCCCTGCACCTGATCTGGGGATAAAGAAAGTCCTTTGCATTCCCCCACCCCCACTGCTTTCCACCCAGCCTCTTGCACTTTACAAAGAAAAAGCAATTTTGGGGAAATTTGGCATGAGGAAGAAGCTCAGTTAGGAGAAGAGACTTTGTTCTCCAAAAAGCCTGTGAGTGACAAAGAACAGTTTGGAGAAGTTCAACCTCCTGCAGAGGGACCTTCTGCTTGATTAGCAGCGGGCACCACGCACATCTTTATGGGCTCCCTGCACACCATTCTAGGTACTTCCCCTGGCTCCCCATCACTGCAACAATAGGTTATTGCAGTACCTAACTCTCATTGAAATCAATGAGAGTTAAGACAACTACCCTTGGGGATCTGGACCTGACTGCTTGGTGGGCCCCATCCCTTCACTAGGACTAGGGAAGGCAATTCAGACTCCAGGGAATTCAGTCTTTTGTCCAGATTGCTCCACCAATGACCCACCCTCACCGCTGAGGCACAGTAGTCACTTATTATCTATTTACATTCTTTCCTTCCCCGCCTGTGCCAAGTCATAGTGATAACACTGCTGGATATAGTATTAGCTGAAACTTAAACCAGGGGTGTGTCACCGAAATTAAATTATCATACAAGCTGGCAAACCGTCATGACTTCCTATTCTCACACGGTGAGTCATTCAGTATTCCCTTAGGTTAAGGAAATGCTTACTGGGGATAATGATACAGACCTCTGTAAAGCGCTATGAGATCCACAGATCTCAAATGCTAGATGAGAGCTAGGGACTATCATTTTTATTCTCACCATGCATAATTAGACTGTGGAATTCACTGCCACAGGAAGTTGTTGAGGCCAAGAACTTAACAACATTCCAAAAGGGACTGGAGTGATTTATATGGATAGCAAGAAAACCCAGAGCCATTGTAATTATGGACAATAATAATTTTGGAAGGAGTATTAAACTTCAGGGCTTCAGTCATTCCCAACGCATTAGAGATCAAAATGAGCCCTAACGTGGGGGCAGATTATCCACGTCTGCTACTGTGCGACTCTTGCACCTTCTTCTGAAGCGTCTGGTGCTGCCACTATCAGCAGTGCGATACTGGGCTCATGGACCATGGGTCTGATCCAGTCAGGAAATCTCTATGTTCCTACTGCTATTGGAGATTCTTCTGTCACCCAGGTGAGCTGGTGCTTTTGGAGCAGGAGGATCTGTGTTCTAGTCCTGCTGAGCCATGAAGTGAACAGAGGCCAGTCACAGAGGTCTAGCTACTAACAAGACTGACCTTGCGCTAGGTAGCGTATGGAGCCATGGCTAGTTGAATGTACAGGATGCATTTTGAAATGGACACTGATTTCTAAATCCTGTATGCCAAGTAAAGCAGCCTGAACTTTAAATGGTTTATTCCAAACCTATTTGTTTTCTTCACATTCCTATAGCAGGAGGGGAGAGAAAACAGTTGCTCTGTTTGGTTTTAAAATGTTTTGCACTGAGACTTAATTACGCCAACATCACCCCCAGAGAAGATGACCAGAGAGCAAATCTGCACCACTGGGAAAGGTGCTTTCTGCTGGAAACGCTGATGCTAGTAGCTCCATCCCAGGTGCCTTTTCTCCTGGGGGAAAACAGGGCTTCAGTCATGGAAAAACAAAGCTGCCTTCAGCAGTGGAAACACCATGTAGCTTCCTTGCTTTGATTCTTCCTCTGCTGTCTCACTTTCTTTTCTGTGAATCAGCCCCAGTGAGAATGGAAAGGTTCCCCACAAACCTATGGCACCCACAGTCTGGGGGGCCAGGCTAAGGGATTTCTGGGCAAGAAGAGAAGATCAGGATGAAGTGGCACTGACCACACATTACACCCACACAGGGATCACGTGCCAAGTGGCGGCAGCTGGATTGGCATAGCCCATCAGCTGCAGGGGAAGCGTTTGGTACCAGGCTCCCTGCTCCTCATCCTCTCCCATGTGGCTGATCCAGCTCCCTTCACACAAGGAAGGGTGAATACAACAGCCACGGGCCAAGGCGGCAACTCCCTACAGAAGCAGATGCTGGCACAGTACAGACACTGCTGTGGGCACCTACTCCTGACACACCAGTGCTGACCCACTCCTCTAGGGGTGGAGCACCCCCCCCCACCACACACACACACTCCAGCCCTCCCCACCTCCCGGAGTGCTTATGTCTGGTCAGTCACACACAGCTTTCGGGTCTCAAGGACACCCCTCCCGTCAGGCCCTGCTGCAGCCCTTGCAAAGGATCTGAGGACTGGGGTTTGAAGGCACCAGCAGTGGATGAGCAGGCTGGTTAAGGAGAAGAAGGGCTGTCAGATTCCATCTTCAGCGAGGACACCAATGGACAGAGTCTCAACCTGGGGGTCACCCCCCCCCATGCATGCGCCACCATTATAAACTTCACAAATGCCTTATTCTCATCTGCCTCACATCGAGCAGCATCCAATAGCATAACAAGCTGGACTGAAACTGAGAAAGTCTTGTACTGACTACATAGCACTCAGCATATAGAAGATGGATTGGATGGAGGGATGGTAACAGGCGCTGTGTTTGTAGACCTACCAGTGGTATACGATACAGTCAGCCAACAAAACCTGCTTGCCAGAGTCTATGACGCGACACCTGACCACCACGCAGGGTGGTTCATCCAATCTCTCCTGGAAAAAAAAGACTTTTCACGTAGAACTATGTAAGAAACTGAGCCACTGGAGACAAGGGAATGGCCTCCCACAGGGCAGTGTGCTAGCACCACTCCTCTTCAACCTATATGCCAATGAGCAGCCCATGCAGATCAATTCGAGGAGCTTCACATATGCCAATGATCTATGCAGCACGTCTTAGGAGAAGGACTTCGCCACTGTCGAGAACAGACTCTCACGTGCCCAGAGCAATCTTTCAGCTTATTACAGTTAGAACCAACTTTACGCCAGCCTGACCGGGGAGACACACGACGGCTTTTCACCTACGCCATCGAGAAGCCAAGCAGAAATTAAACATCACCTGGGATGGAATCCAACAGCACCAGACCGGTGGGCCAGGGGGCTATGCCCCCCCCACTTTTTAACATGGGCAGAGTTCGGAGGAAGGGGGAAACACTGCCCCTGCCCCCAACCGCAAGCCTCGGGCGGGCACGGAGCAGCGCTTCGCAGCAGGGGAGCTGATCTCAGCATTGCTCCACGCCTGCCCAAGGCTTGCAGTTTGGGGGGGGGGGCAATGCCCCCAAACTATGCCCATATTAAAAAGGGGGGAGCTATAGGGGTCATAAACAGATGCCACCGGCCACACCCACCCTGCCCTGATTGCTGACTTGGAGTGGGGGTCCTGGCTAGATGTGGGTAGGGTCCCAGTGCAGTGCCAGCTGTGGACTGCTCACGGAGCTTCCTTCTAAGCGAGATACACACCAGATGGGCTCATCGCATCCTACATTGCCCTGCCAAGTATGGCTGAGGTTAGCTTTAGTAAGGGGTATTTTACACACAGCGCCACCTAGTGGCAGAACAGTATCACAGAGTTTGGCCTTCCATTACAGAAAAGCCTAACTACTGCTACTATAACGTAGCATATTGGCCCAGCTCTGTTTTTCCTCTTGGTCTCTTACTTTGCAGCCCTACCACACTGTAAAGCCGTGTCTGATCTGACAAGCCAGGGCTCAGCATGGGATGATCCAAATGTCCCTTTTCCAAAGCACAACCCAGCGGGCCAGCATTTAGTTCTAACTGTGCAAGCAAAGAAAGAACACAAGTTACCAGCCTGAACACACTCCCTTCTGCATTGGCAAAGGGAGGAGTGCCCGAGTTCTCTGCAACTCTGAGCATTGAGGGGCTATTTTGCAAAGCTACAAAACTCCATAGCTTCCTTTCTTCCTTCATCTGCACTAGAGGAAGTGCAATGCACCAGAATAGACCCACGGGCCACTCTGTTTAGCTTCTGCTCTGACAATGGCTAATGCCAGATGCTTTGGAGGAAGGTGTAAAATCCTTGCAATTAGAAATGAGTCCAAGCTTTGGCATTTGGAACAGGTTCTGGACTCAGTCCCCCTCGAGACCACAACTGAGAATGAGGAAACACCCAATTGTGTCCCAATACCATGTTTGCAAACAGACATGACCTAGCTACATACATACTGATCCTATGTCAGGATCTGGTGGCTAATCTGCACTAGAGACTGCCAAGCCCACTAGATATCCCTTTAAATAGCATCGGAGCCATCATACAGTTCCTACACTAAGTCCCATCTCTCTTTCCAACAGGTCTTACTGAATAAGACTATCCCATGGCAGAGGGAATTGCTTCCCCACCTCAGCTGGTGAGCAGTTCATGCCCTGAAACTGTGTGTATTGAGGAATGTGTTAGAATTGCAAGCTATTGCTTTAAGAGTGGCAGAGAAAGGGGGCGGGGGGGAGAGGGACCTGGCCAGCCTTGCAGGCTAAGGGGCTGTCTGAAAGTACATGATCAGAGTCAGTATTGGAAAAGGCCATCTTAAAGCAAGGTGAGCTGAGAGTTATGCCTCTCTGCCTTGGGGAGCAGCCTGTTTTCATGCTCTCTGGTTTTAGATTCTTGCTCGTTATTCTGAATTCTAAGAAATGCTACATTGCCAACTTCCAGCCAGACTATTTATGTTGTTTTTACAAATAATTTCTGTGTGCGCTATGAGCACTACAGCAACAGGATTGTGCCAAAACTGGTGATAAATTTGCAGCCCGATTTTGCACTGTTATTCTGGCTGCTCCATTTCAGGCAGTTTCGCGGCCCACCATTTTCCAGGATATTGGACAAAACAGCTTTTTTCACACCAAAATCATGCCATGTTTGGAATCTCAAAGCCACCTTTGGCAAGAAAGGGGCCCATTTCCACCCTGAAACGGGGTGATCACTCTGGAAAAGGGACAGGAAGCCAGTGAGCAGCTAACCCAGTCAGGGAAGGTAAAATAAACCCTGGATTACAGTTTAGCTCAAGGCACTTTCCTCCAAGTTGACTTTATACACTATTCCCTCCACTCCTCCACCAAGAATCAGGTCCCTGAAAAAAATCATGAGATTAGCATAAAAATCTCAAGAGTTGAAACAGTAGGAAGTGTCAGGACCGGTTTTCCCTTGCCTTCTGAGCCTGGTCTGGGGCCATATTCTGAGGCTTTGCGCCAAAACCAGGAGGGCTAGAAAGTTTAAACGAAAGCTGAGACCCTCAGTCAGTGGCCTGCAGGAGTGGAGGTTTTAAGGAAAAGTGCCAAATAGCACCAGACTCATGATGAGAGTCCACAGAGTGACTGATTTGCAGCAGCCAAAGCGTTTCTCTCATCCAAGAGCTGTCCCCATTGCTATGCCAGCCCCAGCTGGTGGAGGTTAGAGCCATCAATGATGGGATATACATAGAGAATCACAGGACCCCAGATCACTTCACAGTCCTTTAGCCATAAAGCAAGGGCAACTGCAATGGAAGTGCTGGCCTCCTGACAATGTGCCTCCATCCCAACCCAGAGGGGCCAAGCTCTCAGAGTGAATGCAGTCTGGATCCCAGTTCTCTGCTGGTGTTAACGGGCTCGGCTCCATTGGAATCAGTGCAGCTCCAGCCACTTACAGCAGCAGTGAATGTGTTCGTTGCTCTCCAGCCCCTCCAGGTGTCAGGAGCAAATCTAGCTGTGTGGACACTGCGGCTCCTGCAGAGACATGCATTAGCCACCCGAGCGCAAGGCTTGGGGGTCTGCTGGGCTTGCGTGGCTAGCACAAGTCTACTCAGGCTGGGAAGCTCACTCACACCTGCAGTGTAGACACACCCATAAAATCCTTGGTCATTTTTGTTGAGTCCCAGTTGTGGCTGTGGGTTTGGGGATACTGATCCGAGTTAGGTCTGAAGCGGGCCAGGCACTTCCCAGACACGAGGTAAGCTGTTTGGAGCTGGAACTGTCTTATCATTGAAGTGTCTGGAATGCAGGTGGGGTCAGGGTAGGGATCAACAAAAATTATTTCCCAGCCTCCTTTCCCCCAGGCCAGACAGCCAAGAGGAGTAACAGCTTTGGGTCACTACCGACCTGGGCTGGATTTTAACTCATGACAAAAGGCACCAGACTCCCTAGTCAATCCTCTCCACTATCCAATCTGCACCCCCAGCACTACTGGGTAAGAAAGATGTGGGTGACAGGGAGCCAGACTTACACAGCAAACTGCAGATTTCTTAAATTAGATATTGTCACTGGATTCCCAGCTGTTCAGAGAAATCCTGCTCAGGAACCAATAAAGCAGGGGTGGGCAAACTTTTTGGCCCGAGGGCCACATTGGGGAATAGAAGTTGTAATGGTGAGCCATGAATGCTCACAAATTTGAGGCTGGGGTGCAGACTCTGGAGTGGGGCTGGGGATGGGGTGTTTGGGGTGTAGGAGGGTGCTCTGGGCTGGGACTGAGGAGTTCGGAGGGGGATCAAGGCTGGGGTAGGGGTGCAGATTCTGGCTGGGGGTGGGGACTCTGGGGTGGGGCTGGGGATGAGGTGTTTGGGGTGTAGGAGGGGGCTCCAGGCTGGGATTGAGGGGTTTGGAGAGCAGGAGGAAAATCAGGGCTGGGGCAGGGGGTTGGGCCCTGGGGAAGAGGCTCCGGGGTGCTGGGTCCGAGTGGCGCTTACCTCAAGCAGCTCCCAGAAGCAGTGGCATGTCCCTTCTCCAGCTCCTATGCGTGGATCGGCCCCCGACCCTGCTAGCGCCTGAGCAGGACCATGCGGCTGCTTCTGGGAGCCAAGTGGTGCGGCCCCGACACTACGCCCTGGCCGGAGTGCCAGAGCGAGGCCGAGCCTCATGGTCCAGACCCAGACCCAGACCCAGCCGGAGTGGAGTGGAGTCGAGCCGCGTGGTGCAGCCTCGACTCTAGTGCCGGAGCTAGGCTGAGCTGTGTGGTCCGGCCCCAGACCCAGCGCCCCGGCCGGAGCACCAGAGCGGGGCCGAGCCGCGTGGTGTGGCCCCAACCGGAGCAAGGCCGAGCCACGTGCCGCAGCCTCCAACCCTGCGCCCCGGCTTGCGGTCCAGCTTAAAGCGGGCCGTCCCTGCGATAAGCAATAGGGACGCGCTCTGTCTAAGCCGTGCGGCAGGAGCCATCTCAAAGCATATATTTGCCATCAAGTTTCCCCAGCACTAATTATCAAATGCGCTCCTTAGCAACAGTGTCTCCCTGCATCGCGTGCCGGGAAGCCCAGCTTGCGGCACACGTACATTACAAAGGCTCCGAGAGGGTAAATCAACTGCGTAACAAGCAGCAGGGGAACACGGCCAAAGAGAAACAGGTGCCATAGAAACCCGATCGCTTCCGCCTGCTCTTTCCACTGGCATACGCTCCCTTGGAAAGAGCTGTTTACCCCTCATGTTTCGCCAAGAGGCTGGTGATCTGACTTTTTTCCCTAATGGGAAAATTCAATGGAAATTTTCCTCCTCCCTAAAGCTCACTCATTTCCCAGCCACGGATTCTGTGTTCCCATCTCCTCCTTGTACCATTTGTCTGCATTATTTGCCAGACAAAGAGATAATAGCGGCACCTTTCCCCTGGATCGCCTTTGTCTGACTCCCCCACATGCTGTGAATATCATTCAGGGGCCTTAATATTCCCCTCGCTCTCCGAATGCCCCCGAACAGCTGCTTCTGAGCCGCCCTACTCACAAACTGCACATGGCTGAAGAATAACAGAGGGTTCATAATAAGCTAGGCCACCGCTGGGTACAAACATGCCCTCAACAAAGAGGCTCCAGGAGACTATACAGGGAAGCTGTTGGGTCACAGACTGACAAGAAATGTTCAGTACAGCTGTCTGCTCGGTTCAGACAAATAGCGTATACATCAGGGACACTGCAGTGCCTTCTGTTAATGTCTTTGTACATGGCGTTAATCAAGGTGTTTGAGGCGGGGGGGGAGGGGAGAGAAACCATCAGTAAAGGCTATTCTGTTCTATACATTTACATGTGCTCCACAAATACACTGTATATGCTTCCTCATCGGTCACCTCACCTCCCTTCTAATAGCTGTGCCCCTCCGTCTCTGCTCAAGGAGAATGCAATACTAAATGTTTAGCGTAGAGCCAAATTGGCGCAGAGACAGCGGGTTAAGTAACTCTAATGAATAGGAAGCTAACTGTTTTACAAGACAAGTGTTTGGCATTTCAGCTTCTCAGTATCTGTGCAATTCCAGAGAGAGCTGTTACAGTCTCTCTCCAGGAACTGGGCATATCAGCAGCCTTAATTATATTTGTGCAGTTTGGAAAGGGGATGAAATTTAAAAAAAATGTAAAGGTCTCCTCAAGAAAGAAATTAAAAATTAAGAAACTGATCAAGGAGGAGAAAGATCTTAACACATGAGAAAGTTGCCAGTTAATATCTTTTCATGTACGACAGCATCAATCTTCCTTGAAGAGGCAAAAATGAATCAAGACTAATCCCACCAAAGTGACTTTATACAGACAGAAGATAGAGATTGTTACACCAACAAGGCTATTCTCCGCATATCTCTTGTAAATGGCACACACTATTTATACATTTCAAGGCTGTAAGATCTGCCTATCAGGGAGTACAAGGATCTGTCAGGCAGTTGCTCTCTGGGACTCACCTTTTGGAGCTGTAATAATTCTAGGATTCACCCTCGAGTGCCCAACTGTCAGGAGAAACAGGTGGCTGGTCCACAGAGCAAAGAGATAGGCAGCATAGGAGTTCAGACCCATTTCCACAGCTCTGCAAATCGCTCAGCAGCTTACTTCTGTAAGAACAGTAGAGCACACACTTCAGGGCAAACCTTTGAAAATGGGTGTGTCTAGAGTGGTTACTAACTCTAGCCAATCAGAGTGCAAGCAGGAAACATGGGGGGGGGGGGGCAAGGATGGGAAACAGTTACCCCAGCTAGGGATAAGAGTTTATCAAAGCTTGGAAATTTACCAAATCAGCTACTCTGGAATAAGAGTCCATATGAAGAGTTATGGTAGGATTTCTGGTCTATAATTTTTGTGGAATAAGAATTCCAGACTAGCTATTTCACTCCATTTCCAAGGGAAGATAAGCCCTGACTCACCATCCAAACCCTTTATGAAGGGAGGCGGGGGGGGGGGGGGGGGGGGAGGAGAGTATGATGTTATCATTGACTGAATCCAGAACATCTGCTCCTTGTAGATGAAACAGGGAGTAGCGACTGCCCCACAGCAGATCCAATGGTCAATCCCCTTCAGCTCCATACAGCTGTTCTTGGGGAATGTGGTGCTCTGCAAGCTGGAGGTGCCAGGGCGGGGTCACTTTGTGCCTGTGGAGACGGATGGGGCAAATGTTCAGGGTTAGAGAGATACTGCTGCCCCCTGCTTGCTTCTGCAGCATTGCAACCTCAAGCATTCAAAAACCATGCGTGCCTAAACATCATGAGCTTCTAAATAGAATACATTGGGGGTGATTTTTTTCTTGGCTTTCTAGCCTTTGAGGGCCACCTTTACAAGCTTTCTTCTGCCACCATGAAGGATAGAATCTTACTTTAAAAAAAAATGAAAGCTGAGATTCTGGTGTATTCCCCTAACTCTGGTGTGTAGAGCTTTTAACTCCAACTATCGCCAGGCTCACGGTAAGAATCACAAAAGTTGGCAATGGTCTGCCAGATGAGAGACAGCATAGCCTAGGGGGTAGAGCACTAATCTAGGCCTCAGAACTGGATTGTATTCCTGGCTCTGCCACTGGTCTGCTGGGTGACCTTGGGCAAGTCACGTTGCCTCTCTGTGGCTCAGTTTCCTGGTCTCTAAAACAGGCTTAGATTTGAGCCAACTGGCAGTCTAGGTACTTACCCAAACCAAGAAACCAGTGGCATATTGCCCTACTTAACCTTGACATTGGAAAAAGAGATGATGACATTAAAATCCCTCCTGTACTTCCAATTTGATACATCTTTCTTCCCTTCCAATCCTATAATAATAATAATAATAAATGGAGATATCCCATCTCTTAGAACTGGAAGGGACCTTGAAAGGTCATTGAGTCCAGCCCCCTGCCTTCACTAGCAGGACCAAGTACTGATTTTGCCCCAGATCCCTAAGTGGCCCCCTCAAGGATTGAGCTCACAACCCTGGGTTTAGCAGGCCAATGCTCAAACCACTGAGCTATCCCTCCCCTGTTGTGCTATGTTGCTGTTCACTTATAAACAGCTGTTATGTTCCACCCCAGAAGTGGTGGCATTTTTGTACTGGTTCATTGATCCCTCTGCACATTGGGCCCAATTTTAATTTACCCCTCTGGCAGTGTGAGCCTTAAAGTGAGTGTAAAGGTAATTCATGCCCACTTTAAGGCCCCTTTACATTATCAAGGCAGTGTGGAAGTACATGAAAGTCAGGTCCATCATTTATAAATCAGCAGCATGGTATATATAAATGTCATTCCCTTTCTAGCCCCAGTAGCGGTTGATAATATGAGACTAAAAAAATTTTTGTACCTAAAATTTGGGCTGTACACACAAAAGATAAACTATAAAGGAAATAATGTATGTCCTGAACTATCTTAGCTCTGGTTTTGTGCTGTGTGTTTATCCAATTAGTGTATTATTTTTACAATATTGCAAAAGTCAGGACTATCTGAATGTGATTAGCATTGTAAAAATTATATTAAAAATATGAAGATCTTGGTCAGTATTGTGATTTATTGGTCCAATGGGTAAATCATGGTAAATTCAATTAACAGAGCAAAGCATTTTCTAAGAAAAATGGCGTTTCATTTAAACTAATATTCTAAAAGGGAGATTGAGTTAGCAGTCCAGAAGATACCATTATGGTCCCCTGAACTACCAGTTGGAAGGTATTTATTTACATATGCTATCTAATTGGTTAACTTTGCACCAATCCTCAGCATTCTTGATACATTTAACTCTGGCCATGACAATTTTTAGTCAATGATGAGCTAGGATTCTCTCTCAGTTTATAATAAAAATAAACACAATTTATCCTTTGCATTAGCTGCATCCATGCATTTGATATCCAAGTGTTTTTATCCTGGCATTAAATTTGGCTCTGGACTACAGAATTTATCTCCAAACCCTCCCAAGGGATCTTGTTTCAGGGCTATTCAAGTCAGTTGCACTTGGTATAACAGGAAAAAGCACTCTTCATTAAATCTATTTTAATTTCTGAGTTTATTCTGGAGTATACGGAAGAAACAATCATTTTATAAATAACTTGAACTTCAGCCCAACCCTCCAGCCAGTCACTGTCAAAATGCTTCCTCCAGACGGTTCCTTTTATTTCTAGGTGGCTGTTTTCATACATTTCCCTGTGTGATGGTTCTTGGGTCATGAGTGTGGTAGTTGGGCATTAGCTCCCTAACATTAGCAGCCTTTCAGCCATTCGAGCACTCTCCACCAGCCCTGTCTTTGCCTTACAGTTAACAAGAGGTGCACCCCAGTCCCCGAGGCCCTCTGAATCATCCTCCTCTGATATCCAGCCCCTGACATGGACTACTCACAGAAATCCCAGATCCTCTGCCCCCAGTTTTACTTTAAATCACTGCTCCCATATAACGCACAGCACTTGTAATAAACGAAAGATGGCCGATTTAAGTAGGAAATAGAGATTCTACTAGAAACAAGAGAAAATGGTGGAAACAAATGGTTACTATACAAAACAATCAAAAGAAATCACAAACTAGGGCCTACACTTATTACTAGTTACCTTTCCCGTCTAATAAAGAAGATTTTCCCCTAGGAAGACCAGATAACAAGTGTGAATATCAGGACAGGTTTCTTCCCCGACTGGGGACTGAGGGGGGAGATTTGGGTAATAGTTGTGTATATAAGACAAAGCCCTTAATATTGAGTGGGTCCTGATAATATTGGGTCATCTGGTCACCCTATTTCTCCCTACCCCTAAAGGTTAGTCTGTTGCAGAGCTGGCAATCAAAGGACAGCAAAGAAAATGTAATTCATACAGGCAAAGAAAAATAACTGGTAAACACACAGAGAGCAGAAGGGAAACAGGCCAACCCTCGCGAGAAAAATGATCTTCACATGTTTTATAATTACATTTTATATCTGGGGGTAATATCCAAGCTTTATTGTTCAGATTTTAGGATTCATTTGAGCAGTGAGGCTGGGCTATTTGGTTGTGCTAGGGTTCCCTTGAACTTACAGCAATAAAATGTGCTGGGGGGGGGTGGGGAAAAGAGATTTTCATAGACACAAATGGACTCGTTCCTCTCTGTGCCTCTGAAAATCTGATTTGCACTATGATTTCTGAGAGGAGATGATGCCTATTCTGGGTAATAAATCCCTGATCAGTAATCTGGATCTCTGTACGCAGTAGAGGTGCCTTACCTTTGTTTTATATTCCTCACTCCTGTGAGAGTTTAAGCTCTGGCTGTAGGAGTGGAGGGCCCCGCTGAGTGATTCTGTTCCTGAACTGCATGCATATAGTCTAAGCAGAGAGTTAAGGTGTTATCCTATACTCCTCACTCAGGCTGTGTTTGAAGGGTCAATACCAGCTACATGAATAATACTAAGGCAAAATCCCCATTAGGTTAACAGGAGTTTTGGATGAATGGGTCTTTAATTATGCCCAAATACATTTGTTAGTCTCTAAGGTGCCACAAGTACTCGTTCTTTTTGCTGATACAGACTAACACAGCTACCACTCTGAAACTTTTAAAATGTTCAGGAGTACTTGTGGCACCTTAGAGACTAACAAATTTATTAGAGCATAAGCTTTTGTGGGCTACAGCCCGCTTCTTCGGATGCGTTTAAAATGTTGTTAGCCTCGGAACTGGCAGGTTAGATCTGGGGACAAGGTAGCATTTTTCTACCAAAGTTGAAATGAGTTGGAGAAGGGGATCCTGAATTATGACACCGTGGGCTCCAGCAATCCCCAGCTGGCAGAATGGCCACTGGATCCATAGGCAGACAGGTATAGTATTGGGCATTTTTGGACACCATGGACCAGATCAGCTTACAGAGTTAGCCTGGACCAGGGAATTTAAAGTTGGTTTAAATTACCTTTACTCAGACTCACTCCAATTCTGTGCCCAGCACAGCTCGGTCAGACCAGAGAACTTTGAATGGAACCTGGATCCTGATCTGAATGTCAGAGCTCTGCTGTTATGAAAACACAACATTAATTAATTGAATGCAGGAAGCAGAGCAATGCAATCTTTCTGAAGTGTTTTCATTTCTCATCAGATGCCCAAACCATAACTAGCTGAGCCAGATGCCGGATTTCCTATTTTATTGAGCAAGAGCTGAGGTAAACTAGAAATTAGGAAGATTTCAAATTGTTATTCATGGATCAGGTGCCAGCCCTTCCCTTAAAAATTCCTGCAGCTTTGAAAGTCAATTCCAGGCAAGTATCAGACAGCTCAGTGGCGGATTCTATGCAGTTTTGCCTGAATTGCAATATTCAGATGCAAAATCAGACCCGGATCGGAACCTCCCTGATGTACATTAAAGAATGACGAAGCATGGATTTTCCTTAATAAACATGTATTTTTATTTAATCACAGAAGGATGATTCCAAAGAACTAGCAATGATCAAATCCCAAACAGCTACCTCACCATTAGAAAACCAGCATTCTTCTCATTAACAGTCTCCATCCGGCCTTTTTCCCCGACTGTAAACAAGCAGGACTCAAGCCTGCAGCACCTCCTGCTGGTCGTCTCAGGAAATAGCTGTCCAGCCATCAGAATGCCCTCTGCAGGCCGGCGATCCACCTTACCACTGGCCCCAATCTCAGGGTCTCCCCTCCCAGGGGAACCCCCCCCCCCATCCCCACCTCACCTCAGTCTTGGCTACTGCCAGTCACCACTTAGCCCCTATTCACTGGGGCAGACTGCAGTGTATCAGCCACTCATCACAGGCAAGGGGGGTCTGGACCTGATGCCTCTGCATTGCCTACCCGTGGGCTGCCTCCTGCAACCCAAGTGCCCCATTGGCCTTACCCTAGGCCTGCAGCCTGCGGCTTTCCTAGGCCAGAGCTCCCCAGCTCCCTTGGCCTTTCCCCAGCCCTGCTCCACTCTAGGCACTTGGTTAAGCTCCCTACAGCAGAGAGAGACTGTTTGGCTTTGGCTCACAGCCTTTTTATACAGGCCAGCTGTGTCCTGATCGGGTGTGGCCCAGCTGTGGCTGCTTCGCCAGTCAGCCATCCCCAGGCACAGCCCTCTCCAGGGCTGCATTTAAACCCTTCTATTTTAGGAGCAGGGAGGGTAGCCACCCCGCTACACAGACTAATCAAAGAAAAATTGGTGCAAGCTAGAACACTAGTTGCAACGGTGATTCATCATTTGTCCCCAGCAAGTCTATCTGACAGAAACAGAGCAGGCCATGCACCTGATGTTTTAATTGACCCTTGTGCAAGAGATAGAGCAAATTAATCCTTTAGTTGCTGAATTGACCGCAAAAAGCAGAGATCTAACAGACCACTTGCTGCATCTTGCTACTCCAGAATCTGTATGTGAAGTGATGAAGTTCTCCGAGCTGTCCTTCTTTTTCAGCCAATGCTGCTAAACTGAGGCTAGGGATGAAGCTTCAAGGGAAACTAACTAATTGTGTGTGATTGAAACACGGACAAATCTTCACCATCACGCACAGAAACAACACTGCAGATCCATGCAACGTACCCTTATTCATGAGATCCCACAAAATGGGAACATCACCCAGCCACCTTGTCCCTCCTGCAAGTCTGCCAAGTGAGGTGGGTCTCAAATGGTGCCCTAACTTTGGGCCATGGCTGCTTGAGAGGAATGCCAGGGAGGAATTTTCCCTATGGTACTTGGAGGGGGGAGGGTAGATGTTGCCTCTTCTGATGCACTGAGCAGAGGACATCTGTGAGGAGGAGGCTGGCATGTCCCACAAGATCGATGTCCTTTGTTGGCAGGTGGCAGACACTGGCAGCTCTTGGGCCTTCTCATGTGCTAGTTGGATTGTACTGAAGCAGAGGGTGTGCATGCACAAGCATTTGTTTCACTGGTCTCTACTACACAGAGTCAGCACTGCTCAACTGTGTGTCAAAGCTCAGTACCGCTAACCACTAATGGAGATGCTCCTTTAGATAAACAGGTTTTAGGAGCCTGTGCTTTGGAAGCAGGAGGATCTGAATTCTATTTGTGCTGACACAGATGTCCAAAGAGGCCATGACATGAGCATAAGTGACAACCATGAAGTCTTGGAGAACCATGGGTTTGCACAGTAAAATCCAGGATATATACCAGGAAGTTCTAGGGTTTTGTCCTCTTAATATTTCTGCTTGTCTGTGTGATCCCTTTGGGAAGGAGCAGCACATGGTAGCAGAGGAGAAAGGACCTCTCCCAGCAGAAAGACTGCCACAGTTATCAGACAGCTTTCCTTCCGCATGGGCTTTGCTAGGTACATGAAGAGGCAGCGATATGAAATAAAGTGAAAGGGGAATGGAAGAGAATTAAACCCTTATCACAGCTGAGGAGGGATATTGTTTGTTCCGGGACTGGCAGAAAGACATTTGAACTCCTAGGAGGCTAAAGTGATCAGAAGGAAATGGAGCTTCATGGACTTTTCCCCTCGCCATGGCAAAGGGGAGACAAATTAATGGTCAGTAAAAATGAAAGGTGCAGTGACTCCATGAGAACAGGAGATCCTGCTCGGTGCCCCGTGAGAATGCATCCCTGGAATGAGTTCATCAACCACTGCTCTGGCCTGATCACTACAGTAGCTAAAACCCAGATCTTTAAAGGTACGTAGGCACCTACCTCTGATTTCAAGGGGAGTTAGGTGCCTAAATACCGTTGAGATCAGGGCCTAAGGGTACATCCATACAGCAGCTGGAGGTGTGATTTCCAGATCAGGCAGATGTATAAGCATGAGTCTTGATTAAGGTAGTGCACAAAAAATAGCAGCATAGCCGTGGCACAGGCTAGTCACTCAAATACACACCTAGGATTGTACATGGGAAAGTTGCATGTACAACCACCTGGGTTGCTCTTTTTAAGTGCACTAGCTTGATCAGAGCCAGTGTGGCTATACCTACCCAACCTGGAAACTGCACCTCCCAGCTCTAGAGTAGATACACCCTAAGTGACTTGCCCACAGTCAGTCTGGGGTACAGGAGGGATTTGACCCCATGTCTCCCAAATTGCAGGCACATACCCAAACCATCGGACAACCCCGTCTTTCCAACGCTCCCCTTTTCAATCAGATACGCTAGTCCTCAGCAGAGCCAGACCGCTGGCACAAGTAACAGACGCCAACATCTCAGAAAGCCCTATGGGATGCTCAAGTATTATAGCTGTTTATTAGGGTATGTCTACACTACGAGAGTAGTTCAATTCTACTTAAATCGAATTTGTGGAACCGATATTACAAAGTCAAATGTGTGTATCCACACTAAGGACAGTAATTCGACTTTGTGAGTCCACACTAATGGGGCAAGCGTTGACATTGGAAGCGGTGCACTGTGGACAGCTATCCCACAGTTCCCGCAGTCCCTGCTGCCCATTGGAATTCTGGGTCAAGCCCCCAATGCCTGCTGGGGCAAAAAATGTGTCGAGGGTGGTTTTGGGTAACTGTCGTCATTCAATCGTCACTTCCGCCCTCCCTCCCTGAAAGCGCCGGCGGGCAATCAGTTCATGCACTTTTCTGGTGAGTGACAGCGCGGACGCCACAGCACTGCGAGCATGGAGCCCGCTGCGATCATCGCTGCAGTTATGGCCGTTGTCAACACCTCGCACCTTATCATCCCCCTTTTTCAGAGTCAGATGCTGAGAAATCGGGCGAGGAGGCTACGGCAGCGCGGTGAGGACATTAAATCTGAGGGGGGCACAGACCTCTCACAAAGCACGGGACCCCGCGCCATGAACATCATGGTGGCAATGGGTCATGTTGATGCTGTGGAACGGCGATTCTGGGCCCGGGAAACAAGCACGGACTGGTGGGACCGCATAGTGCTGCAGGTCTGGGATGAATCACAGTGGCTGCGAAACTTCAGGATGCGTAAGGGAACTTTCTTGGAACTTTGTGAATTGCTGTCCCCTGCCCTGAAGCGCAAGGACACCCGGATGCGAGCAGCCCTGACTGTCCAGAAGCGAGTGGCCATAGCCCTCTGGAAGCTTGCAACGCCAGACAGCTACCGGTCAGTCGCGAACCACTTTGGCGTGGGCAAATCTACCGTGGGGGTTGCTGTGATGCAATAGCCAACGCAATCGTTGAGCTACTGCTGTCAAAGGTAGTGACCCTGGGAAACATGCAGGTCATCATAGATGGCTTCACTGCGATGGGATTCCCAAACTGCGGTGGGGCTATAGATGGAACTCATATCCCTATCCTGGGACCGGACCACCAGGCCAGCCAGTACATTAACAGAAAGGGCTACTTTTCAATGGTGCTGCAAGCACTGGTGGACCATAGGGGACGTTTTACAAACATCAACGTCGGATGGCCGGGCAAGGTTCATGACGCTCGTGTTTTCAGGAACTGTGGTCTGTTTAGACGGCTGCAGGAAGGCATTTATTTCCCGGACCACAAAATAACTGTTGGGGATGTGGAGATGCCTATAGTGATCCTCGGGGACCCAGCCTACCCACTAATGCCCTGGCTCATGAAGCCCTATACAGGCGCCCTGGACAGTGAAAAAGAACTCTTCAACTACCGTCTGAGCAAGTGCAGAATGGTGGTGGAGTGTGCTTTTGGACGTCTCCAGGGGAGATGGAGAAGCTTACTGACTCGCTCTGATCTCAGCGAAACCAATATCCCCATTGTTATTGCTGCTTGCTGTGTGCTCCACAATCTCTGTGAGAGCAAGGGGGAGACCTTTATGGCAGGGTGGGAGGCTGAGGCAAATAGCCTGGCTGCTGATTATGCCCAGCCAGACAGCCGTGCGATTAGAAGAGCCCAGCGGGACACGCTGTGCATCCTGGAGGCTTTGAAAGCTAGGTTCCTCAGTGAGCAGGGTAACCTGTGACTATTACGTTTGTTTAAAGAGAAGCTGAACCTGCCCCTGTTTCTTTACCCAGTTAATGTTGACTATCCTCTCCAGTTACATACCCCGTTCACCCCATTCCCCCCCCTTCCAACACACGTTTAAAAATAAAATGAATGGAACTTTGTTAATGAACACTGTTTTCTTTATTACGGATTTCGCGGTAAAGTGTTGAAACTGGGACGCAGACTGTGGTGGGGAGCGGGCGTAGTGATGGAAAGAACGCTTCTAAACTCGAGGAATGACAGGCTCCTGCTCCTAGAGTGGTCCGTAGTGGTGGACTGGTTGTTTCAACGGAGCCTGCCACCCCTCCTTTTTGGGACTCTGTGTGTGGGGGCTATGTGACTTTGTGGCGGGGGAGGATGGTTACAGATCCCCTGCTGCGTGGCTCTGTGATCCAGGCTAAGGACCGCTGCATAAGATCTCTAACTGCCCTCCCCCGCCACAAAGTCACTTGCCTCGCCTCCTCCCCCCCTCCCCCGAACATGAAAACCACCTCCCAGACTGACCAGGGTGCCTAGTGACTGCAATGTGTATGTGACCTTCTGCTGAAACTGCCCCTGTGTCTGTACCCTGGTAAAGGTGACTGTCCTCTCCAATTACCAACCTCCTTCCCCCCCTTCAAACACACTCTCCTCTAAAGGAACATGACGGAAACAGTAATTAACAGAAACATATTTTTTATTAGCAACTACACAGTTAGGGGATGAAACTGGGACGGGGGCTTGGTTGAGGCGGGAATGAAAGGACTTATCAAATTTTTGGGAATGAGAGCCTTCTGGTACTTGATCAGTCTGCAGGGGTGGAGTGACAGTTTTCACGGCCCCTGCCGTCCCTCCTTCTTGGGACTTTGGGTGAGGGGGGTATGGGACTTTGTGGCGGGGGAGGGCAGTTAGAGATAGACTGCAGCGGGGCTCTGTCCTCCTGCCTCCGGTCCTGCAGAACATCCACAAGGCGCCGGAGCATGTCCGTTTGCTCCCTCATTAGTCCAAGCAGCGTTTGAGTCGCCTGCTGGTCTTCCTGACGCCACCTCTCCTCCCGTTCGCTGTGTGATCGCTGGTATTGCGACATGTTCTCCCTCCACTGGGTCTGCTGGGCTGCCTCTGCTCGGGAGCAGCCCATAAGTTCTGAGAACATGTCGTCCCATGTCCTTTTCTTTCTCTGCCTAATCTGCGCCAGCCTCTGGGAGGGGGATGCCAGGGTAGGTCGGGAGACATTCGCAGCTGTGGGATGGGAAAAAGGGAGTGAATTCCTCACAAAGATACATTTTTGTGAACAATGAACATAGTCTTTTTCTGTGAACAAGACCATGCACAGCACCTATCTCATGCGCACTCAGGACAAGGTTGAATTTTCGGCCTTCGCATTCAGTGCCTGGGGTCTTGCAGTGGAGATCAGACAAGCAGGGCAGGACAGCGGGTAGCAGGCTGACATGGTAAGCCGAAGACTTTTGGCTGCTTAAAACTTTAAATTATATATTACGTTCAAAGCAATGCTCCTAGCATTGGCCAGTTCCTGCTGGCGGCAATCCGGCAAGCACGAACTCTGCCCCTGTCCCACCCCCTCACGGTTGTCCCCGGGAAAGATCCCTGTATGTTGCCCTTCTCCCGCCTCCACCGCGTGGCTGTAAACCGCCGGTTACAGTTATGTAAAGGAACAGGCAATCAGTCCCAATACTAACATTCCCCTAATTCAAAGCAGGTCACCATGCGCGACATCACTCTGATGAGGATTTCTGACACAGAGAAAGACCGCATGCTGCGTGAAAGTCAGCAAAAACCAGGGCCGTATGCCACCATGCTCTGCGAGGCAATGATCCCAGAGTACTTGATGATAGCCTGGCGTGGAAAAGTTTCCTACCATGAAGGACGCAATAAGGCCGCTCTCCCCAGGAACCTCATGCAAAGACTTTCCAATTACCTCCAGGAGAGCTTCGTGGAGATGTCCCATGAGGATTTCAGCTCTATCCCCGGACATATAGACCTTATTTTCCAGTAGCTGCACTGGAAAGGACTAAAAAGTAGAGCGCCTAGGGCAAACTAATCATGATAAACCGGACATTGTTAGATTATTTTGCAGTAGTTGCACTGCCAAGCACTAAAACATTAAGCGCCTAGGGGAAACTAATCATGAAAAACCCATTGTTAATATTCCTGTTCTGTTCAAAATAAATGTTTACATGTTTAAAACACTTACCGACTGATCCTTCCCCTGATTCAGGGTCCGGGTTAACGCCTGGGGAGGGTTGGTAGGGGATCTCTGTGAGGGTGATGAAGAGATCCTGGCTGTCGGGGAAATCAGCGTTGTAAGCGCTGTCAACTGCCTCGTCCTCCTCATCTCCTTCCTCATCTTCTCCGTCCGCTAACATCTCCGAGGAAGCGGCCATCGACAATATCCCATCCTCAGAGTCCACGGTCAGTGGTAGGGTAGTGGTGGCGGCCGCACCTAGAATGGAATGCAATGCATCGTAGAAACGGCATGTCTGGGGCTGGGATCCGGAGCGTCCGTTTGACTCTTTGGTTTTCTGGTACCCTTGTCTCAGCTCCTTGATTTTCACGCAGCACTGCGTTGCATCCCAGCTGTATCCTCTCTCCATCATGGCTTTTGAGATCTTCTCGTAGATCTTCGCATTCCGTTTTTTCGATCGCTGCTCCGAAAGCACGGACTCATCGCCCCACACAGCAATCAGATCCAAGACTTCCTGATCAGTCCATGCTGGGGCCCTCTTTCTATTCTGAGATTGCATGGCCACCTCTGCTGGAGAGCTCTGCATCGTTGCCAGTGCTGCTGAGCTCGCCACGATGTCCAAACAGGAAATGAGATTCAAACTGGCCAGACAGGAAAAGGAATTCAAATTTTCCAGGGGCTTTTCCTGTGTGGCTGGTCAGAGCATCCGAGCTCGGACTGCTGTCCAGAGTGTCAACAGAGTGGTGCACTGTGGGATAGCTCCCGGAGCTATTACCATCGAATTCCATCCACACCTACCCTAATTCGACATGGCCATGTTGAATTTAGTGCTACTCCCCTCGTCGGGGAGGAGTACAGAAATCGAATTAAAGAGATCTCTATGTCGAACTAAATAGCTTCGTTGTGTGGATGAATGCAGGGTTAATTCGATTTAACGCTGCTAAATTCAACATAACCTCCTAGTGTAGACCAGGCCTTAGTTGCATTGCGCTAGCACCTAGGGCCCCAAGGAGGGATCAGGACCCCACCATGCTAAGTGCTGTACACACATATCATGAAAAGATGGCCCCAAAGTGCTTAGGCCCAGATCCTGAAAGGTATTTAGATTCCTATCTTCCACTGAAGTGAAATACATTGAGCAGCTGGGCCTTACAGTCTAACTAATGTTTCCTTTTTCCAGTGTTTCTGACCATATGTGTGTCGGGGGGGGGAGGAGGGGGTATATCTGGGATATATAAATGATCACCCATGTTTCTGATGACGTGTGGTGCACGTGTGTGCATGTGTACCTGGGATATATAAGGGGTTTATCGCCAGTGTTTTTGATTACATGTGTGTGCGTGCATATCTGGGATATATAAATGGTTGATCATGCATGTTTCTAATTGTGTGTGTGTGTGTGTTCTTCTTCAACAGTTAGTCAAACCGTTGGCCATAACGATTGTTAGTCATTCTATCCGTTCTTGTGCAGCTGCAAGGGCTTGATGGGCCAAGAGTCCAATGTCGGAACAGACTTGATCCACCCACGTAATAGGGGATCTGCTTCTGGGCCGCATCCACCCCTCAATTGGTGGAATTTTATCCCGGATGTTACAAGCCACTCAGAGAATGGCGTTTGCTGGAATGCCATCTGCGGACAATTGCCCCAGTAGTCTGTAGACCAGAGCCACTGTAAACGTCTGTGTTACTAATGAAGTCATTCCACTTTGTGCCCAATGTACAACGTTGGCTTTTTGTATGGAAAGCCTCCGGCTTTGCCCGGTCTCAGTGACATAGTGTCCATGTTTCACAGCCATACAGCAGTACGGGGAGAATATAGCTCGAATAGATCCTGAACATGGTTGTTGTACTGAGATGATGTTAGTTCCATATTTGTTGTAAACAACCCATGACAGACACTGTGATGCCAATCCGGTGAAGAACCTCCGGGTGAGAGTTTGAGGAACTGGTGAGTATAGAACCCAAACAGCAAAAGCTGGAAAAGGCTTTGACAGTTTCATTATTCAAAGATTGAAGTCACTGGTGGACCTGATCCTAGGTTTTGCAGCTTTGTCTGTTACCATGACCGACCTTGGCTGACTCCTCCTCCATTTACTGGAGTGCCTCGTGAAACCTGTCTGGGCTCTGTACTAGGAGAACAATATCATCAGCGTAGACTAGGTCTGAGAGCAAGAGATCACTGATCTGAATGTCTATTGACCTGACAGAATGCTGCATTATGAAATCCACTGCCTGACAAAAGAGCACAGGGGCCAAGACACAGCCCTGCCTGACCCCAGACACTGATTTAAACAACCTCCCATTCCCAAGATGTCCAAGGGCAGTGGTTCTGTGCAGCTCACTAATCAAGTCCAGAAGAGTGATTGGGACATGTACGCCCTTTAAGGCCATCCATAAAGCGACTCAGTCAACTGAATCAAACACAGCCTTAAAATCAACTGACACCACGTGCAGGGGCTTCTTGAACTCGCAATGTATCTCCAACAACAAGCAGAGGGCCAAAATGGCGTCTAACGTGGTCGTGTTCCTCATAAAATCTGACTGATGGGGGTGATGTTTCTGATGTAGCAGGGGCTCCAAATGCACCAGCAGAACATGCACAAACATCTTCCCTGCATGGACAACAAGGTGATTGGCCTGTAGCTCTTACATTCACTGCGCGGTCCCTTGCCCTTATAAAGTGAGATCACAATACCATCCTTCCAGGCAGCTGGCAAGGTTCCAGTTCTCCCCATTAGGCGAAAGATGGCCAGATGTGTATCTGGAATATATAAATGGTTGGTCACCCATGCAGCATGTCTTCTTTATAACTGGAGCTGTGAAATATGAGGCACGAAAGGCCTGTCCTCATGGAGGCTGGATCTAGCTCCAAAGTCTGAGACCTTATCTGTGAATTTCACCAAACCACTGGGAAATAAGCCAGGGTTTCAGTGAGTAATGAGATCCTGAGTCATGATCTGGCTCCCCTGTGGGAAATGATGTGCAGGCTCCTAATGGAACAAGTCACTTCCATGTTTTCCCCACAGAGGAAATAACAGCCTCTGTGGTCCCAGGGATTTATGTCACAGGTCAGGGTCACAGAGTTATACCCGAGAGTTCAGAACAGTCCAGCCCAGCAATCCCTTCTCACAGCAATGCTCACCTTATGGGAGGTCAGCTAGTGTGTGTTGAGACAGGAATGTCTACTGGCCATTCCCGTAAGTGACAAAGATACTGACACAAGGGGAATGTTCAGCACCAAGGGGCCTGGGATGGGGCTTAGTCCCCAACACCTGCAAGGTAAGGGATAAAACTCCAATTAGTCACATGCCACACCTGCCGGGTGGCTGATTAACTAATTGCCTCCTGGCCTTGTAAGTAGACTGAGGGAACTCAGGGATGGAGAGAAGACCCTAGAGAGAGGAGGTAGGGAGTTCCTGGCCTCACGTGAGCCTGGGGCAGGCAGACTAAGGAAAGCCACCGAGTCAGGTGGGCCCTGGAAAAGAGGGGCAAGATCTAGGGAGAGACTGAAAAGAAAGTGGGAATCTCCCACAGAGGAAGACTCACAGTGAGCAGAGCAGGCTCCTGTGGGAGAGAGCCCAGAGATAGGGTTTGTAAGCAGAGAAGACTTCGGTAGCCCAAGGGGGCAGAAGAATTATGCAGTTTTGTTTGCACTTGTTCATGATACCCAGGAAGGGGTCTGAAATTAGGTGACTTGGCTGGAGGGCTGAGCCACAGAAGACTTGAGGCCAGAGGCAGGTGGCCTGGAGGAGGCGCTAGAGCAGAATATAGCAGCAACACAGCCAGCACTGACAAAAGGAGGTGAATGAGCACTGTCAAAAGGCCACCTTAGTTATTCCAGCCTCCATCCAGCCTCCTTGTCTAGACAACTAGGGAGAGATTCTGCCGTTATTTACACTAGCGACAAGGACTCTACTGAAATCAATACAAGTTACTGCAGATTTACACCAGAGTAACTGAGATCAGAAGCTGGCCTGGACAAATAGGGCTGTATTTAAACTGGGACTTTAATCCAGATTTACAACAGTGGAGGGGAGACCAGAATCTGGCTGTTAATTCTCAATTTTTATATTATCAGATGGGCCCGGATACACCAAAGGTATTTAGGTGCCTAACGCCCATTGATTCACACAGGAGTTAGGTGCCTTAATACCTTTGAGGATCTGAGCCATGGAGCTTATATTAGGCTGTCTCGAGATGCAGATGATCTGTGCTTGGTGCAAACCTGACTTCTGTGTGGGGGCAAGAAGCACAAGTGGTTGTTGGCCACCTTTCCACTATTGCCTGTAATTCTGGGACCAGTTCGGCCCCTAGCACAACTTAGAGCAGCCTCCGTATACATAACAGACGAGTGCTAATGTTGAGGAATCACTTTGCACGCCATTGAAATGCAGGCACCTTTGGAGTAAGATATGGCAGCTGACCAGTAGCACAGAAGTTTAGGCCAGGCCATGAACAGTACTGTAGCCAACTGAAATGGGAGGAATTTTAGGTAGGCAAAATCTAATCACACACACTGGTGTTTAGCCAAGATGGCAGAACTAATGTGTTCTGCAGGGTTATTAACATAAATTCCTCCCTAAAATAAATAAAACTCACAAGCAACCTAGGCGGGGGAGGGGGGGGGGAGGGAAGAATGTGTAAGCAATCTGGTTAAAGCAACCTGGGCTTTGTTTCTTTTGTTAGGCCAGGAGCGAGCTGGTTTTTCTAGTCAAACTGTTTTACATTTTGTCTAGGATCTTATTAGAAGCACTCCTTTTGTCTGTGGCTCAAGAAGTTAATAAAGGGCGTTCGTGGATAATTGCGGATGCTGCTTCTCTTTTCCTGTCTTCTGTTCTTCTCATGCACTGTCATGTCAATGATTGTTTATGGTCTCTTTGACTCCATGGGCGGAGGGTGATTTTTCGAATGTCTTAGTATTATTCATGTAGCTGGTATTGACCCTTCAAACACAGCCTGCCATCCGGGTGAATGATCAAAAGTACTCTAGCTCAGACTGATTGATGGACGGATGACACCAGAAAACCAGACCAAGGACAGACAGATGGATGACAACAGAGAGATGATGAACGGCAGATGGATGGATTAATGACAGACAGATAAAGGTTTGATAGACAGGTGATGACAGATATGATAGACAACAGGAGACAGACGGATGAATGAGGAGTGGCAAACCAAGACACACACATGCTAGACCAGCGTTTCGCAAATGCAGCCACTGTGGCCGCATGAGGCCACCAGGGGCTTTTCTTGCAGCCACAGCCTCCTGTGCTGTGATGGGGTGGGGGAGGGCAAAATAGCGCCCCATCCCCCTCACTGTTGCTCCTGGATGCACTGCCTTCGTGTTGGTTGCTGGAGCTAGCAGCAGGGGTTGGGCCCTGCCCCGCTCTGGAGTCACCTGGGGCACAACACTGTATGTAAGCAGGGGAATGGTCCCACTATTGTGGGGAACTTTCCTGGCTTATACACTACCCCGATGAAATGGGCTAGCAAAAGGATCTGAGTCCTCGCTTCCACTCCCTTTATTCAGAGGCCTGCCTGACCTCGGGGGCTCCCCTTCCACTCTCCTGTGTGGCAGAGTCCTTGTAACCCCAACAAGGCTGGGCCCAGGAGTCCTGGGGGGCTCGACCCCCAACCTTGTCGTGGTCACTTAGGGCTGGGGCTAGGGTGTCCCCACTCTGGGGTGCTCTCTCTGCACTGGATGCTTCCCTGACCCACTGATCATTACATACAGTTCAAAGCAAATACAATTTATAAAACAGCAATCAATTAAAAAAAATAAGGATAGAATGGGAAAGGTGAAAGGAAAACCCGTCACCCGGCTCTGTGGCACGGGGACATCACAACCAGCCCTGGCTGGAATGTCAGGGCAGTTCACAGCCTGTTCCTCACCAGTCCCAGGCCTCCTTCTCAGGCCCTGGCTGTGCTGCAGGGATGCTGTAGGTCGGACACCTGCTCTGGCGGTGGCCACAAGCTCTCAGGCTCTAGGTGGCAGGACCCTTCTTCCCAGCATCGCCCGCATCCCATTGGGGTTACGATCCCCCTCCAAGTCTGGCCTGCAGGGCCTCTTGGCTGGGGGTGTCTCCCTGTGGTGGGCCCACTGCCCAAGGTGCCCCTCGTGCTTCACTGCTGCTCACCACACCCAGCTCCGGACTGCTCCAGCTCCAGCTCCAGCTCCACTCTGCCTCAGCACTGCTGCTTCTCTGCCTCCAGCTCCCTGGGCTGCTTCTCTGGCCCCTCTGGCTCTGGTTGCTACAGCTCTGCCCCCAGGACAGGTCTGTGGCTGCTTCTGTGACTCTGCTCTCAGCACTGATCTGCTTCCTGGGTAGGGTGACCAGACATCCCAATTTTATCGGGACTGTCCCAATATTTGCTTGTTTGTCCCATGTCCCGACCGATGTCCCGACTGATATTCGGTCGGGACATGGGACAAACAAGCAATTTTGCCGTCCGCTCCCTCGCACAGGCGGAGCCCGGAGGGGCTCGCGTCCCCCCCGCCCTGACTCCATCCCCTCCTTCCCCCATTGGATCCCTCCCCAAATCCCCGCCCTGGCCCTGCCCCCAGCCCCGCCCCCTCACTGCCCCATTGGATCCCTCCCCAAATCCCCGCCTCTTCCCCAAGCACGCCATTCCTCCTCCCTCCCAGGCTTGCGCCGATCAGCTGTATGGCAGCGCAAGCGCTGGAGGGAGGCCCGGGGGACACAGGGGATCGCAGGGTGGGTGAGTCCGGCCTGGCCCCGAGGGCAGGCAGGAGGGCGGGGCGGTACCTGCAGGGGCAGCCCCGGGTCCGGCCTGGGGAACCGGCTCCCTGTACGCACCCATGTGTGGGGTGGGGGGGCAGCAGCTGCCCGCGCAGGGACTCCGACGGGGCTTCACCTCCTGTCACATGGAGGCAGCGGCAGCCCCGTTCGTTCCCCTGCGGGACCTGAGCGGGACTGGGGGACTGGGGCCTGCTGCCCCGACTCTGGGGCCGCCTGCGGTGCTCTGCGGGACAGCTGGGCGTGGGCCGAGCCAGAGCACACTTGGGATGATGGGATTGCGCCGCCCCGCAGGGCAGGCTGTAGGGAAACCCCGCCCCGGGGCGGAGGCAGCAGCAGCCTAGTTCGTTCCCCTGCGGGACCTGAGTGGGACTGGGGGGCTGGGTCCTGCTGCCCCCACTCTGGGGCCGCCCGGGGGATTGCACCAGCTGGGCACCTTCCCCTACAGGGGGAGGTGGAGACGAGGCAAGCTGGGGCGGGGCGGGGGCGCTCCGGCTGCTTTTTTTTTTTTCCTTCCGCCAGCCCCCCTGATATTTCAGTTTTGTCATCTGGTCACCCTATTCCTGGGTTGCTTTTCTGGTCCCTCTGGGTATGGCATGGCTCTGTTCCCCAGCTCAGCTCAGGCCCCTGCTTTCTCCTTAGCTTGGCCCCACTCTCTCTGACCCAGGCCATTCCAGCTCACACGGAGGACAGGACCCCCCCGGTCTGCTGACTCCCTGATTAGCCTGCCCGCCCTGTCAATCAGGCTATCCTGGAGCATTGGTCTCTCCCCACTGTTCCTGGAGACTGTCAGTCTCAGGGTCCTGATTTCCCATCGACCCATCCCCTTTCTTTTGGTTTTTTTTTCCATAGATTATAGGACTGGAAGGGACCTCGAGAGGTCATCGAGTCCAGTCCCCTGCCCGCATGGCAGGACCAAATACTGCCTAGACCATCCCTAATAGACATTTATCTAACCTACTCTTAAATATCTCCAGAGACGGAGATTCCACAACCTCCCTAGGCAATTTATTCCAGTGTTTAACCACCCTGACAGTTAGGAACTTTTTCCTAATGTCCAACCTAGACCTCCCTTGCTGCAGTTTAAACCCATTGTTTCTGGTTCTATCCTTAGAGGCTAAGGTGAACAAGTTCTCTCCCTCCTCCTTATGACACCCTTTTAGATACCTGAAAACTGCTATCATGTCCCCTCTCAGTCTTCTCTTTTCCAAACTAAACAAACCCAGTTCTTTCAGCCTTCCTTCATAGGTCATGTTCTCAAGACCTTTAATCATTCTTGTTGCTCTTCTTTGGACCCTTCTTTGGTACTGGGAGCTAGCCAACCAAAAAACCCAACTGAGTTTTAGCAAGGGGACAACAGTCCCCTTACATGTAGGAGCAGGCAGCCAGTGAGTTCCCCCCCTTCTCAGGGGTAGCGGGGCAGCAGACTCTGGACATGGGCCTTTGGGCTCCACCCCTGGGCTCTGGCTGAACGATGACAGGCCCCAGGCCACATGGCTTCAGGCTCCGTCCCTGGGCCCCATCCTCCAGCCGCGAGGCTTCAGGCTCTGGCAGCAGGGCTTCAGGCTCCAGCCCCCCGCTACCTCCTCCAGCCCCTAAACCAATCTCCCCTGGCCCTCACTGTCTCCCCCGACCCTCCATCCAGGGCTTAATTTAGCCCCAGGCTTGCTAGTGCTGAGTAAGTCTGCTGTGAAAAGGGATACTTGTATATTTGTTAATATCTCTTTTCACAACAGACTTACTAGCTAGCAATAAATAAATTACAATGATGTGGATGTGTATATGTATATGTGCATATTTATTTGGTTTTCCTAAAGCTAATTAAGTATTTTAGGAAAAAGTGTGAGAGCAGCCACCAGCAAGAGTTGGTGGCCGCATTCTGAGGCCACCAAAAATTTTGTCCTGAGAACTCCTGTGCTAGACTCCAAGGCGTTAATACACCTATTAGATATTGAGGCTCCTATATCATTAAAAAACACTTAGCCAGAACAGCACACAAAAAGACAATATCCGGAGTAAATCTCAAGGAAGCCGCAATCAAACACATACCTCCCTCCTTGATTCAGACCCTAATTAGACACAACACAATTAAAATGGGAGCAAACAAACAAACAGCTTGGGCGTAATCTGGCATCGTGTTCAGCAATCTTCCCCTGACTAATGCCAAGGGCATGCCAGAGATGGAAACGGCCTTGTCTTCTGACGGAGGAATTGCAGCCTAGCAACTAGAGCACAGGACTGTGAAGATGTCAGCTCTGTCTCCTACTCTGACCCCTGCCATGGGCCCAAGGGACCTTAACCTCCCTCTGCCTCAGTTTCCCAAACTATACATAAGTATGGCCATCCTGGGTCAGACCAACGGTTCATCTAGTCCAAGATCCTGTCTTCCAACAGTGGCCAATGCCAGATGCTTCAAAGGGATAAGCAGCAGATAACAGAACTTGCTTCTCTCTCTAGGCTCTTATATGGCCCTAACTATTGTAACATCTGAGCACCTTGTAGTTGTTAATGGATTTTATCCTCCCAACACCCCCATAAGATGAAGAAGCAAAATCCATATTTTATGGATGGGGAGGCCCACGGAGATTAAAGGGTCTCAATTAGGAACTGAACCCAGGACTCCTGAGTCCTAATCTCAGCATACTAGCCACTAGACCATCCATCTATCTACCTAGCAGGGACTGGGTGAAGCTTAATATTTATAAAGTGCTCAGCACTGCTCAGCTGGGCAAGTAAAGTATCATTCGTTATGCTGTGGGACAATGAGCCAGGCCACGCCCAGACACCACAGTGGTAGGCACAGCATAAGACCCTAGAATTTCAGCGGCAGTGATGGGAGACAGAGCAGGTGACCCGTTGATGGAACCTTGCAGCGCCCTTGCTGAGATGATTGTTAGCCAGGTTTAATAGAATCATTGCTGTTTAAGGCCAGAAGGGACCATTAGATTGTTTCGTCTGCGCGCCTGCATACCACAAGCCAGAGAACTCCCTCCAAGCTACGCCTGCAGTGAGCCCCATCATTTGTGTTTGACTAAAGCAACTCTTCCAGAAAGGCTTCCAGGCTTGATCCGAAGACCTCAAGAGATGGCGAATCCATCGTTCTTTGGTAGTTTGTTCCAATGGTCCATGACTAGGTCTCCTAGGTGCTCCAGGAATACAACCAATAATAATCACCACCACTATTAAATATGTATGTCTTACTAGTAATTTGAATGTGTCTGGCTTTAACGTCTGGCTTTTTCTGTTTTGCCTTTCTCCATAAATTAAAGAGGCCTTTAGGACCTGGTATTTTCTCCTGCTGAAAAGGTCCTTGTACATCATGATCAAGTCACCTCTTGATCTTCATTTTGAAAAGCTAAATAGATTGAGCTCCATAAGTCTCTCCTTGCAAGACATTTTCTCCAGTCCTCATATCATGTCTGTTGCTCTCTGCTGCACCCTGGCCTATAATTTAACATCCTTTTAAAAATGTGGACACCAGAACAGCATTCAGTGTTGGTCTCACCAATGCCATAGACAGAGGTAAAATCACCTCTCTTCTCTCAGGTATACATCCCAGGATCACCTTAGCCTTTTGTGTCACAGCATCGCACTGGAGACTCATGTTGAGCTATTTGTTCACGCTGACCTCTCAATCCTTCTCAGAGAGATTGTTTTCCAGGATACAGTCCTCTCTACTGTACATATGACTTATGTTATTTGTTCCTAGACATACAATCTTGCCTTTGGCTGTATTAAAATGCATCTTATTTGAATGTGCCCAGTTTACCAAGCGATCCAGTGACTGCCCTGTGCTAATCACTATTTACCATTCCGTCTACCTTTGGGTCATTCGCACATTTTACCAGCAGTGATTTCATATTTACTTCCAGATCACTGATAAAAATATTGACTAGTGTCAGACCTAAAACCAATACCTGCACAACCCTACTAGAAACACCCCTATTTGAGGATGATTTCCCATTGAGATCCATCAGTTAGCCTGTTTTTAGTCCATTTAATTTGTACTTTATTGATGTTCAGAGATTTCAAGGCCAGAAGGGACCACTGTGATCATCTAGTCTGACCTCCTGTATAGCACAGGCCAGAGACCTGCCCCATCATAGTTCCTAGAGCAGAGTGGGTATTTTAATAAACAATCTTGATATTAAAAAATGTCAGTGATGGAGAATCCAGCACAACCTTGACCAAATTCTTCCAATGGTTAATGACTCTCACTGTTAAAAAATTACACCCTATTTCTAGTCTGAATTTGTCTAGCTTCAACTTCCAGCTACTGGATTGTATTAGATCTTTCTGTGCTAGACTGAAAAGCCCATTAATAAATGTTTGTTTCCCATGTAGGTACGTCTAGACTGTATTCAAGTCACCCCTTCTGGAATCCTGGGTCCAGTTCTGATGTCCGCAATTCAAGAAGGATGTTGATAAAATGGGGAAGGTTCAGAGAAGAGCCACGAGAATGATTAAAGGATTGGAAAACCTGTGTGATAATGATAGACTCTAAGAGGTCAATCTATTTAGCGTAACAAAGAGAAGGTTAAGGGGTGACTTGATCACAGTCTATAAGTACCTACGTGGGGAACAAATGTTTAATAATAGGCTCTTCAATCTAGTAGAGAAAGGTATAACACCATCCAGTAGCTGGAAGATGTACAGAGCTAGTTTTTTAATCACTGTCATGCAGTGCTAAATCAAAGCCTTACAAAAGTATATTACGTCTATGCAGGTCCTGTATGTCACAGTTGTAGGAATAGCTGCATTTCTGTCCCCCTTCCTGGTCTCTCTGAGAGCAGCCTCGTGTCTGTCACAGGCCATGCCTTTAGCTCTTCTGGGATGGAATTACACAGTTCTCCTACTCTTAGGCCAGGTCCTGGGATACAGAACCCTGCGTATCCACTGTGCTTATCCTACAGGTCTGTCTAGGTTCAACACCTGTAGTTCTTCCCTTCAGGAGCCTGTGACCAGTGGTGCATGTAGTGACCAGACCGCCTTCTTAAACCAAAATATTATTTATTGTAACGACAGGAACAAAGTATTTCCAGACTGACTGTAAAACAACAGTTTGTCTGGAATCAGGGTCTACAGCTGAACCTGGAACCAGCTAGTGAACTACAGCTGGACACCCTGATTGGCATCCCCAGCCTACTCTTACACCCAGCAGCAGCAACACACAAGCAGCTTCTCAAAGTTTACAGCCACAAGTGGGATAACTCTTGTGCCTCCCTTGTTCCCAGTCCTGCCCTAGACCTGCTCCGTTCCTGACTCTGGCCACTAGGCATAGCCACCCACACTGACACAGACTGCTCATGTCTATTTTACCTAGAGTCTCGCCATCCCCTGATGGTAACCTAGGCAGGCCTAACTTCTTCAGACCCCCAGCAGGGGCCAGTATGCAGTCTGATTCCCCTGAACAACTGCCTGAACAGCCCCCTGCCCCACCCCAAGAGAGTCTCTTTTCAAACTACTACAGTCCTTCTGATCTTCTAGTTCCCTACCTTTGGCCCTGCTTGTCCAAAGCCAGTTGGCTGGAGCCAGGAGGTAGAATCTTCAAACTTACTATGTTTGGCCATTGTTTCTTAACAACCCTTCAGTATTTACCCAGGGGTGGCTCAGCTTGATCAGTTCTTCTCTTTGTTCTTGTTTTTCCTTACAACCCCCTTGTTAAGCTAAAATAACATAGCCATATACTAACCATTCCCCAAACCAGGTCAGCACACAGTATTCAGCAATTATTACAGGGTGGTTTCATTATCTGTCACATCTTTATCATCCGAACTTGAAATCTCAAATAATGAAATCAGGTTGGTTTGACAAGGCCTATTTTCCATAAACCCACATTGTTTTTATTATTGAGTTTCCTCCATACCTTGAAATCCACACCTATCATTTCACACACCCAGAACAGGCAAGGTCTGTGCTGTCAACCTAAAATAACTTCTGTTTGTGCGTGACTTGGTCACAGAAGTGCAATAATTCCCTCCAACCCCAATGGAAGAGGTTTCCCCACCTCAGGGGAAGGGGTGGAGTCCTACACCTAGGTAGTCCTATTCATAGGGCCTAGAGCATTTGGGCAGCAATGCCATATTACTGACCTTGCTGTAGGATCACACTCCAATCTTTAGACTATCCCAGGAAAAACTCCTGAGTGACCCTCCTTGGCCTCGTTCAGCCAAACCCTCTTCTAAAGAAATCCCTGTGGCCCAGAATTGCTTCACTCCCGGGACAAAGCTGAGCCCACAATTCAGCATCAGGATCAACCATGAGGTCACCGAGTGCTTTCATAGGAAAGTGAGTCAGATACCAATCTGGTAGTCAGGGCTCCTGATTCTACAGCCTCTTTGCCCAGGCCCTGCAGCTCTCACTACCTTATTCACACACCCGGGCAAGGGGGCTTGCACTAATACTCTGTGTTTCAGGCTTTTCCAGCTGTAAATCACCAAGCAGCATATAAAATTGGCCACTATTAGCCCAATGCTACTGGCCACTTCTCAGAACCCTCTGGACAGACTCAGACCTTGCCTACACTTGCAGCAGCATGTAAGGTACATGTAGCTATACACCCCAGTGAAAGGCAGGATGTGTCCACACTCACAGTGGCATGTAGCTACATGTGGCAGTGAAAGGCTCCGGCAGGGGGGAAGCAGAAGGGAAAGGCTCTGGTATTCCCCACTACTAGAGCCTTTCCCTGCTGGAGTCTTTCACTGTGTCGGGGAAAGGCTCTGCCACGGGGAAGGCAGGGGGACACTACACTTCTAAAAATAGCAGTGTAGACATCAGAGACACGGCTTGGGCATTGCTGTGACAATTGGGTGTACAAATTTACCCTAATTGTGAGTTTAACTGTAAAAAGTGAGTGTAAATTCATAAAAGATCACAATAATCTACACTAACAAATGTGGATGGAAACAGGTGCAGGAAAACCAGACAGAAACTGGATTAGTCTAAACCAAAGAGGCCATGTTGATATAATCCAAGGACTGTTCAAGTTATGTTTGTTAAAAACAGATGATGTGGAGCTAGAATTAACTAAAATTGGTGTGTCAGATATTAGGCCTAATTGGTGGACAAAACAATGAGGGGATGGGCTCTTCCACCCATTGCTCCCTTTTAAAAGAAAGATTGTTTGGGGCGCCTACGAAAGAACAAGACAAAGAGTGGGGAAGAACAGACAGAGACTACTGGAGTGAGCTCCACCATCATGGCTGCCACCCTCACCATCTCCGGGGACCCCAGGCAGGGGTGCTGGAATGGGGGGGCCATAGGGCCACAGGCCCCCCCCCTTTTTACCAGCCATAAGGGCAAGCAACAGGGGGCAAACAGGACAGAGAGGAGTGACGGGGGGCAAGGCCTCATGGGGAAGCAGCAGTGTGCCCCCCCAACACTTTTAGGGACCTTCTGCCGCTCCTGAACCCAGGCCTTCATCATCCTGACCCTGAGAGATGTCCTGACCAGAACGGGCCAGAGAGAAGCAGCCAGATGACATCACCACCCCTACCCAGGGCCGGTGCAAGGAAGTTTCGCGCCTTAGGCAAAACTTCCACCTTG
>NC_048307.1:46916125-46941359 GCF_013100865.1 Trachemys scripta elegans
GAGGCGCCCTCCCCCGTGGCAGCTCTCCACCCCAGCTCACCTCTGCTCCACCTCCTCCCCGAGCACGCCGCCCCCGCTCTAATTCTCCTCCCCTCCCAGGCTTGTGGCGCCAAACAGCTGATTGGCACCGCAAGCCTGGGAGGCGGGAGAAGTGGAGCAGCGACGGCGTTCTCGGGGAGGAGGCGTAGCAGAGGTGAGCTGGGGTGGGGAGCCCTGCGGCAGCTCCCCCCCGTCCTGAGGCTTCCTCGCGGCAGCTCCCCACGCCCCCGGCCCGGGAAGCCGTGCGGCACCTCCCCACCCCAGCTCACCTCTGCTCCGCCTCCTCCCCGAGCACACCGCCCCTGCTCTAATTCTCCTCCCAGGCTTGCGGCGCCAAACAGCTGATTGGCGCTGCAAGCCTGGGAGGCGGGAGAAGTGGAGCGGCGACTGCGCGCTCAGGGAGGAACGCTGTAAAAAAAAAATTTAGGGCACCACTTTTTGGCGCCCCCCAAATCTTAGCGCCCTAGGCAACTGCCTAGTTCACCTTAATGGTAGCACCGGCCCTGCCCCTACCATTTCTACCTGAATCCCCATCACTACCTGGGATGAAACGGGATCGGACCTTAACAACGCCAGCTCAGCTTACCTAACTTCTTGTCTTTTCTCCAAAAAGGACAGTTATTACCATCTTTGATACCATCTAAGAAATTGTCACACAAGGGGTTTTTCCTTTTAAACCCTTCTCCAGCTAACGGGAAAGGGAACAAGGGATGATGTTGAAATGAAAGCCTTATTTAATACTTTACATTGCAAAGGCTGTAACCGTTTTCCCATCTTTACTGTATCTTTAGTAAGAGGTTGAAAGATGTTGAATGGTGTGCTTGCCATGGCACTAAGCAGGCATGGTCTCTGAATACCAAACCACAGACCTTGTTTAATGTTGCTCAGTGACCGGGTTGTGTGAATGCCTTTAGCCCCTATATTCCATCTAAATTAATACAACAGAGTGTGGAGAGCCATGTAAGGTATATACCCTAGGGTTCAGGCTTGTAGGGCACTCTACTCATGTAAGCCATGCCTCACCATCTACATTACTATTTATACCACTTCTAGCTGGACATCCAGTGTCTGTACTGTACACACCCCCATAAGCGTAGACCTACTCTCAGGCTCAGCCTCCCCAGCTTTCCCAGGTGTAAGACAGACATGGCCAACTCCCTGCTGCCTCTTCTTCACTGCATCATGCACTGTCATATTATGTGTTTGAGCAGCACCCAGCACATCATTGGGACACGATCCTGACTAATGTCTGGGGGTTCTGTTACTGAGATCTGACTAACACTCCATTGGGCTCATCTACATGGAGAAATTGACCGGAATAGCTTTTGTGGAATAAGCTATTTCACAATAACTAATCCAGAATAGCCCCCATGTGGCCACTATATTCCAGAATAAAAGTGACTTTATTCTGGAATAATTCATACTGTTCCAAAATGGAGTAATTATTCTGGAATCAAAGTGCTTGAGCATTCACATGGGAAGCTATTCCATACTAGCTATGCTGATCAGGTACCCTGTGTTGATAACCCCATTGTGGCGAGGCGAGTGCCCCACCCCCATGTGAGAGGGGGCTAGGGTACGCCAGAGCGGCTGCGCAGGCTGGCAGCCAATCAGGAAAGGGCTTACTGAGAGCCAATCAGGGCTGACATTAGAGCCAGCCAATCAGGGCTAGGCTAGGCCCTATATAAGGGCTGCCCAGAAGAGCAGCAAGCAGTCTGTCTCCAGAGCAGGAGACTAGCACCTTAGATAGAGCAGTGCTGGGCAGGCTCAGGGGGAGCACAGTATGGCTGTGGCACAAAACCTGCCAGACTGCGGCCCTGAGAGAAAGGGCCTAGAGGGTGTGAGGGGCCAGAGGGGAAGTGGCCCTGGGACAAGGGGAGAGAAGGAGGGCAGGGAGGCTGCCACTAGAGGGTCCCTGGGTCGGGACCCAGAGTAGTGGGCGGGCCTGGATCCCCCTCTTCCCCCTTGTACTGCACCTGGCTGTGCAGTAGGGTGGCTGAGACAAACTGCAACCAGCCCTTGAGACAAGGAGCTAGACTTTGGAGGTTGAGGCCAGTGCAAGGACTGCTGAACACACGAACACACACACACACCCCCGCGGAAGGGGGTGAGGATGGACTAGGGGGCACTGCCGGAGGGCAGTGGCTTCAAGAGGATGCTGCCGAGCGGGGAGTGATGCAGGCTCAGACGCCAACCGAGAGCGAGATGATGGATGGGACACCACCAGGAGGGGGCGCTCCACTGGACAGAGCTAATTCCCAGAGACAACCTGCAGGAGGCGCCAGGTGGTGAGTCCCAACCTTATCACACCCATATTTACCAAGTTCCACACAGCTTGATGAGTGATGTTTTATGCAAATTACTTAGTGGTCTATTTTGCATATATATATTTTGCATGAACTTCAGCTTTTAAAAACTTGGGTAGATTCAATACATTCAGGAACATCAGAACTAAGATTACCCATGTGTCCTAAATTCAGCCCCTTTGTCCATATGCATAAAGTCCCAGATCCTCTCAGATAATGAATGAGAGGTCTAACTCCCCTTGAAATCAAGGGGAGTTGGGAGCCTAAATACCTTTGAGAATCTGGGCCTAAGAGACCAGGATGACACCTGTGTGTGGGGTAGATTATCCACACCAGCCAGCTGGAGGAGTCTTACCCATTCAGAGACAGAATGCTGGATTAGAATGGAGCAGAGGTGTCATCCAGTGTGGCCTGGTGATTCCTACTTTCCTAGCATACAGTCTTTAATGTACTTTCTTCCCCCCCCCCCCCCCCCCCCCCCACCATCAACAGGATATAAACCCATGATCTTCAGATACACTGGAAGAACTCAAATGACAGTGGTTTGAAGAGGAACTAGTATTAGAGCTGTTTCTTAGCGTGGCCCAGTCTGTAACTTGGCCCACAACATACCCTTTGCCAGTGGGTCACACAACTTTTGGTGAGACAGCAGTGGCATATTGAGAATCAGGATAGGTGGGTTCTATTGCTGATTCTAGGAGCAAAGTATGGTCTAGGGGTTAGTGACCGCATAGCAAGTACATAATTTGGCATATTCAGCAAGGCAGAGAGGCAAAGCAGCTGAGGCGAGGGTCTGGTCTGCCAATTTGGAGATCTGAGTTCTTCTGCCAGAAGTGACCATGAGCAGTCTCTCTGTTAGATCAGCTGTCAGATGGGCGAATGATAGCTCTCTGCTCCCAAAGTTGCAGGATTGCTTTGTGGTTAATAAAAAAGGTGGTGGCGAGCCCAGAAGTATTCACACCAGTGAATGGAAAAGCTGGGATTAGAAGTCATGTGCTCTTGGCTGGTAGCTCTGCCCACAAGACCCACACATTGCTACTGGAAGCGTTCTCATGCTCTCAGCTATGGACAGGCACAGCAGAGTTGTCAAAGTCAGGACGTTTGGCACAGCTGTTAACTCATCCATTTCCTCGGAAGGACCATTAAAGTGTTGATGTGACGATAATAATGAGAGGCTCTGCACGCACACACCCAAACCCACAGTGAATTAGCACATACTGGAGGCCCATGTGTGAGCAGCAATCCCACACCATGGGTCACTGTGTCATTGCTGGACACTCGCTGTGCAGCCAGCCCAGCACACTTGCTCCCCTCTCATACTGGCAGAGACGCAGAGAGACATGTACTCCTTAGCATCGGCCCCTCCGGGGGGCTGCTCTTCCATGCTGGTCGAGACACCCAGGGACTCTGCAGTGAGGCCAGGCAGCAAACAGAGCATTCAAACCATCACCACCCCATTCCTGCCCTGCTAGATCATTAATAAATAGTAAGTGCTAATAATAGACTTAATAGCTAATTGTAACAAATAAATAGCTAATAATAGTCAATAAAACCAGCCAAATATAATAAACAGTTAATAACTGGCCATAACATTAACAAGTTAATAATAATAAGTAGTCTTCCCTGACAGCTTGGGACTCCAGAGCCCTGCCTTGTTGAGCCAGACACACTAACCTGCTGCAACACAGACCCAGGTCTGGTCCATGCCCCCAAAGCTGAAGACTTTAACCAAAAACTGCTCAGCAGGTTACCTTTCCAGCACCCAGAACCCAGTTCCCAATGGGCTCCAAACACAGAATAAATCAGTTTTACTCTGTATAAAGCTTAGACAGGGTAAACTCATAAATTGTTCGCCCTCCATAACACTGATAGAGAGATGTGCACAACTGTTTGCTCCCCCGAGTATTAATCATTTACTCTGGGTTAATTAATAAACAGAAGTGATTTTATTAAGTATAAAAAGTAGGATTTATGTGGTTTCAAGTAATAACAGACAGAACAAAGTAAGTCATCAAGCAAAATAAAGCAAAAACACACAAGTCTAAGCCTAATTCGTTAAGAAACTGATTACAGGTAATATCTCACCCTCAGCTGTTCCAGTTAAAGTACATCATATTCACATTCATAAGCATATTTTCATAAAACATATGGAGTGCAACATCACACAGTTAACAATAGTTAACAACCCACAACATATAGTGCTACAGCTAGGCAGCCACTCGGCCCCCTGTACCAATTCTGCAGGGAGCTGACTCTGGGCCACGTGCTGGCTGCAGGGGGTTCCTACCTGCAGCCCAGTCTCTGGCAGGGCTAGGGAGGGAAAAAGGCAGATCCTGATTCAGCCACTCTGAGGCTGCCGTCTCCCCCATTGCTGCGGCTTCAGGGGCTCAGACACTGACACACTGAGTTTAAAGGGGCAGGGGAACCTCTCCCTGCAGTAACAGGCCCCTCTGTACTTGCACTGTGGCCAAGGGGATTAGGCATCAGTCGACTCCTATAGGGATCTCCAGATGCATCATGAGCTCCCCTCACCCCGGCGTAGGGGGCTTGGCTGGGGGCAGGATCCCAGCCCAAGGGGCCCTTGATCCAGATGGCGATAGCTGATCCTGTGCTCCTGCCCCAGGCTGGAAACCCATTGCTCAGAGCAGCACTTGCCTCCGCCCGCTGTCTCCACCCCCAGTGGTTTCCAGCCAAGCCCATTGCTCTCCGCGTGGCCCCCTTATACACAGCCCCACTCAGCTCAGAGGAGCTGGGAGATGCAGACATGGGCTGGTCCCCCTTTTCCACTCCCCTCCCAATGGCTCTGCAGTGAGGAAGGGAGGTCCCTTGCTTTATTCCTCCTCTCCTGACATTTTAAGGGAGGAGACACCTTAAATGGCCCCTTCCCATTCTGGCTCTTTGTCTTGCTACTGGACTGCCTGCCCTACCCCTGATCTGGGCATCACAGGGTCACAGCTGGCTCTTTGGAGGCAGCCAATCCCCCGCATGATCCCCAGGGACTGGACCCATCCTACTTTTCCAGTGGGGTTCAGTGTGGCAGGCCAGCCACCCCAAGCCCTCAGTACCCCGGGCATGGATTCCCTGCCCCCATCCCATTGTGCAGCAGGGGACCAGGACCAGCCCCCCTCAACCTGCCCTTGGGGCTAGGGCACCCCAGAATCCCCATGCTAATGGCCTGTGCTAGGCTCTTAGAAAGTGTTATGCTTATAGAAACTCACGGAATCTTTTTCAAGGGACAAGGCAATACACCGCGTTTATTCAAAATGTCAATAGATATTAAAATCCGCATATGCTCACATTCTTACACACACACTCCCAAAAGGTTCTGCAGCTGGTGCTATAGTTACAATCCTTATCATTGCTCGAGTCAGTCTAGTGGCCAGCTAGACGGAGCACGAATGGGAGCTGGGCCTCTGTCGGCCGTGCGTACCGATGTTCCATTGTTTTTGCAGAATGAACCCAACACCTCCTGGCTCTCACCCCTCTCTTGTAGGAGTTGATTCTTATGTTAGTCTATGGATCCTGCTGTGTCATGCTATAATCATTTATCATCAAAACTGGTTGTTTTCAGTTCATTCTCCATCTCCTTATCTTGTGCTTTGTTCTTGATTTAGGGTGGATGCCTTTGTACTTCAGGGTTGTTAATCTGCACTTCTTCAGCCATCAGGACAAGGTGATACTGGCGACTTCTCTTTCCTCCCTTTTTTGCAATTAGCCCCATCTGGCAATTAGACTGGCGTCTTTTCTCTTATTTGCTTACATACCACACAGCTCTCATTCACACAAGGAACAGCACATTCACACAGAATAGCAAAACAATATTAAAAGCAGGCCTCTACTGTAGAAAAATAAGGCTAAATAAAATAATCCTACTATTACTAATCTAGCATCCTCAACATTCTAACAAAACAAATCCAAAGCACAATTTAGTATTACAGACTTATAGTAAAACAATTCCATCAACCGAACTTTAGTTCACAAAAGCCCCAGCCCAGCCCTGGGGGACAAACCCCGTCCTGCCTCAGGGAGCTGCAAACAGTGCCCGGGTCCCACTGCCAGGGGGTCTCAGACTGAGCCAGGAGGGACAAGGGCACCAGGCAGAGCCCAGCTGGGGAGGCTGCATTAGCTCACTGTGGATGGGAGACCCCTGGGATGATTTGGCAACTGACAAACCTGCCCTGGCCACAGCCTGGATCCACAGGGGCTGCTGTCCGCCACCAGCTGGGTACCTCCTAGGGGGTGATTACCCCACCCATACCCAGGTTGAGTTTGTGAGGGATGCCCCCACCACAGCCCTTCCTGGTGGGTGCTACCCACCCCCATCCAGGGTCTCTCCTTGGGGATCACCCCAACCCTTGCCCATATTCTTATTATATTTGGGGACAAGGGCCACCCCAAAGAGGAAAATCTCCCACCGCGGGTCCCAAAAGCATTTCTCCCCATTCCCCTCCCCATCTCTGCTGATTCGTGCTGACCTTCAGAAATGGTCCCTGCTGCAGATCTGGAGAGGAGGTCCTGGAGAGACTCCATCCCACTGCTGCTCCTGCTGCCGACCAGAGCAGCTAGCCTAAATGATGCAATTCCAGCCCATGGCAGTGGAGAAGATTCTGGGATGGGACAGTCAGGTAACATCAGAGATGACAAGGGGACAGGAGACATCATGACCTGGGGCCTGGTGGGAGGGACCGGGAAGTCCCTCGGCCCTGTTGCATGTGATATTTATGAGGTATTTGATGCCAGAAACCAACATTGATTAAAGCGCTCATTTCTCCAGACGAAGGGGATCCAGCAACAATCCCCCTGCCGTGGCCTCCTGGGGCTGCTCAGGGCAGCTTTGTAGACCCTCAAGGCCAGCTCTGTTGGAGTGCTGTGACCGCTGGAGAAGGGCCCCACGCCCAGCCCCTCACTGCCCTAATGGCCTTGGTGACTGGTCTGTGACCCGATTCCTTCCCCTCCAGGAGTAGCTCCCCCTGCCAGCCTTGTCTCTCCTGTGAGCAGAGCCACCTTGAGGGGGCAGCCTTGCAGAGGCTCTGTTCCTAGCTAGCCGCCAGAGAACACAACAAAGCGCCTTTGCAGGTACACATGCACCAGTGGGGACATTACTTAACCTCCATGTAAGCAGCTCTCAGCAGCACTGCAGCCTGTCCGGCTCAGGTAGAGCCTCAATCACTGTACGACAGGGGTAGTCAATAGGTAGACTGTGGGCCAAATCCAGACCACCAGACACTTTTGAATGGACCCCAAAATCTTTATTTGCTTATTATCATTATTGTTGTTGTTGTTTTATTATGTTCTCTGAAGTATGGACCTTGACCAAGAAATTTGGACCTTGGAAAAAAAAACTGACTATCCCTGCTGTAGGACCTGGCCAAGATCAAGAAACTAGGGCTGGGAACCACCATCGCAGTCTATGTGGCATAGACAGAGGCTCAGCTAAATCCCTTTGTTTCCCCCGACTCCTGGCAGAACACCTGCATGGAGAACTCTCTGGGAGAGAGATCACTGCTGCTGGCCCGACATCTGCCTTTGCCAGCTGACCCATCCAATCCCCCTTCAGGCGGAAGGGAGCAGGAATCCTGACTAGTGCTCAAGGCATGTCATGATAAAGTGATCCACGTGTTTGCACTCAAGTCCTGATGCCAGTAGGGAAATGCAGAGCAGGGGCGGGGGGGAGGAGGACGGGGACAACGACTCCAAATGGCTCCAGTGTCTCAGCAGTGCAGCCAAACCCCTTCTATGGCAGGCTGCAGTAGAAGGGGAGGAACCAGGGCTCTCTCAGGAGACCATGGGGGGGGAAACATCTCAGCCTCTTGCTAATAGGGGACCTTCCTGTTTTACATCAGAAATCAGGTCTTAGGGGACTGAAACGTTGGATTTCAGATTCACTCCAATAAGCCACAAAAAGCAGAAGCATCGTGGTTTCTGCATGCTGCCGGAAACATGACTTTCTTGTGACTGATCAGGAGAACACAGGAGTGGCCACTCTACATCAGACTGATGGTCCATCTAGCCCAGTATCTGGTCTTCTGACAATGGCCGCTGCCAAGTGCTTCAGAGGGATTGAACAGACCAGGCAATTTATCGAGTGATCCATCCCATTATCCAGTCCCTGTTTCTAGCAGTAAAAGGTTTAGGGACACCCAGAGCATTGGGTGTGATGGGTGGGGGGTGCTCTACTCAGCACTGGGATGGCATCTCCACTTGGCTGCTTAGCAAAATAGCTCGCAAGGTCGATGCCTCTTCCTGCAGTTGCATCCTGTCCTTTTGCCTCTCTCTCTGTTTGCAGCCCCTGTCTCGCTCCAGTAGCCGCTGCAGCCCCTCTGTGATGTAGCCCTCCAGCCAGATCACTAAATGGTTCCCCTTCCGGGGTAGGCTTTCAAAGCCTCTTCTGTCCACGTGGCATCAGGCAGTCCTCATGGACCCTGACCCTGGCACTCCAACAGGGCCGGCTCCAGGCACCAGCGAAGGAAGCAGGTGCCTGGGGTGGTCAATAGAAAGGGGCGGCAGTCCGTTCCTTGTTGGGGCGGCACCTCTGGGTCTGCGGTGGCAATTGGATGGTGGGTCCTTCAGTGTCTCGCTTCCTCTTCAGCAGCAGCTTAATCGCTCCGCTCAATTGGGCTTTTTTTTTTTTTTCTTTGCTGCTTGGGGTGGCAAAAAAGCTGGAGCCGGCCCTGCACTCCAACAGGGCCCAGGCAGTCTTCCTGTTCATGGCCCCCAAACAGTGCCACTCTGCAGTGGTTGGAGCTGGAACCCAGACCTGCCCTGTACTCCGGGTTCCACTCCAGGGCCCTCTAGTGAATAGTTATGGTCTGCATCACCTTACTGCTCTCACCCAGGCCACACACCTTCCTACCAGGCTTCTTCTCCCTTACCCCAGGAGGACGACTGCAGGCTTCCTCCCTGCTGCTTGCCAGTCTCCTGGCTTTGCAGAAGCCCCACCTGTTCCCTCACAGGCGAGCCTTCATCTAATTAGCTTCCTCCAGCTTCAGTCTCCTCCTATTTGCAGCCTAACTGGCTGATTGGGCACACATGACCTAAATCAGCTCTCTCGGGGCTATTGGGGGGGGGGGGGGTTTGCCCTATCACATGGGGTTGCATCCCTGCCCATCTTGGCTAAGAGCCATTGATGGACCTATTTTTCCAGGAACTGATCTAATTCTTTTTTGAGCCCCATTAGACTTTTGGCCTTCCAAACATCCCCTGGCAATGAGTTCTGCAGGTTGACTGTGCATTGTGTGAACAAGTACTTCCTTCTGTTTGTTTTAAAGCTGTCACCTATTAATTTCATAGGGTGATCCCTGATTCTTGTGTTATGTGAAGGGGTAAATAACACTTCCTTGTTCACCTTCTCCACACCAAGCATGAGTCCATAGAGCTCTATCACATTCCCCCCCTTAGTTGTCTCTTTTCCGAGCTGAACAGTCTCTGTCTTTTTAATCTCTCCTCCTCTGGAAGCTGTTCCATCCCCCTAATAACTTTTGATGCCCTTCTCTGTACTTTTTCTAATTCCAATCTCTCTTTTTTGAGATGGGGCGGCCAAAACCGCAGGCAGCATTCATGGTGTGGGCATCAAGATGAGGCTGGTTGCTCCTGCACTGCCTCTGGTGAGGTCCCAGCATCATGCAGGAAGCGGATGAGGCTGGGGTAGGGTGACTAGAGAGCAAATGTGAAAAATCGGAACAGGGGATGGGGGGTAATAGGAGCCTATATAAGAAAAAGACCCAAAAATCAGGACTGTCCCTATAAAATTGGGACATCTGGTCACCCTAGGCTGTGGATAGGTGAAGGCATAAATTGATGGGGGCGAGTGGTGGAAGGAAGCTACTGTGACAGCGAAGCAAGGACATTCACATCTCCATTCTGCTCCGTTTGCAATGTCACCTTCTCCAAATCCCCTTCTTGTCACCGAATGACGTGTCCTTGGCCGGGGAGGCCAGCCATGCCATGGGATGTTCCTAACCAGCAAGGTGAAATGTGGTGGGGAGGGTGGATAATAGCCAGACAACATCACAGAGTGGGTCTGGCAACCAGGAAATCGGCTGGGCCATGATCCAGGGCAGCTGCCCAAGAACAGGCACTCAGACCTGCCCTTCCAAGAAAGACAAGGTCAGTGACAGGCGGCCCCAGTATGCAGTGGTGAAGAAAAGGATATTCAGAGATAAAGATGGAAACAGCTGCTACCAACTGATAACACACCCGAGGGCCACCTTGCTCTCCCTACCCTCCCGCAGCGTGATGTTGATGGGGGCAGTCAGAAACTTAACCAGTCAAATTCACTTTGATGCCAAAAATGAGAAGTCCCTGGTGAAACATGCTTACAGCAAGAGACCCTGAGGTAGCCCCATACCACAGAGTTAACTGAAGAGCTGCTAGCACCAACTGAAATTGTATGATCAAATGAACACGTTTCAAAAATCCTATGAGCAAGCCAGCCCATGCTGGGGCAGGTAGGTCTACGAACATTTGACTAGCAAATAACTCAGCCCATTGGAGATCATGTGCCAAACCTCAACGTAGGAGGAAACGTAGGCAGCAATATATGTAAAAATATACTGTTCAGCCCCCTTAACACAGATGTACATAACAGGAAGTAAAGCAGGTGACTGCATCATCCAGGAAGAGCAAGAAATTATAGGATCTTAGAGATTAGTACAATGGGAAGATCTGACTTGGGCACATGCACCTTTAATAAGAGCAGAAAAATTTCAACCCAAACTAGCATGAACAGGGAGAGAACTAGCTGGAAAGTAGCTATGGTCAATTACTGAGGAGGGTGGGTAGACAGCAAATTACAGACACGCTTGTGATTTTTGCAGCCACTGGGATTCTGTGTAGCTCACGTGCAGCCACAACATTGTAGAGAAAGGAAGTTGGGGCCGAGTCCCTCTTGGTGACACTGGTGATACCATATCTGGAACAATCATATGCCGTTCTCAGGACCAAGATGACGTCAACAAACGAGAGGGAGTTCAGAGAAAAGAAACACAAACCAGTAATGAGAAACTGACTTGGGAACACTGATCACTTGATGATTGCCTGTTCTGTTCATTTCCTCTGAAGCACCTGGCATTGGCCACTGTCAGAAGACTGGATACTGGGCTAGATGAATCTTTGGCCGTCCTTATAGTCTACCATTCTTTCAAAACAAAATCAAGATACCCTCCATGGAGGGTAAGGGAGGTAGGATGCTATCTACACCCATATGAGGGATTAAAAGCCACAGAGAGGAATTAGATTAATAGATTTTAAGGCTAGAAAGGACCATTATGATCATCCACTCTGACTTCCTGTCTAAGAGAGGCCAGTAGAATTTCACCCAGTTAGGGCAGTAATCAGACAGGATAAATCAAGTATTTGTACATCCCAATCCGATGGCAATGCTGAGATCTCCAAGGTTGCATTTCAAGGGAAGTGATGCGACCCCTACCTCCTGAGACATCTAATAAACTAAAATGGATTAAAAGCAGTGGGCAACAGATTGCACAGTGCCAAGTAATCCAGCATTTGCCTTTGTGTGATGGACAAAACCATGTTAATATTTGCAGAGCACTTTTAAAAAGTGAAATAGGCACACATTAAGGTCTCAGCAGGGGCCTAGGAGGCAGGAGACCTGAGCTCTACCAGGGACTCCCCATGGGTACACATCAGTGAAGCCCATATGTTCAAGTGTCTACTTATTTTGGGGGACCACCTTGAGATACCTAGGGCCCGATTTTCAGGGTTCCAAAGCATCCACAATGGCCATTGACTTCACTTACTGTGAAATTCAATGAATTGACTATGAAAGTCGGCTCCAAACTGTTCTCCAGTTGGGCAACTAAAACCAGGGGCCATTCCTGAAAACACTGGCCTGGGCTTTTCTGTACCCAGATTCTCTCCTATGAGAACAGGGATATTTTCCTCCCTGCAGGAGCGTGGTAAAAGCCTTTGAGATCCTCTGATTACTGGCTTGTCTGAAGTGCATCCCCGATGTGATGTGCCTTTACTGCCACCCTGTGGTGGCTGTGTGCTACTGCACCACCTGCTGGGAATAATCCAATCACATTTTTGTGAATATGATTGATGAAGTGGGCTTTAGCCCACGAAAGCTTCTGCTCAAATAAATTTGTTAGTCTCTCAGGTGCCACAAGTACTCCTGTTCTTCAAATTCCAAACTGGTTCCCCACAGCTGGTGGGGGCAGGTCTCAGCTGAAGAGGGAATCTCATGCTGTAGGGTACTGAGTCTCTCCTTAATACAAAGCAACAGAGAGTCCTGTGGAATGGAAATCTATCAACCTCCTAAAGGTGCCACAGGACTCTCTGTTGCTTTTTACAGATCCAGACTAACACGGCTACCCCTCTGATACTCTCCTCAATACAGATGCCTGTACAACCCCTCCTGCTGACGAGGCCAAAAGCTCGTATTCACTTAACACAAAGGCCCACGTTTCCAGAAATGGCTGGTAATGCAGGGTGCTCAGCAGCTGTGGCATCTTTCTCTTTGCACTTGCACCTGCTTGCATGTCCCTTGCATGTTTTGGTGGGTGGAATATGGCAGCCACTATAATGACACCAGCACCAAGTTAAGAGCAGAAAACGAGTAGGAAGAGCATATCCCTGGAAAGCAAGGAGAGAACTTTCAGTGGGCAGAATGGAATTATTCCTCCTGGATTTTAGCCAGTTCCTGTCCTTTCCTGCTTTCGCCTACTTCCCAGGGATTATGTGAGGATCAATCAGTGATTGCAAAGGGCTTTGCAGATGAGAAGTGGGATGTAACTGTTACATGTTGTTATGAGGACCCCCCTCCCCCCATTTTAATGCACACAAATGATCATCTTGGAACGTATCAGTCAAGAGACAGCACCTCTGACATCACCCAGGGACATTGGCTCAGCATGGACTCCAGGGGAAGAGCACCCCCAGCTGAATTATTGGCAGTACTTCCTCCAGCAGCCTAGCTTATTCTTGGAGGCCTCCCACCCAACAACCACTCAGGCTAGCTCTGAAATCTACCGGCTCACAATTCCAATGACAGACAAGTGGAGAGGTTCAGCTTTATTAGACTCAAACACTGATGAACTAAAAGAGACCGAGGCGTTCTAGGGTGGCAGGAATGGAAGTACAAGTAGGAGAGGGAGCTGGCAGGTGCCTCGTGGGAGCAGCTGTGGCTTTGCAGTATCTCCTGGTTCAGGGGGCTGTTGCTCTTTTCCTGTGGCTGTACAGAAATCCAGTGATCTTGCCTGTGGTGGCTATAGCCCAGGGGAGTGCAGTAGGAAGAACCTCTCTGAGTTCTGAGTCAGAGTTCCCATCCCAGCATAGTGCATCATCTCCTCTGCCATCAACTGCATCCCGACAAGGCAGGAGAGAGTCCCCTACACTGCCCAGGGCAAGAGTGACGCTCAGTTCTGTCCAAGTGTTTCAGGGCTCAGGTGGGGATCGGAGAGAGGAACTTCACAATCGTCCTAACCTAGCAGCATCTCTGAAACATGCCACTCTGCCCTCGCTCACAGGGAGTTAGGGCGCCCCACCTGCAAATATCAGCTCCAGGGCAGCCTGAATGTCCCCTCCGGTGGCCTGGAGGGCTCGGAGGCTCAGGTCGTCGTCATGTATGCCCATGTCCCGCAGCTGCTGCAGCTGTGGCTGCCACTGGCTCTGTAAAGAGAGGAGAGACGGCTAAGGGGAATCACTCAGTACCTGAGAAATGACAGTTATTCCCTACCCTCCTCCACAGCCTCCAAAGCCGCAGCTTTTCCCTCCTGCATTTCTACACCTCTGTCATCTTGGGATCTAAGCACCTCCTGCTGGGAGCAACCCCACGGTCCTGCCCCAAACCCTCCACCTCCAGTGCTTCTGCATCATTCCCTACAGCACCTCCTGCTGGGAGCTCCGGCCAGCCACTGAGCCACCTTTGGATACTGAGTGGCCTGCAACGCGGGACTTCAAGTGAAAGACTTTCCTGTCCTGCAATAGCTCCTGGAATCAGGGTGGAGAGGTGGGTCACAGAACCCTGAAATGACAAGACTGAGTTACTGACCTGCATGGCGGGCTGCCCAGATGCCTGCAGGGCATGCTGCAGGGCCTGGCTGAAGAGGTCGTTGGTGATGGGAGTTCCTGATTGGACACTGGAGGACATTGGAGAGGTGCCCGATGAGTGACCCTGGAAGACAGGAGACCATGCTAGTGGTATCCACACACAGCTGTAATGTTAACTGGCCTACACAGCAATCTTCAGGGCAATGCCTCCTCCACAAGGGTCTCCTCAACCCCAAACATTCTCCCTCCCGGAGTCTGTACAGAGGAGACTCCTGCCATAATGGGCTAGCCCAGTGTCAGGTCCCAGGGCCGTTAGCTGGGACTGGCTCTCAGCAGTCAGTACCTCGCTGCAGTTTGTGATCTGAGAGAGGGGTTCCCTGATGCTGTGCTGTTACCCTACCTGGGTGCCAGGGGTAGGAGTGTGTGAGCTGCTCTCAGGCGTGCTGGCCAGGGCCAACGCAGTTGCCAGTTCGCTCTGTGTGATTGGCCGGGGTCCGGCAGCCCCAGTGTAACCGAGTGATGCTGGGCGGGACCCAGAAGTGCTGCTGGAAGGCGTGGACCTTGTGCTCTGCCGGGACGAGAGAAAACCCATGAGTTAGCCTCTATGTCACAAAGATACTCAAGGTGCGCTCAGGATTCCAAGGAAGTCACCATCAGAGCCACCTTTAGAACTAACATTGCACAGCTCGGCCTGCCAACTCCCCTGCCTTTCAACGTTAACCTTCAGAGTCACCAGCTAAGAACCCCCAGTATTAATCACAGCTGTTATAGAGACACTGGAAGCCCTGAAAAGATGCAGCAATGGACGATCATACTGCAGCGGTGTCAGTAACTTCAAACAAACAATGTGACAGAGACCCAGAGTTCAGAGGTGGCTGGGGCCACCGCCAGTCTGGGCCATCTATTGATCATGGCTCAGTGCTGGCAAACTGAAGGGAGACAAAGAGAAAACACTGGGTTGGGGGTCAGGGGAGTTGGCTTTGATCCGACACTTGCAGTTACTGGATGTATTATACGGAGGGAATGATTGACTAGCCATTATCAGTGGTTCTGTAAACGGACCATGGGTTGGGACATCACCTCAGCTTAATGATCCCTGTCAAGCAGGATGTCCCTCCCCACCCATTGCTGAATAATCAAACAATCATCCCCACCAAGACCTTGTTCCTCTGCAAAGAAACCTGCAGTGCTGCCCTGAAGAAGAAGTACATGCATCACCCACTCTTCACATCCAGGCAAGGTGCTGCACACCTCCTATGGTATTTGGTGCTGGCATTCAGGGAAGCACCATTCCCTGAGCTGGACCTATTTATTTCTTACTACATGAGCCTAACTAAGTACTGTTGTGGGGAGACAGCAGGGGAGGGGGCCGGGGCCGAGCTCCCCAGCTGGGAGCTCAAGGGCCAGGCAGGACGGTCCCGCGGGCCGTACTTTGCCCACCTCTGCCCTAAATACAGATGGGGAAACTGAGGCATTGGGAGAAGAAGCGACTTGCTCAAGGTCACACAGGAGGCTGTGGCAGAGCCAAGGGCTGAACCTGGGTCTCTCAAACCCTAATCCAGTGCTTTGACTGCAAGACCACCCTGCCCAGGGTGCAGCTCCAGATTCTCTGATTTTACTGTGCCTCTAAATGCAACCATCCCCCAAACCCAGACCCCTCGCCTGCCCCACTAACATTACCTGATGAAAATCATCTTCGTCGTCAGAGAGACCTTCAAACAAAAAGCCACCTGCCCCAGAGAAGAGAACACATTCAAGTGGAGAAAAGCTCTCTAACCACAGACAACACAAAATCTCAGCTCCCACTTACCCTCCCAGCAGAGACTGTTAGATCTCCCATGCCTTCAGAGAGGTCAAACCAGCTGATAGACAGCACTCAGCCTACCAGGGAAAGACACTTCATGGACTGCGTTTTATAAGGGTTGCCCACTCACCATTAAAATGCAGTCACCTCTGGGGTGGAATGCAGTGACATTAATGTGCCTACAGCACTAGATGGGGAAGTGAAAAATAACTTCTAGTGAAAGTACAGAGGAAATTTAGGGAGGCAGCATAGTTACCCAAATTAGAATACAGCCAGGACAATGGAGCTAACACCTCTTCTCACGCAAACCAACTATGAGATCTTTAATATTCACAAGTGTTTTATGTCTTATTGGAAAAGGCACAGCCTTCAGCAGCACAGGGCCAGGACCGCTATGTGGGACACTGGTTTAGTTCTGATTCAGAGGAAAGAGTGCCACCTATGAATCACCAGCATCCTAGGTTTTCCTTGGAGGATTCCCACCCAAGTGGTGAAGAGGGTCAGATCCTAAGTGGGATGGAGAAGACCTACAGCAGCTGAAGGGTTCATAGTCACAGGCCTAACACACCCAGCACCTTTTTTTGCACTCTAATTGGAGGATTCAGTGAGTTCTACTTAACGCTGCATATGTCAGAGGAGAAGGAAAATCCCTCTCTCTCTGCCCTAAAGATTACGTCCCAGAACAGATGCACATTACTAACTCAATAAACCAGGCCTCCTGCTCCACCTGCCCCTGGAAGGCTCAGGGTCAGTTACTGCCTGGATTAGTCTGTAGATCCTGCAGTTCATCTACCCCATGTGCACATAGCTGGATGCTTCACACAGGCAAACTGACCAGGCATGTCCCTGTAGGAGCTGGAAGGCATGCTGCGTGAGGAGGTCTCCGGAGTTGGGAGGGGCGTGCTGCCCGCCACTGAGTGCAGAACCAGGATGATGGCGTTCACCAGAGCAGGGTGAGCTGGGATTAGCCTGGGCAGAGACAAAACAAGAAACCTGGCGGTGGCACCAGAGGAAGGGAAGGGAGGCCACCACAGCGCCCAGAGCAGCAATTTCAGGCTTCCCAGTGGGCTATCCTTCACCATCATCTCCGATCCTGGCTCTGGCAGCCAGATGATGTAACCCCTCCAGCCTACCTGGTCTAGTAATAATCCTGCCACCAACCCAGGAGTCATGCTCCAAATTTTTTTTTTATTATTTGTTTTGTTTGTTTAAGTGGATTTGGTGCTAGTGAAAGATGGCAGGTTTGACATCCCCAAAGGCTGGAGTCCTCTCTTCATCCACTGAACATGTACTGCATGGGCCACAGTAGTGCCAGCTCCTCTGGCTGATGTATCTCATCATACAGAAGCATGATCTCTAGGTGAAGGAAGCTCCCCCTCCCCTTGACTCACTGATTCCTACACACACTGCTGAGTTGGCCAACAAGAGGGACCAGTTAGATCCCATTTTGGCAATGAGTTTCTGATTAGGATCGCCAACCCTCCCAGACTGGGCAGGAATCTACTGGAATCAGCATCAATCTCCCAGTGACTATTGAAAGCAATCCGGGAGATTTTAATAGGCCGCTAAAAGTCCAATTGGCGGTGCAGCAGGGCTAAGGCAGTCTTCCTACTTGCCCTGGCTTCGTGTGGCTCCCGGAAGCGGGCAGCATGTCTGGCTCCTAGCTGCAGCGGCGGGCAGTGGGTCTCTGCATGCTGCCCCCACCCCAAGCGCCAACTCCGCAGCTCCCGCGGGCTGGGAATCACAGCCAATGGGAGCTGCGGGAGTGGTGCATGCAGGCAGGGGCAGCGCAGGAGCCACCTGGCTGCCCCTGAGCCTAGGAGCAGAAGGGACATGCCAGTCGCTTCCGGGAGGCACCCGAGGTAAGCGCCATCCAGGCAGAACCAGCATCCCTCACCTACCCCAGCCCTCTCCCAACCCCCTACCAAGCCCATAGCTCCCTCCTGCACTCCAAACCCCTCGGCCCCAGCCCAGAGCCCCCTCCTGCACCCCAAACTCCTCATTCCCAGCCCCACCTCAGAGCCTGTACGCCCCCCCGCCGGAGCCCTCACAGCCTGTACCCCCCAGCCGGAACCCTCAGAGTCTGTACCCCTCCCGCACCCCAACCCGCTGCCCCAGCCTAGAGAAAGTGAGTGAGGGCGGGGGAAAGCGAGTGATGGAGAGAGGGGGGATGGAGTGAGCAGGGGCAGGGCCTTGGAGAAAGGGCAAGGAAGGGGCATGGTCTCGAGGAAGGGGCGGGGGAAGGGTGTTTGGTTTTGTGCGATTAGAAAGTTGGCAACCCTATTTCGGATGCAGGCTGCCCACTGGGACAAAAAACGAGATTCCCCACCTCAGCTCGCACAGGGCTCTGAGCAACAATCAGATGGTAGCAATTTTCAGCCACAACCAACCAAGCCTGGATTTGAACTCAGAAAGCAGAGGTAAAAGATCCTGCACTGAAGTACAAATCTCTTGAACCATCCCACCCCCTAAAGTGCAGCATGGGCAGCTCAGTGACAAACACCCCAGCTCAGTCTTTTCTCAGACTACTATTACTAAGAGAGAGGGGTTGGAAGCAGGAAGAAGGGACGGGAAAGCCTTCGACCCTGCCTATGCCAATGGAATGGCATGTCCACACCGGAAGTTGAGAACTGGAGTAACCCTCTCCTCCCACTTAAAGAAAAATAGATTGTGCAATTGTACAAACAGGCATTGCGTAGCTACGTGATGGCTTGGACACAGGATGGCCATTCAAAACTTACGTGTCCAGCATGTTTGGGTCAGCGAAGACTGAGAAAAGATCTTTGTCCTGCAAGACACCTGTAAGAGACCAGGAAATGTATTGAATCAGGGACAGGAAACAAAAGGAGCATCTGTCAAATGTGACTCAAAACACAAGCAAAAGTCACTCAGTTCCTGGAGCAGCTTTACTCCTGGGGCAGTGGAGCAATGCGTACTCCAGATGGTATCTCTCCACTATTATTCTCTTGTAAGGCTTCCACCTCTTCCCTACAAGGCTCTGCATCGTGACCATCAGCTCCCAAGCACAAGGACCATGTTTTGAGTCAACAATGGTTGCTGCTGAGCATCATACAATACTTCCGCTCTTCAGAGCTATCTGCTCTTGTTGGCTCAGAGCCATAAGAAGCAATAACCCAAAATCCTACTGGAATCTGCACATGGCCATGCAGAGATGCTGCTAGCTCACTAGGCCAGGCAAGCCTGGATTAGATTTAATTAATCCTTTGTGGCACTTGGAAGGGGCAGGTGCAAAGTAGATGCATTCATTATGCACCTCCCTCCCTCCGGCTTCCTTAGGGGCCAGTCCAACAACAGATAGCACAATAGTAAAATCTGACTCCTGGACAGATTCAGACCTCTCTGTCTCAAAGGTGGAGAGTCTCTGCAGACACTGCCTTTTCCTGCTCTTCCTGGAACCTGACACTCCCTCCCCCAATGCGAGGAATTAATAGGTTCCATGGACCATGTCTATTTACTATGTCCTTTACACTGTCTGGCCACATCTGAACTCACCCAGAGCAACAGGGTCGCTGCTGAGACCAGGGGTAGCTACAATGATCTGATCCAGTGATTCCTTGTTCCCCAGCATCTTGAAGACCTACCAAAGAATCAAAACAGATCACCAATGCCACATAATGAGGCCAGTCTAAAACTTGGGTAGCCCAATTCAACTGCTGTTGGGGCTCTCCATCCCTCTCCTTTGTTCAGTCACACATGGTGGATGACGCACACTTAGGGGTGAAGAATAAGCCACACTCACTGCGTCTCTGTATGCAGGACTGCTATGCAGGGCGGTGTGCAGGACCCGGAACTCTCGCACTGCAGCCACTTTATCCACAGGCTCTGGCAGAGACATTCAGAAAGGGATGGCAAGAAGAATCAAGAGCTTTTATTGGTCAGTTTCATTCTGCCTGCCCTTTATGTCATCCGTTTCCTCATAGCCAAGAAAGCCAAACCCAGTCTGATGGAACAGTGTATGTGCGGGGGAAGAATCTACAGACCTTTGCTCTAGCACTCCCAACTCTGCAATCCCAGTGCCACTGCTTTAATTTACCTGCTCTGATGCTGACCACAGAACACTTCAAAGGCAGAATAAAGATGGATCAAAATGAGTGGGGAATCTGATTTTGGTACTCAACAGAACCAGTGTAATTGACTGGAACTCAGCTAGGAGGTTCTTTCTCCATGTATCATGGGGCTCTTTCCACAGTTCCCATGTCAGCGTGAAACAGACAGAGAGCTCCCCTTCCTTTGAGATTGGAGGTTTCAGAGAAAACACCAGATCAATCCCAAGGAATTCACCACCTTCCAGTATACCTCTGTCCCTGAAAATGACAGGCAAGCAGGCATACGTGTCCCCATCTCAACCACAAGAGATAAGCACCACACATACACATGTTTAAGAGTTCCAGAGGGTCATCCCAGGCATCCTCTCTCTCACCTGGTTTCTGATCCGGCTCGGGCCACGACTTCCGCAGGACATGAACAGTTGAGCCTGACTGGATGCCATAAAAATCAAGTGTTTGGTCATCCTTCAGCTTGCGGCCACAGTAGATCAGATCTGAAAGAGAGAAAGCACAGCTCTGTAACAGAGGGTGTTCCTGTAGGAAGCCCTATTGCATGGCCTTTATGGGATAAGTACATTTCCAGACATGCTATCAGCCTGCCACATGATGTACCAATTGAAGTGGCAACTCCTAAATATTCAGCCGCATAAACACTTGCACATTTAAATTCAAGGGGACCTTGAAGCTTAGGATACAAGCCTAGTTGTGCATCCTCTCACAGAACTACACGGTTTAAAAGAATTACCCCAACCCCACAGAGTTCTACTGCTGTCAGACACAAAGTATATGTCATAGCAGAGATAGGTGTCTACTAGCCTGCCTTGTTAGAAGGATTTGTTAAAAGCAAATCTGGAAAATAGGGATGGCTAATGTCTCCATAATAACTAACATTATACACAGCAACACTGGAAGCAAAGAAACTATACCGAACTGAAACTGCTGTATGTAATTACGCAGTTGAAATTTGGCATGATCCCAGGCCTGACTAGGTCCAACCTTGCAGTAAAAGCAGCAACTCACCAATGAGTTCTGGGTCTGGGACTGACTCCTGCAGCTTTCCAGTGATAAGCTGCTTCAGGTAGGAGATGCTGCATCCACCCAAAGGACACTCTCCCAACTCAGTCTCTGGTAGCCGCAGGATGGATTTGGGGGCCAACGGCTGATCTGCCAGCTTCACCGCAATATGCCACTCTGACAAAGACATTGTAACTGTGTCACCGAGAGGAACTGAGCCTCAGAAACCAGTTCTGAACTCCAGGAGAGGCTGTGAATGGAACAAAACAAACCAACATGAGACGGAATGGATCTACACTAGGCTATACCCTGTCCCCAGCTCTGGGTGGGGATATCTACATTAAGTCCCTGCCCTAGTCCCCAACACTGAAGGGGCGGGGGGGACTATGTCCTGGTCCCAAACCCTGATAGAGCAGGGAGGGGCTCCCCTACCAGGCCTTACCACAGAGCCCAGCTCGGCGAGTGGACAGGTTCTAGGCAGTACCGGGTTTACATTGGCACCAGTGGTGCCATGGGGCCGGGCCCACAAGCAGAAGGGGCCCTGGCCAGCCCGATCCCCCCGGCTGGCTGAGCTGGCCAGGAAAGCTGATCCCACCCCGCCTCTTCCCCAAAACCCCTACCCCTGCTCCGCCTCTTTCCCATGGCCCCCGCCCCCCACCTGTTCCCACCCCTGCTCTGCCCCAGCCCTGCTCCCACTCCACCCCTTCCCCCACAAGCCCTCTCCCCTGAGCTACACGTCCCGGGGGACTTGTGTAGGGGTTGGGCCCACCCTACAATCACCGGGCGGCAGGAAGTGGAGTGATCCGACCCCAACCTGCTCCACTCCGCCGGTGAGTGCTGGGGGTCCAGCCTGGGGAGGAGATGGAGCAGTGGGGAATGGGCATGGGATGGGGAAGAGAAGGAGGGGCTGGGGGAAACAGGCAGTGGGGGAAGGAAGGGGGTGGGATGGGAAGGAGAAGGAGGGGATGGGGGAAGCGGGGGCAGAGGAAAGAGGCAGTGGGGATGGGGGAAGAGAAGGGGATGGGGAAGTGGGGGCAGGGAGGAAGAAAGGGGGGGGGATGGGGAGGAGAAGGAGGGGATGGGGGAAGGGGCATGGGATGCGGAAGAGAAGGGGGCAGGAGAAGCAGAGGTGGGGGTAAGTGTGGACTGGGAGAAAGAGGCAGTGAGGATGCAGGGGGTGGGGTAGGGAGGAGATGGAGTGGTGGGGAAGGGGCATGGGATAGGGAGAAGAGAAGGGGATGGGGGAAGCGGGGACAGGAGGAAAGGGGCAGTGGGGAGATGGAGCGGTGGGGAAGGGTTATGGGATGGGGGAGAGCAGGAGGAGATGGGGCAGTGGGGAAGGCGCATGGGATGGGGGAGAGAAGGGGATGGGGGGAAGCGGGAGATGGGGGAAACAGGCTGTGGGGATGAAGGGGGTGGGGTGGGATGGGATGGGACGGGGCATGGGATGGGGAAGAGAAGGGGATGGGGGAAGCGAGGGCAGGGGGGAAAGAAGGGGGTGGGATGGGGAAGAGATGGAACAGTGGGGGAGGGGCATGGGATGGGGAAGAAAAGGGGATGAGGGAAGCAGGGACAGGTGGGGAAGCTGGAGCCCAGCATGCGGCATCCCCTTGGCAGAAACTGGGGCTCCCCTGTTAAGCCAGCCCATCAAACCCTCACCCTGACAAGCCCCACCTCCCCTGCATCTGTACCACCCTGTTGAGCCCCCAAGACACCCTCCCCACTGAGCCCCAACCACCTGCACCTGGACCCCCACCCAAATGAACCCCACCTCCCCTGCACCTAGACCCCCCCCCACTGAGCCCCAAACACCTTCACCTGGATCCCCTGAAGAGTCCCATTTCCCCTGCACCTGGAACCTCCCAATGAGCTTCGGTGCATCCAGATCTCCCACTGAGACACCAGGCACCCAGAATGCCCCACAGACAACTCTCTTACCCCCACCTGAATCCTCCCACACTATGTCCCTCTGCACTTGGATCCTGCTGCCGGGCTGAGCCTGCTCACCCACACCTGGTGTGCCTGGCACAGGGGGGCAGGGCCCCAGGGTATTTCTGGGGCAGGCCGGGCCCTTGCACTGTATCAGGGTCGGGTGCAGCCTCGCTGCCGAGTCCTTGTCCCGGGGTGGGGTTGGGGGAGGCTGCAAGGTAATCTCCCACCTCCATGCAACCAGTGGCCAGTGCTCCCCACTGCCATGTTGCAGCCTCCACATTTATTTATTGACAAATAAAAACTTGCAGAATTTTAAAATATTGTTCACAGAATTTTTAATTTTTTAGGTGCAGAATCCCCTCAGGACTATGGGGTGCTGTGCAGCTGTGATGGTGGGAATGTGAGGAGGGTGGTGGGATGTGCGGAGGTCCATGGGCTGGGGGCGCTGGGCGAGCAGTGTGGTGTTCAGGGTGTTGTGTAGTTGTGGTGGAAGGCCCATGGGGGAGGTCTCTGGGAGGGGTGGGGGCTGGGCATAGAGGTCTGTGGTGGTGGTCTCTGGGTGAGGGGGCGCTGGGCATAAGGGTGAGGCACTGGGTAGAGGGGTGCTGTGGTGCAGGCCTGCCCTCAAGGGGAACGGGCATGCTGGTAGCACAGGGCTGGGCAGTCCAGTTTGCGTCTGGCAGCTGCAGGTTTGTAAACAGTGCCCTCCTGCTGGGCGCTGTGCCTCATTGCCCCCAGCCCGCCCTTCACTCTGGAGACTGACCATCCTGCCCCCCTGCACCTTGCCCCATGGGGGCCCACAAATAGGTTTGGCACCGGGCCCACAAAAAGTTAATCCGGCCCTGGTTGTAGGCCCCCAGCCCGGGTTAGGGGTGGGGTCTATGTTAAGCCTTGCCCTGATGTCCAGATCCGAGTGCCGGGGTCGCTATCGGACCCCAAACCCAGCCCACAATCCTAGCGGGAGACGGAGCCACACCAGGCCGAACCCTAGTGCCCAGCCGCCTGGAGAGGGGGCCCTAGGGTAGGCCACAGCCCCGGTGGGGCTGGATCGATACTGATCCAACCCTGCCCCGAGGCGGGAGTCGAGGCAAGGCCAGCCCCCGCAGGGGCCACGGCGAACAGCTCCACAACCCCATCTGATGTTGTTTACACTCACCTGAGCACCATCACCGGAAACAGGAAGTGCCGGCGGCTTCACATGCCGCATGCTGGGAATTGTGGTTTACGAGGCGAGACCAGACCGGGCTTAGCTCCCCGAGCGCCTACAGCTCCCAGCATGCTGTTCGGCCTCCCTGCCGCAAGGCCTGCTGGGAACAAGACTGGTTGGCCAGCGACGTTCTGATAGGTAGATGGGAAGGTGGTAAGGGGCGGAATATCATCGCGGCAACCAATGGGCGTGCGGGGCCGGAGGCGGGTTTCCATTTCCGGTGGGGATAAAGCGGCGCGCGTGGTGGGTGCGGAAGGAGACAGAGGCTGCAGCAGTTTCCGGACGTGACTGAGCTGCTTTAGGTACCGGATGGTGGGGGAGGGGAGGGTCTCTGTGCCCCGAGGACAGGGCGGGGCTGGCGGGAAGAGGTGTGATGGCCGCTCTGGGCTGGGGTCTCGCTCGCTCTGGTCTCTAGTCGGAGCCGCTGAGTCCGCGGGCGTGGCGGGGCGGGCCTAGCCTATGGTGGGGGGAGCTTCCTAGGCTGAGCCCTGCCGCACCCACATCCCGATCCAGACAACAACAGCGTTCCCCTCCCGTAGGGCGCACGGGGAAGGTAGCCAATAGCATTTCCTTGAAAACTTCCATGCACCTAACGGGCTCTGTGCTCCTCCCCTCCCCCCCAGATTAACTCAAAATGGCCGATGAAGAAATTGCCGCCCTCGTTGTTGACAATGGCTCCGGGATGTGCAAAGCTGGCTTTGCTGGGGATGATGCTCCTCGAGCTGTGTTCCCCTCCATCGTGGGACGCCCCAGGCACCAGGGTGTCATGGTGGGCATGGGGCAGAAAGACAGCTATGTGGGCGATGAGGCCCAGAGCAAGAGAGGTATCCTCACCCTGAAGTATCCCATTGAG
>NC_048307.1:46941447-47014146 GCF_013100865.1 Trachemys scripta elegans
CCCGATCCAGACAACAACAGCGTTCCCCTCCCGTAGGGCGCACGGGGAAGGTAGCCAATAGCATTTCCTTGAAAACTTCCATGCACCTAACGGGCTCTGTGCTCCTCCCCTCCCCCCCAGATTAACTCAAAATGGCCGATGAAGAAATTGCCGCCCTCGTTGTTGACAATGGCTCCGGGATGTGCAAAGCTGGCTTTGCTGGGGATGATGCTCCTCGAGCTGTGTTCCCCTCCATCGTGGGACGCCCCAGGCACCAGGGTGTCATGGTGGGCATGGGGCAGAAAGACAGCTATGTGGGCGATGAGGCCCAGAGCAAGAGAGGTATCCTCACCCTGAAGTATCCCATTGAGCATGGTATTGTCACCAACTGGGATGATATGGAGAAGATCTGGCATCATACCTTCTACAATGAGCTGCGGGTTGCCCCCGAGGAGCACCCTGTCCTGCTCACTGAAGCCCCCCTGAATCCCAAGGCCAACCGAGAGAAGATGACACAGATCATGTTTGAGACCTTCAACACTCCAGCTATGTATGTAGCCATCCAGGCTGTGCTGTCCCTGTATGCCTCTGGGCGTACCACCGGTATTGTCATGGACTCTGGGGATGGGGTCACCCACACAGTGCCAATCTACGAGGGCTACGCCCTGCCCCATGCCATCCTGCGTCTGGACTTGGCTGGCCGTGACCTGACTGACTACCTCATGAAGATCCTGACCGAGAGAGGCTACAGCTTCACCACCACGGCCGAAAGGGAAATTGTGCGCGACATCAAGGAGAAGCTCTGCTACGTCGCTTTGGACTTCGAGCAGGAGATGGCCACGGCCGCTTCATCTTCCTCCCTAGAGAAGAGCTATGAGCTGCCTGATGGCCAGGTGATCACTATCGGGAATGAAAGGTTCCGGTGCCCAGAGGCAATCTTACAGCCCTCCTTCCTGGGGATGGAGTCCTGTGGCATTCACGAGACCACTTTCAACTCCATCATGAAGTGTGACGTTGATATCCGAAAGGACCTCTATGCTAACACGGTGCTGTCTGGAGGAAGCACCATGTATCCTGGCATCGCTGACCGAATGCAGAAGGAGATCACGGCCCTGGCACCCAGCACGATGAAAATCAAGATCATTGCCCCACCGGAGCGTAAATATTCTGTCTGGATTGGTGGCTCCATCCTGGCTTCTCTCTCCACCTTCCAGCAGATGTGGATCAGCAAGCAGGAATACGATGAGTCTGGCCCATCCATTGTTCATCGTAAATGCTTCTAAAGAGGGTCCCAGCAGATGCGCTCAGCCTCTGCTGATGCGGTTACACACAGTATAATTGTCAGGGCAAATGTATTTACCAAATTGAGTAGTTACTTGTAAACTTTGCCCTTGAAAAGCTTTTCATGTTGGACCAATATTTGATTTACTCCCCTCCCCTTATGTTTAACTTGACTATTCCTTTGATGTACTGTGTAGTAACTATACCCTGTGCATCATAAGCTCTGTTACAGGTTGCACATGTGACCAAGGTTACAGTTAACTGTAGTGTATGCGCGCGCGCGAGAGAGAGAGAGAGCGCTACCTGTTAGGCTTTAGTTTTCCTGTGGCTGACTAGTGACTCTTAACTTCCCCCCCTTTAGCTATAAATTCCCTGGGGCTGGAGACTAGACTAAGGGTGGTTGACTTTACAATGTAACTTTGATGTAATGGCATCTCAGAAGTAGATTTGTAACTAACCCTAAAGGTGATAATTGTATTGTCACTGACAGCTCCTTGTGTAAGACAAACTAATAAAATTCTGTGGCTTAACATTTAAAATGTGTTGTACAATTGCTTCAGGGTAACTGGATTGATCAGCATGGAAAAGCCGATTATTCTTTCAAGTGTACTAATAGAAATGCCTGTTCCTTAATAGTTTACATAATTAAATTGCAAGACTATGCTGCAGCCTACCAGATTAATCTCATCACCCCTAGCATGGTGATGAGTGCCCAGAAAATGCCATGGGGACTTCTAAAACCTGCCTAACATGTCTTGCTTCTATTTTGGTGTACAGAGATTAGCTTGGTGTTCACTAGGTAAGAAATTTTGATCTGCATTTACAGCTGGGTCATGAAGAGCCCTCTACTCTATTAGAAAAGCATGGTTACCTGTAGCTGTTGCTGGGTACCACTAACTTTGTTCAATGAGGGGAAAATGGTGTGTAAAACATCTCTTAAAGATGGGCAAGAGAAATGGACCAGGGGGTGGGGAGGGATACACTGTATGAAGGCCTGAACGTTAAGTGGATTTTCTGCTGTAGAAGAGGACAGAATTTCTGCCCCTGAGAATCCACTGGAGAAATAGTGGAAATTCACCTAATGTGTGAAGTTGGGGTGGGTTTTTAGGCTGCTTAAACTGCTTTTAATACTGTAAATTTTTTTTAGTTTTTTGAAAATTTACTTTTTGGCTTAAAGGTCCATCATCCTGCTGCTTCAACTAAGATACAAGAACTCACAATAACATCCACTCAGGTATTCAATGTGTCCTGCCTGGAAGACAGGACCTATCATTCCTGATGTTTAAAAATATCTTCTGGACTGCCTTTGGACCATGAGTACTCAAAGCATAGGCTCAACTCTAGTAAAAACTGTCATACACTTCTAAGATCAGTCAGACCAAACCAAACACTATAACTATCTTAAACAGAACTGCCCTGTCCTGCCTTCAATACTGTCTCCAAAAGAATAAACACACTCCCTCCTAATCTTGTAGGAGGAACAGTTTTTTGTATTCAGCTGGGCAGCCTTTTTGCAGAAGTGGCCCTTAATTCAGATTTTTGGCAGGCTTCTGTTTCAGTTCACTTTGAAAACACAAGTGTGAAGCTAAACTGACTTCAGGATGAACTCAAGATGAAGTGGTGGTATCCTTTAAATAGGATACCGTCTTGATCTGGTCCTAATGGTTGGTGGTAAAACTTGCCTACCTCTTCCTTTCCAAACAAAATCACTCCAAAGGGTAAAACTACCACGTGTTTTGATCTCATAAGTCATTTTATATGCTCTTGTATATCCTTGATTTTTGCTTTTTCTGTATGTGCCCTGGTTTGAATCGCATTCCTTGAGGCTGCCAGCAGCTATTTACCTCATCCACATATTTCATTGCCTACATGCATTCCCATCCAGAATGTCTAGCTAGCATAAGCAAAGGCCAAGTAGCCTGGGAAGAGTCACACACAGTACTGAACACCTGAAAGTGCTGGACTGGTGGTTCCTGATTTATCAGACTTTATACTAAAGTCCAAGATGTACAATACTTAGAAATATTTCTATGTCCCTATCACTTTCAGATACCAATATGGCAAAGTTACTTTGCTGTGGCAACAATGGGCTTGCCTGTGATCTAGGGCAGATTATATATTTACCCACCATTGTGGTGTACAGTATAAAAGACAGGGGTGAGTAGTGTGCTGATCTCTATCCAGCCAAAATCCAGGTTGCAGCCCGTGTACCCTCTGCACACAGCGGGTATCCTGTATAATGAGGAACCCTGGGGGCTTATGACAAAATAGGTTGGGAATAATATGAACTGAGAAGTGTGGGGCTTTGACATTGTGAGGGTGCAGGACAATGGGGCCTAGCCCCTACAGAGGCAATAAAGGCACAAAATATAGGAGGTGCAGGCTGTGAGGCAACACTGTTAATGCTATCTGAATTCAGACATCTGGCAGTGTGCTTACTTTCTCTCACCTGTCCTTACGCCCATAGCTACTGCCATGGTGTGGCTTGTGCTCCTGTTACTTCCCCTCCTAATATGACTACTCCCATACCTCCCTCCTGATTCCCCATAACCTGGTCTTTAGCCAGTCCTGCCCCATTGCTAAACTCCTGCTCCACACTAACATGCCTTGCATTCTGCTACCAGGTGTGAGGACTGCAGCCTCTCTAGCTTTTTCTATCCTCATGAAAGAGGAAATACTCCTTTCGGTCTCTCAAGGTGAACAGCTCTCTTTTTGGGGGGGGAGGAGAGGAGGGGTTTGCTCCTTTTGCTGATGGATCCTACTCTGTTCCCAAGTATAGCACAGGAATAGTTTCTAGGCACTTGCTATGGGGAGAACACTCTTAAATGCCATATACTTGACAGGTAACCAAGAGGCTGCTTACAATTGTTCCAAGAAAATGATTGGGAGCATTAAACTATAAATCAAGTGGTGAGGTGGGGACTTGGAACCTAAGCCTAATGCAGTCCATGTGGGTTTCTCTATTGACTACAGCAGGCTTTGGATCAGGCCCTGAATGCAGCATCTTTTGAGGAATTACAGAGACTTGCTTTGCTGCAGGTTTATAAAAGATGGTAGCCAGTAAGTCATCTTCCTACCCTTCTGCTAATAAAATGTTCAAATGGAGACTGCATGAGGCCAACTTGCTTGCCAAGCTGTACAAAGTCATAGCTTACCTGCCAACCCAGACCCTGATCCCAGAATTGAATCCACTAGCTTGGAGCCTTGCACCCTACATCCACGAGTCAAGGGGCCTTTGTGGGGGTGTTTTTGGATCCCTTGCAGGATCAGGTCCAAATGTCAGACTACAAACACAAGAGCTTGTGGTGCTGCAGTCCAGAAGGATACCTTTAGGAACCATCCATACAGTCGCTTGGGGAGCTTGATCAGCCTTGAAGCATAGACGGGCCCACGCTGTGTTTCAACCATCTTTTCAAATCATGTTGCTATCTAGGGAAGGTGGGTTGATCTCACCTACATTATAAGATTGAACCATGTTTTACCTCTGGTGGCTGATGGCCATGTGGTAACTGAGCCCCCAAGGAGGTGAGAATGATAGTATAGATAAGCCCTTATTAACACTGCATAAGGCATAAATCTGCTCCTAGCCTCCCATCACTAGTGGGAAACCAATGATCTGGCTACAGTGTGAAACTGACCATGTTAATAACATCCCTTGGGCCAGCTGGCAGCAAAGACCCAGGTCCACAAAGGTATTTAGGATCCTAACTCCCACTGAAATCAATGGAAGTTAGAAGTGTAAATACCACTGAGGATGTGGACCAAACTTATAAGCAGGGTAGTTTTTGTTTTAAAAACAGCCGTGCGTGTCATGAAGAGGTACAGACCCACTGAGAGTGAGAAATGGGGAAGGCAGAGCCCTTTGTCTTCCTTATAATGCTGGTGCTAGATGAGGGTATTTGGGGGAGGAAACTCCTGGGGGCCTGAATTTAAGAGGCACTCACCTCTCATGGAGCAGGGATTGTGGATGGCTATCTGCAGAGGGTAGGTGCTGGGGGGGTGGGGTTCCTGTCATAGGCTGGAGCTGATGCAAGCTCCAGCTGTAGTGTGAGGATGGTACCTGCCATGGAGCAAGGGAGAGGCTAGTGAAGGTACCTGCCATGGGACAGGTGTAAGCAGGGGAATGGTCCCGCTATTGTGGGGAACTTTCCTGGCTTCTGCACTACGCCGGTGAAGTGGGCTAGCGAAAGAATCCGAGTCCTCGCTCCGACTTCCTTTACCCAGAAGCCTCCCTGCCCTTGAGGACTCCCCTTCCACTCTCATGTCTGGCAGAGTCCTCATAAACCCCGACAAGGCTGAGCCCAGGATTCCTGGGGGTCTTGACCTCCAACCCTGCTGTGGTCACCCAGGACAGGGGCTAGGGTGTCCCTACTCCGGCGTACTCTCTTTGCACTGGGCACCTCCCTGACCCACTGATCATTTCATACAATTTAAAGCAAATACAAGTTGTTTAATTAACAATTAGTTTAAAAAAAGAATAAGGAAAAATGGGAAAAGTTAAAGGAGAAAACATCACCCCGCTCTGTGGCAGGGAACATCACAAACAGTGTCTCTGGAACGTCAGGGCAGTCCACAGTCTGTTCCTTGTAGGTCCCAGGCTCCTTCTCAGGCCCTGGCTGTGCTTCAGAGACGCTGCGGGTTGGACACTAGCTCCGGCGGTGGCCACACGCTCTCAGGCTCTAGATGGCAGGACCCTTCTTCCCAGCATTGCCCCCGCTCTGACAGGGTTACGATCCCCCTCCAAGTCTGGCCTGCAGGGCCTCTTAGCTGAGGCGTCTCCCTGTGCTGGGCCCACTGCCCAGGGTCCCCCTCACTCTCCCCAGCTGCTCTCCGGACTGCTCCAGCCCCAGCTCCACTCTGCCTCAGCACAGCTGCTGCTCTGCCTCCAGCTCCCTGGGCTGCTTCTCTGGCCCCTCTGGCTCTGGTTGCTACAGCTCTGCCCCCAGAACAGGTCTGCTCTGCAGGCTGCTTCTTTGACTCTGCTCCCAGCTCTGACCTGCCTCCTGGCTGCTTGTCTGGCCCCTCTGGCTCTGGTTGCTGCAGATCTGCTCCCAGGGCAGGTCTGCTCTCTCTGGGCTGTGCTCTGGCTTTGGGGCTGCAGCTCTGCTTCCAGCAACTTAGCTCGGGCCCCTGCTCTCTCCTTAGCTCGGCCCCACCCTGTCTGACTCAGGCCATTCCAGCTCGCACGGAGGACGGGACCCCCCCCTGGCCTCCTGACTCCCTAATTATCCTGCCCGCCCTGTCAATCAGGCTGATCTAGAGCATTGGCCTCTCACCATTGTTCCTGGGGACTGTCAGTCTTAGGCTCCTGATTTGCCACTGACTCTTCCCCTTTTGGTACTGGGAGCTAGCCAACCAAAACACCCCCACTGAGTGTTAGTAAGGAGGCAACAGTCCCCTTATACAGGGATGCAGTGGAGGACAGGATCAGGCAGAGGAGGAGGAGGCCAGGTTAGAATGGCTGCAGAGCTCTGCTTCCAGCACTGTGAATGAGAACGGAACGGAATCTTTCCCAACCTCATTTGTTTCCTCATGTTTTGCTGACATCCAGCACAGGCCAGGAAACAGGGCTGCTTTGTCTCTGTGCCAATGGCTTTGCTTCATTCGGCTTCTAGCCCAATGGTGCACACAGCCCTGCCAGCCTGGGAGACTGGGGTTGGGTTCTGACCCATCTCCCGCAAGGCATCATAATGTAAGGAATCTGCTGAGTGGTCATAGTCCGAGGGTGGCAGGTACTGAGGAGTGGGTCAGGCAGACAGGGCATCTTGGGGACCAGGAAGGACAGTGACCTTTGGAGATAGCTGGGTCATGACATCAGGGGTAATGTCCATCAGCCTGTGATCTGTCCTATGACAGCAGGGCTGCGTGTCTCAGCAGGGGAAACATTAGAAGCATCCAGGACCCAAAACACCTCTGCTGGCCAGATGCCATTTTGGGCCTGTGATCATGGAGGTACTGGCACCCATGGAATAGGGGATGGACGGGGTGTCCCATTGAGAAGGACATGTGGGTGTCTCCAAGGAGGAAGTCACATGGGGACAGGTAGTATCTGGCAGGAGGGTCATGCTCAGCTGCGTGGTGAGTCTCTAGAAGTCTCTGTGATGACTAGAAGTCTCCAGTACGGGAAGTAAGACCGCAGCAGGTAGCACCAGAGGGGCGCATGGGGTTCCTCAGCATGGGAATGAGGGAAAGGGGAATGTTGTGTCAAATTAGAATCACAGAAATATCAGTCTGGAAGGGAGCTCAAGAAATCATCAAGTCTGTCCCCCGGTGCTGAGGCAGGACCAAGTAAACCTAGACCAGCCCGGACAGGTGTTTGTCCAACCTGTTTTTAAAAACCTCCAGCAATGAGAATTCCACAACCTCCCTTGGAAGTCTGTTCTAGAACTTAAAAACTCTTATAAAGTCAGAAAATTTTTCCTAATATCTAACCTAAATGCCTTTTGCTGCAGATTAAGCTCATTACTTCTTGTCCGATGTTCAGTGGACACAGAGATCAATTGATCCCAGTCCTCTTTGTAACAGCCCTTAACATATTTGAAGACTATTATCAGGTCCTCCCTCAGTGTTCTATTCTCAAGACTAAACATGTCTAGTCTTTCAACATTTCCTCATATGTCAGGTTTTCTAAACCTTTTATCACTTTTATTGCTCTCCTCAGGACTCTCTCCAATTTGTCCACATCTTTCCTAGAGTGCAGTGCCCAGAATCGGACACAATACTCCAGCCGAGGCCTCACCAGTGTGGAACAATTGCCTCCTGTCTCTTATGTATGACACTCCTGTTCATAGACCCCAGAATGACATTAGTCTTTTTCACAGCTGCATTACATTGTTGACTCATATTCATTTTTGATCCACTATAATCTCCAGATCCTTTTCATCAGTACTACCACTTAGCCTTGCTGCCTCCCCCTCGTAACAATCTAGACCACATTTCCCTAGTTTGCTTATGAGAACATCATGTGGGACTGTCCCCAAAGCCTTATTAAAAATCCAGATATAGTATAGTGTGATATTTGGATTAGATTGCAAGCTCTCTGAGGCTACGGACCATCTGTTTCTTCTGTCTATATTGCACCTAGCACGTAGGATCCCAGTCTAAGATAATATTGCAATACAATAGAGCCGGGGAGACCTCGTGCACCCACACACACCCCCTGCTGGACCCTATCCCCTGAGCCCTGAACCCACCAAACCTAGCTGAATCCCGCCACATGAGGGTCACCCCATCCCCATTACCCAGCCCGCTTATTTATACCCATGACTGTCTCTACTTCCCATATGGGTGATAGACCCTCACCGCTTATCGACTGTTTCCTGATCCCGGCCACCGGTTACCCACCCCTCATTGGGGACATTGCAGTCTGTATATACTATATATGCTGCCCAGCCCCAAAACACCAACATACCCCTATACTCTGTATGTTACCCCCAATGACCAATAACTGACGCTTCAAATTTTCTGTATCGTTATTTTTTAAATATTCTCTAATAAAATTTATTTCTGTCCACCGTGTGCCTTTGTAGTCATCTTTCAGTGATCTCTTTAGAATAGAAAAGACCCACAAATAAGTTAAGTCTCTAAAAACACTGGTGTTAAAATAGGTCACTTCCTTAAATGCATATTTGCTTGTGTTACAAGTTTTCCACCCCCTGGTTTAGAAGTAATGAGTATTATTTATTGTAATTAGAACAGGTAACAGTTGAGTCCCATATTAGAAAGGAAGAATTTTAATCCCCTCCCCCCTCTCTTTTAAGATGTGTTAATGAAAAACTGCTGGTAAGTCTGGTTTCAGATGTCAACTCTGCAAAACCTCCTAAAAAACTTATAAATGTATCTAACTTTTTTTAAACAAATGTGATGGGTATTTCCAATATGAATTAAGGTCATGCAAGAGTAAGGTGCTGCCTGTAATCCTGGGTCTTCAGAGGTAGTAGAGGCTAGTCCTAGAGGATGGAGAGCAATTACTCCCTAGCCCTAAGGGGTGGGGTCTAAGAAAAGCATGTTTTCAGAGCGACTGAAGACACTCCTCAGCCCTTTGGGATAAAAATCACCATTTTCAATGGGACTTTCTTACCTCCATTCCCCAGTTCCAATAGGTCCCAATATTTAGGAAAAGTGGTTTCCTCTAACAGTGGAGTAGGTTAAGCACAGATTAGCTGTAACAAGTGCAGAGGCCATGGATGGGTGTGGGAATTTCTTCTCTGAGATTGCCATGTTTTCAAGTGGTCCAGTTGCACCATTCAAAGTTGGAGATGTAGGGCTACAAGTTCTTGATCCTCTCCCCTGTATCTCAGCAGCTGGGTGTAGCCTGGGAAGAAGGTTAGCAAGTACAGAGCTAGAGGTCTGTATGGTCCCCATCCCTCCCCCTCAATCCTCAGGAGGGAGAGGGGATGCAGCTGGGGAAATATTCTGAGCCTACATCTCAGCAAGAGGAGATAGTGATGTAAGAAAGCATGGTTCTCCCATCCTTGGAGCATGCAATGAATTTTGATATCATGGAGTGCACTATACATCACATCTTGATGGTTACAGACTTCCACAACTAACCAGAGAACCTGCTTAGAACATTGCCTTGAACCTGCCTCAGCTATAGTGCTCTGCTGTATAGGAAGTCACTCGAGCCAGACCACCGTGGTCCAAAGTGGCACTTTAGGTTGGGTTTCTGCATTGTTAGAGGCTGACCCTAGCTGGAGTGGGGTCCCATCCAAGGCTCTAGTCCCTGAGAAAAAGGAAGAGCTAGCTAAGAGAAGTGACTGAGGAACCAAGGGGACTAGAAATTCAGGCAGAACTGACTGTATCTATGGGGAAAGCCAAACCAAGAGGCGCACACATATACAAAAGGGATAAAGCTGGGAATCTGTACTGCTAGAAGGAAGTTGGAGGTTAAACTAGCAAGTAAATTGTGTATTAGTTGCACTGTGTTGGAATAACAAGAGTTGAGGTCATTTTGGGGCAGCCTGAAGCTGAGAGGTAATAATCAGTTGGTCAGCTCTCAGATTTTGATGTTTGAGGACAGTATTTTCCCCCTACCTACCCACAGAACAAGACCATTTTAAAAGAAAACTGCATGATATGAGGACTGGGGGAGATTGAAGAGTCAGTCTTGATCTCCTATATAGGGGCAGGTTTCAGAGTAGCAGCTGTGTTAGTCTGTATCTGCAAAAAGAACAGGAGCACTTGTGGCACCTTAGAGACTAACAAATTTATTAGAGCATAAGCTTTCATGGACTACAGCCCACTTCTTCAGATGCATAGAAGTGAACATACATTAAGGAGATACACACAAGTTTTCTTGTACTTAATTGGCCTCTCAGAGTTGGTAAGACAACTCCCACCTGCTCATGCTCTCTCTGTGTGTGTACACACACACACACACACCCCTCTCTCTATAGATGTTCCATTCGATGCAGCCAAAGAAGTAGGCTGTAGCCCACGAAAATTTATGCTCTAATAAATTTGTTAATCTCTAAAGTGCCACAAGTACTCCTGTTCTTTATATAGGGGCAGTTGCTAAACTGTTTAGAAGTTCACACTTTGCCATGCTATAGTAGGCTACTGAGAGAATTTGAAGGAAACTGCAAGTATTAAGTTCTAGTATCTTCTCTTCCCCAACCCCAAGACAACTCCAAAAGAAGGTCAAAGCAGTAGTTTTTAGAACCATGGTTAAGGTCTCATTTTACTATACATAGGAAAATTCTATACCTTCATTGCAAGTCACTCTTCCCAGGACAACTACTGCAACTTTGCATGCTTTTGCTGGTGTGTTAACCCTGTAGAAAGCCATCTTCAGCTAGACAACAATGAGGCAGTAAAACACTCCACCCCAATGCCATTCAGCTACAGGGAATCTTAAGAGGAAAGTATTCTTTATACAACAGCAAAGTTCTACTCCTAAAAAAATCAGGAAATGTGACTTAACTGCATTATACTGGTTTTGCTTGTAGACATCTCCCTACTTGCAATACCATTTGAAAGTGTTAGCTTCCTTTGCATCGAGATATCAGCACTTTTGTTCCCCCTTCTCCTTACTTTGTCTTTCAGTGTCAGAGAACAATGCGTAAAAGGAACCCCCATCTACAAACTGAGTACAAGGTTGATAGCTCCAATACCACAAATTCAATATTTAAAGACTTTATTCTCTCTACTTTGGAGTGCTAGAGTGTACATGTGTCCAGCACAACTGTTCCTACTGAGGCATCAGCCTCCTGTATATAACAGATTTGGCATGCAAGAGTTAGAATTATGATTTAGCCAATATATGATGGTTTTATTAAAAAGTGAGATGACCAGGTTCATTCAGCCTGGAGGCCAGACCACGTGTGAGTCCAGGCATACAATTATGACAACTTTTTAAACCACGGAAGTTTATTAGTTTGCCTTATACAAGGAGCTGTCAGTGACATTACAGTTATCACCTTTAGGGTTAGTTACAAATCTACTTCTGAGTTTACAATGTAACTTTGATGTAATGACAAGTCAACCACCCTTAGTCTAGTCTCCAGCCCCAGGGAATTTATAGCTGGGGGGTGGGGTGGGGGAGTAAAGGGTCACTAGTCAGCCACAGGAAAACTAAAGCCTAACAGGTAGCGCTCTCTCGTCACTAATACAGTTAACTGTAACCTTGGTCACGTGCAACCTGTAACAGAGCTTATGATGCAGAGGATATAGTTACTGCACAGTACATCAAAGGTATAGTCAAGTTAAACATAAGGGGAGGGGAGTAAATCAAACAATATTGGTCCAACATGAAAGGCTTTTCAAGGGCAAAGTTTACAAGTAACTACTCAATTTGGTAAATACATTTGCCCTGACAATTATACTGTGTGTAACCCCATCAGCAGAGGCTGAGCACATCTGCTGGGACCCTCTTTAGAAGCATTTACGATGGACAATGGATGGGCCAGACTCATCGTATTCCTGCTTGCTGATCCACATCTGCTGGAAGGTGGAGAGAGAAGCCAGGATGGAGCCACCAATCCAGACAGAATATTTACGCTCCGGTGGGGCAATGATCTTGATTTTCATCGTGCTGGGTGCCAGGGCAGTGATCTCCTTCTGCATTCGGTCAGCAATGCCAGGATACATGGTGGTACCGCCAGACAGCACCGTGTTAGCATAGAGGTCCTTTCGGATATCAACGTCACACTTCATGATGGAGTTGAAAGTGGTCTCGTGAATGCCACAGGACTCCATCCCCAGGAAAGAGGGCTGGAAGATGGCCTCTGGGCACCGGAACCTTTCATTCCCGATAGTGATCACTTGGCCATCAGGCAGCTCATAGCTCTTCTCCAGGGAAGAAGATGAAGCGGCCGTGGCCATCTCCTGCTCGAAGTCCAAGGCGACATAGCAGAGCTTCTCCTTGATGTCGCGCACAATTTCCCTTTCGGCCGTGGTGGTGAAGCTGTAGCCTCTCTCGGTCAGGATCTTCATGAGGTAGTCAGTCAGGTCACGGCCAGCCAAGTCCAGACGCAGGATGGCATGGGGCAGGGCATAGCCCTCGTAGATTGGCACTGTGTGGGTGACCCCATCCCCAGAATCCATGACAATACCGGTGGTACGCCCAGAGGCATACAGGGACAGCACAGCCTGGATGGCCACATACATAGCTGGAGTGTTGAAGGTCTCAAACATGATCTGCGTCATCTTCTCTCGGTTGGCTTTGGGATTCAGGGGGGCTTCAGTGAGCAGGACAGGGTGCTCCTCGGGGGCAACCCGCAGCTCATTGTAGAAGGTATGATGCCAGATCTTCTCCATATCATCCCAGTTGGTGACAATGCCATGCTCAATGGGATACTTCAGGGTGAGGATACCTCTCTTGCTCTGGGCCTCATCACCCACATAGCTGTCTTTCTGCCCCATGCCCACCATGACACCCTGGTGCCTGGGGCGTCCCACGATGGAGGGGAACACAGCTCGAGGAGCATCATCCCCAGCAAAGCCAGCTTTGCACATCCCGGAGCCATTGTCAACAACAAGGGCGGCGATTTCTTCATCAGCCATTTTGATTTAATCTGAGATAAACAGTGAGGGGAACAGAGAAGGGTTTGTCAATATCTAGCTACCCTTCCTATGAGCCCTACTTAGATTACACTGAGGCAAGAGGATAAGGATCCATGTTTAGAAAGTAACACGAGAGCCTGGGAGCAAGGCTGCGGGTCTGTATGGGGATGTCTCACCTGAGGGAGATCCCAGCCGCTCACATGACCTGGCTCGACTCCCGGCCAGGCACAGAGACAAGCACTCAGCCAGGTTAAGTGATTGTACACTAGGCACTAGCAACAGCCTAGGCAGGGGAGTTTAAATCTGAGCTAGTTAAACTGGCGCAGCTTTTGCACTCCAGACAATGGCTGAACCAGGCGAGTCTGGGAATCCCGACGCTCATTCCCAGCCTTCCTCCTCCACCACGAGTAGTACCATGTTACGCCATAACCGAAGTGGTTTAAGCGTGTTCACACGAGGGGTTTGCGCCCATTGAGCTGGGCTGATTGCAGCTCGTGTCGGGGGGGAGGGGCGCCGCTTGCCACACCCAGCCCATAGCACCTAGAAGGCTAGACACGGCCAGCCACCTCAACGGCGGAGATCCGCCACGCCCTTCCCCACCACCCCGGTACCTGCAGCGGCTGCCCACACACGCTCCGGCACTGCTCAGCTTCTTCCCTGCGGCAGTCAGTAGTGTCCGCGCCCAGCACCGCTTTATCACCACCGGAACCGGAAACCCGGCCCCGGCCCCGCGCGCCCATTGGCTGCTGGTGATAACGGCCCGCCTACTCGTCCCAGTTCCGCTCCTTTCCCGAACACTTTCCGCTACCTGATTCCGCCTCCTGACAGCTACTTCCGGTCAGCGTTCTCTCTGCGGGGGGAGGGGAGGCGAGTGGCGTAGCTTCCGCTATGCGCCCCGTCCCCTCCCAGCTCCGTTTCCGGTCTTGCTAAGGGGGGCGGGGGAGGGGTGACGGTCAGAGTCGAGTGGCTGCGCGCGGGCCTGCAGCGACCCGCTTCCCTCGCTCTGGAGGAGGTAATGGCCCCTCTGATCCCGCTGGTGGCAGGGCTGGGTGTGTGGTAGAGGTGGGGGCTGGGTGTGTGGTAGAGGTAGGGCCGGGGGCTGGGTGTGTGGGGGAGGTGGNGGGTGTGCGGGCAGGCTGTGGGGGCTGGGTGTGTGGTAGAAGTAGGGGTGGGGGCTGGGTGTGAGGGTAGGCTATGGGGTTGTTGTTGAAGGGCTGGTTATGAAGGTTTTGGAGAAGCTGGTTTGGAGGAGAAAGGGGTTATGGGGGCTAGTTATAGGTGGTTTAAAGAGGCTGTTTGGGAGGGAAAGGGGTTGTTATGGGGGCTATGTTAGAGTTGGTTTTGTGGGGCAGGATATGTGATTGGTTCTAGGGAGGCTGAGGGAACTACTGGGGATCTCTGTGAGGAGGGGGTTATGAGTGTTGAGGAGGAGCGGGTTGGTTGGAATGACTGGCTCTGGGTTAGTGGGATTTGTGTGGGGTTGCTTACTGGGGAGGGGGGTTTGGGTATGGGATTGGTTTTTGGGATTTGAGAGACAGGGTATGGGATTGGTTAGCGTGACTATGGTGGGAGGAGTTGGTTGGGTGACAGGTTATGGGTGAAAGCGATTAGTTAGGGGGCTGGTTTAGGGAAGTAGGTTACAGTGGCCTGGTGTGAGAACTAGATATAGAGGGGATAATAAAAGCTTGGGGGAGCAGGAACATTCCATAGTGGAGCCTGCCTGAAAATATAAGGAGCGTTCACAGTTTTGTTTACTACTCCTTTTTAAAGCCTCTCATTTCTTTTCAGAGGAGCTTGAATTGTATACTTTTCAGCGTTTTTTCTGTTTCAAAATGTCCTTTTTATAGCCCCACCCAAAACTGCCAGAAGCACATTACCAGTGTGGTTTAATTACAATAATTAGGTTTTGTTAAAACAAAGAAGGAAGGTTTAAAAATTCAGATGGGAAGACTTTTTCTTTAACTGCTCTTCCAGGATGGAAATCCACATGAGGCACGGTTACTGCACGAGAACGTGAAAGTTAAACTGAGTAGTTTCACTGACCAGAGTTGGTTGTAATTCAAAAAGTTAAGCAAATACTAATGCTGAAAAGAAAATCAGATGTTAAAACTATTTTTAATTATCTAAAGTAGTAATAGCAACCCAGATGGAGAATTAAAAAAAAAAATTGTATCCTGATCTTGTACTCTTTGTTGTAAGTATCCTTATTTACTTAAAACACTCAGAAATGTTGACTATCTTTTTACAATCACATTAATACCTAATTAGGGTGTGGTTACTATATCTTTTGTTCTGGAATCATAGAAGATTAGGGTTGGAAGAGACCTCAGGAGGTCATCTAATCCAACTCCCCGCGAGCCCTTGGGTTTCACATTCATGTCTAATCCAGGAGAAATGTATGAATCTTGGTATAACCTTTCATGCATTATTGTATCAGAGCTGTGTGAGACACATTGGAACCGCATACCAAGGCTGTGTTTCTGCATCTCAGGTGTGTTTACCTGAAGTTAATCACATACCAGTCACTTCTTATTGTATTGCACATGAGGCATGTATTAACTGCACACCCTGTTGTGTATTGCTACATCTGAGATATGATAGTTGACATCCTAACATGCCTCAGGTGCAGCGCTACACAATAAGATGTGTTGTGAGAGTTGTATACACATGCCTTAGGCACAGTAATACACAATCTGGTTTGTGTTTAATGTTAGAATCCACATTCCAGTTTATTGTTATTGTACAAGGGAGATGTGTATGTATTATAACACCAATGCCAGGCTGTGTATTGTGCCTGAGGAATGTGTGATGCCCTAATCGCATGCCAGATGATGTATGATTGTTACTGACATTTGAATTGTGTGTTGCTTCATTTTTAAGCTAAAGGATATATTGGAGCATGATAGTTAAGAATGCTGATAGACCTGTCATTGGAATGATTTTATTTATGACAATAGTTGCTTAATACAGGAAATGATTTGCTGAGAAAAATGTCTCTGGTATTGTAACTTGCACAATTTAAAATCAATTGTATTGTATAGTGTTTGCAGAAGATATTGTTGAATCTCTTTAAGGAGAATCTAGGGTCATTTGAGGTCTTTTCTCTTATTTTGGAACTGTGTGGAAATTGCATCAATTAGTGTATTTGATTTACCTACAGAAATGTGTTTTCTTGCATTTAACCATAGAGCATTAGCAAACTATCCTCCTTTTTAAGGACCTGGTGTTGGTTAGATTGCATACCACAGTGCTGTTATGTGGGTGGAAGGAGGATTTCCTTAGTTTGTTTGCTGGCTGCCTTTCCTTTGTTTCTTGTACTTTATTGACTGAGTTCTGATTTACTGGTAAGTCTTGAAGGGCAGCTACTTAGCAGTTAGATCTACTTACATTTCTGAGTTCTGTCATAATGCCTGGAAATGCACATTCACATACAACTCTGCCAATACACCTAACATCCCAAGCTGATAGATTATAAATACATTTACTTAAAGAGCATGCACTTAGTGAAATTATTATGATGTGCAATTCCTTCAGATAGTGTATGGAGTAAGATTGAAATCTAAATTTTAAAATCAAATGCTTTAAAGGTAACTAGTAAAACTTGCGGGAGAGGGGTCAGTGAAGAATATGCTCTTAGGGCAGGGGACAGTTTGCAGTTTGTAAAAGCAGTTCAGGTAAGCAGTTTGCAGTTTGTAAAACTGAGGTTATGTTGTCGTGTGTTCAGTTTGAAAATACAATTAAACACACTGAAAATGGAGTGCAAGTTTGAGCCTGAGGCTGCAAAACTCTAGGTTTACTATTTCATGGTCTCCTGGACAGGAAAGAGGACTGGCTTTGCAGCCTGCTTATCCTTGGACAGGGAAGAAGATGAAAGTGTGTTATATTCATACAAATATTTATCTATCTTTTAGGTTCTATTGATCTCTGAAGGTCAGGGCTTGAGCCCTGCTGGATAGAAAAGCTGTCTTTTCACAGCCATGCTAACTGCGGGATGAAGCTAGAGGCTGTCGTTGAGCAGCTGCAGAAGCAGCAGCAGCAACAGCAGCAAGGTCCTCTGCAGATGGATTCCAGAGAGAGACAGCAGAGGCAGATGAGAGAAGCCCAGCTGCTTTATACTCAGCAGCTGGCAGCACAGCAGGCTGTTCTAGCAGCCACATCTGGCAGGGCTTCGGGCAGCCAAGCACTTGGTCCTTTGGCCAAAGTTCCACCTGTAGTTGGGGCCATCCGAGCTTTTGATCACAGCAGTGTGACCTCAGAGCCGGAAGATGATGAAGAAGAGGATGAAGAAGAAGAGGGTTTGGAAGATGGAGATCTTGAGGAGGACACTGAAATGACTGGGAAAGATGCCTGTTCTACTTTGAAGTATTTTCATTCTCAAAAAGTTTCCCATCACAACCAAAGAGTGGCTTCTACTTCGAATCCTCTTCCAGCCCCGGAACTTCAGTGGGGACAGCAGGAAAAGGACGGACAGGGTAAAGACACTACTAAACAATCATATTCTGGTTCCCCTTCTGGGCGGCAGACCTGGAGAATGGATGAGCAGCTCAAGCAGGTCAGTTCTGACATCTCTTCTCTATGAACAAAGGCTCTTTCTTTCAAAAGTGAATTTAGTACTTGTAAAAGGGGCTATATTTGACAGCTCTGGGGGTGCAGCTCTCTAACTGTACATGGAAGAGGTAAATTAAAGCCCCTTATCTACATGTGTCAACCCTGATCAACAAGGGTCACTGCTAGAGGTGAAAAAGGAGTTTGGTCTTCGTGGCTCATTCATTCTGTCACCTTTCTGCTGAGACTGTCAGCATGGGGCTAGTTAGTACCAGTTGTTGTGATTAATTTTGATATAGGCACCTGTCTGCTTGTAACTGACTTAATTTATTTCACATTGACCGTCCGTGAGCCCTCAGGTAGTAAAGATTTCCAGTTGCTATGAAGTTGGCCAGAATTTGAACCTGTGTCCTTGTGGGGAGAAAGTCCATATCCCATTCCTGATCATCTGAGCAGCACAGCCATTTTGTATTTCATGAGTGGATGGAAAGTGACTGACTTGCTTATTGAATAGTTACAGCAGGATGTTAATATTGGGTTTGTATCAATAATTACCAGTGTTTGAAGCTATATGCCAGTACAGCTAAGAACTCTTCACTTTACTGTGTGCTTCATCATATATGGGCATTTCCTTAGTGTAGTGCTAGGGTGCTTTATAGAGTTAAGATTAGCTCTGTTAGGTATAGGAACAGCCCATCGGTGGGTTGAGATTGGTTCTAAGGTTTATGTGTGGAGGTTGGATTAGCTGCTCTTTGCTACAAGCTATAGTGTGGGTGAGCTTGGGTAAGGGTTCCATTAAGTGCTGTTAAGGTGGGTTGAATTAACTCTGCTGTGAAAGTTTATTTGGCTATAGACAGAGAGTTTCTCCCTTGGAAATCCTGTGAATAAGTGGAAAGATTGGAGCTCCTTAGTGATGACCTATGATAAATCATAGACTTCTGAATGTTTGCTATGAGCGCTGACAGTTCAAAGCCTGTCCCCTAGATACTGTGGGTCAGAGACAAGAGGGCTTTGCTTTACACCATCATGTTTTTTTTCAGTGGGGAAAGATTCTTATTTGACCGGCATAACATAACACAGCTCATGGAGTATCACCCAGTAATTCCTGCATCAAGCTCATATCCTGATTTGCTAGCTTCCATGTTGATGCACTTGGCAGGATTCTGTGAAAGTTGCCAGGTCAGTGGTAAATGGGATTCCTGACTCTCCATGCTGGTGAGCACACTAACTAAACAACTGTAGGATCTGGCTGCATGCCAGCTGATACTCCAAAGTGCTTGTTGCTCAAGAGGGGCTAATTTGAGTGAGGAGTTTTTCAGACTGTTCTCAGGAAACTAGGTGGATATGTCATTTAGGTGACTAGGTCTTTGGAGAAATTGCTTCAGAACTTGCTAGGCTTTCTAAACTGGAGTATAGTGGTTGAAGGGAAGACTAGTTCCCTTTTTCCAGTCTCTTGATATGACATAGCAGTCAGGGAGCTAATAGCACAGCAAGGCTTCTTGGTGGTATATTGTAGTGGCCTTAAAAAATGAAAACCTGGAATTGTAGGCTCCTTTGTAGTAGCTGCTGATCATGTTGAGGTAGAGGCTTGTATTTCTATGTTGACTCAGAAGACTGTTTTTGTTTCTGGCTTGGCCAGTGCCTCGTGACTTGCTTTGTGCTTCGGTATAATACTTCCGTATCTTGCAAGAAATTATGGAGCTTTGTAAGTTAATAGGCTTGATTCACAGCCCCATAGCAGCCCCTTTATGCCACTCTGACAAACCATAAGGGCTACCAACTTGCCAGCTCTGGTGCTCAGGTAATACCTCCGGCATAAGATTCCCCAGGTGGTATAAAGATATTGTTACAGCTCCACCCTGGCTTACATGCTTGCAAGCTCTAATTGCTGTTGTACTTCAGCTGTCCTCAGCTGCCATGTGACCCTTAGGCTGGGTCTACACTACCCGCCTGAATCGGCGGGTAGAAATCGACCTCTCGGGGATCGATTTATTGCGTCCCATTGGGACGCGACAATCGATCCCCGAATCGACGCTCTTACTCCACCAGCGGAGGTGGGTGTAAGCGCCGTCGACGGGAAGCCGCAGAGGTCGATTTTGCCGCCGTCCTCACAGCGGGGTAAGTCGGCTGGGATATGTCGAATTCAGCTACGCTATTCACATAGCTGAATTTGCGTATCTTAAATCGACCCCCCCCCCTGTAGTGTAGATGTAGCCTTAGGGTCTGTTGCAACCTCATGTAGTTTTGGACCTGCCAAGTTTGTTCTAGAATCTAAGAAGTGTAAAAGGGGGTTTACAACTAACTTTACTCCCCACCTCTGTGGCCTTCCTGACTGTAGTGTTGCATGGATCTCTGCTGCATGCATGAATGTGGCCCAGTGTTTGTAAAGCACTTTGACACGCACAGATGAAAATCACTATGGTTGTGTAAAATACTGTTGATGAATCATGCTTGCTTTGGGTAGGGTAAGTATCAAAGGTTGATTGTTTGTGCCCTCAGTTGGAGTCTCCATATAGGAAAGTGACAATTTAACTGCAAGATGATAGGTTCTGTCTGATGCTAGTCACACTTAAGGTACTGGTAGTTTTACCACTGGCTTCAAATGAAATAGGATCAAGTCAGTAGCAAGTAGCTTGTGTGGTGATTTCTGAATGCAAGAAAGAGCAGGCAGATATTTTTCTTCTGCTATTTAAATGATTTTGTTTTGTTTTGTTTTCCTGGTGAGGTAAAATACCTTAAAAACACATGTATCTGTCTTTTTATTTAACTAACATGCAGCTTTTAAAATGATTTGTGCTGGCCTTTTTAGAAGCTTCAGAATATTAAATATGTCATCATTTCATCCTCTACCATTTACAAATGTCTTTCTTCACGCCCTATTTTTTAAGATGTAAGTTCAAGCTGAGATTTGTTTTGCTTGCTTGTTTATGCACCAGCATCATTAGTGATGTTGGCACAACATTGGGAAGAGGAGCTGATTAAATGATGCTGTGACTGCAGCAAGCAGGGATAATATTTTTTTAGGTTGTGGAGCTCAAATGTTTTTAAAGTGTGTACAAATTTTAGCAGAGGTATTTTTAACTGAACAACAAAGTAGCAGATAATGGGTACAATTTTCAGAAGTGCCTAACTCCCATTGACAGTCAATGGTACTTAAGCATAAGTCACTTAAGCATTTTGCAAATGTTATCTTCTGTTTTAATAGTGTACAGATGTTGAGCCTGGCGGGACATTCACCAGCAGGATATGACCATTTTAGGCTAGATGAGATTTTTGGGGTAAACTTTATGACAATCTCATGATATTTGTAGGTTATATTTAGCTAGTTTTTTGCCATTAATTATGGATTGGAAAGTCATTTGTATTGCTTCTCTTGATAGTGATTTTCTTTTTAAAATGGGGTCTTCTGAAAATTTTTGACTTCATAGCATAAGACTGAGATCCTCTGGAAGGGACCTAATAGTAGGGCGGTAGAAAGATGAATACCAGCATTGATGTCTGGCTACTTTTAGAGAGTTATTCAGCTTTGGACAGCCAAGTAAATAATTGTAGAACAAGCCAGCAGACAAAAGAGCTGGCTCAGCTTCTGACACGGGCGATGGGAATCCTGTCAGCACAAAACAAGGAGGGAGTGTTAGCTGCTTGTCAAGGGGTTGCAGTTCCAAAAGAAGGGCAGAGGGATGCGGTAGGCTCAGTCTCTTCTAGCACTGCTCAAGTCCTGTGTAAAGCCATCAGCTCTCCGACAGCCGAGGTTTCCCACGGCTCCTGTAGAAAGGAAGGTGTGGGCTGCCCATCTTCATCTGAAAAGAAATGAGATTTTAATTCTGCGGGTGAAAATGTTGCTTTTAGCAGACGGTTGGATGTGAGTTTGTCTAATTTTAAGCATAGCTTGGCAGTTTCTTTGGTTACTGGGAAGAGCCTCACTGCTGAGCAGATTGCAGCCAGTTCAGTTCTGCTGCTGCCTTTCCAGTTCAGGTCCCAGAGAATCCCCTTCGAACTCAGGCTGGTATGCTCAGCATCACGCTATACCATTGCTATACCACTTGGATTGTAGATATCAAAGTGTATACATTAGTACTTATATCCCTTCATGGGCTATAAATAATAAGGCCAAGATTTTCAAGTGCCTACTGACCTTGGGTGCCTCATAACACTTTAAAAGGGCCTGATTTTCAGAGGGTTGGTGCTCAGTACTTCTTAAAAATCAGGTGTCTCAGGTTGTGTACCCAAAACCACTAGTAACTTTTCAAAATCTTAACCTAAACTTTTAGAAAGATGTTATGTGTTTGCAAAGAGAAGCCCACTTAGAGTGATCACTATAAACTGGCTCTGGGAAAGGGTGGCAGAAGTTCCATGGGTGCTGTGTTGCTTTAAATATAATTGATGCCGGGGTACTATTCAGAGGGGATACCTGGTAATGTAAAGGGATTGGAAATCATGGGAATAAACAAATTGTTTTATATGCTAAATGCCCTGCACCTTATTTGGAGCACTCAGTGCACACTTCTTAATATGGATTTCTAATTCCACCTGTGGGTCACCTTTAAAAAGCTGTCATGTAATGGAAAACAATTTTCTCTACTAGCAACTGTGTGTATCGCATGTTCATTTAGTTCCTCTTTATTGCACAAAACGCTTGCATGAAAACAAATTATTTGATTCTTAAGAATTTACCTGCTTTTCCTTCTTTTGAATTCATTTATTCCCCATCTGAATTCCTTATCCGCTCTTAGCTGTGCAGATGACTGATGTTGCACCACAGCTGAGGTCACCATTGAAGTTGTAACTTAAAATGGGAAATAAGCAGCCGGAGCAGATAAACGTCTCAGACACAAAGATGCTATTTTTGTCCCAAATTATAGAATAGAAGAAGACAGAAAAATAATTGAAATTTACTCTGTGGCCAGGTTTTCGAGACTGGGTGTGTACAATTGCATGCACATATTTGGATAAATCTATGTGCACTAGTACCTGATATTCATGCACAAAATCAGGTATTTGTGCATATTCATGGCCTGTTAGATAACAAAATGATATACCCAATATACAAGCATAATTGCATGCATAAACTTACTTTTGTACAGTTGTGCTCACCTGATATCCTTTTAAAATTATCTAGGAGAAGTCAGTGTGTCTTGGTCTTCGTGGTTCTATTGGCCCTGTTATCTTTGAGCTGTAAGGCAAAAGGGTTTAATTTTTTAATTGGAATGCTCTGATCCAATTTCCAGGGAGCAGATTTGGGGCTGGTTTATATCCCATGCAACTCCATCTGCATGGGATTATAAATTCCAAATTTGGCTCAAGTGTTTGCCTCTAACAATGCCTGTAGCTTGTTGTTCCAGTGCTACTTTACAGGTGTACTAGTTAGACTAGGGGTACATCTATACTACAGCTGGGATTGACGCTCTGAGATTGATCCACCTGCAGTCGATTTAGCGGGTCTAGTGAAGACTCGCCAGATCAACAGCAGATCGCTCTCCAGTCGACCCCTGTACTCTACCCCCGATGAGACGAGTAAGGTAAGTTGACGGGAGTTTCTCCCGTCGACCCCCTCCCCCCACTCCCGCAGTGTAGACCCCGCAGTAACTCGCCTAAGGTACATCAACTCCAGCTATGTGAATAACGTAGCTGGAGTTGCGTAGCGCAGGTTGACTCACAGCAGTAGTGTAGACATAGCCTAGGTCAGTGTTTCCCAAACTTGGGACGCCGCTTGTGTAGGGAAAGCCCCTGGCGGGCCGGGCCAATTTGTTTACCTGCCGCATCCGCAGGTCTGGCCGATCGCGGCTCCCACTGGCCACGGTTCGCTGCTCCAGGCCAACGGGAGCTGCTGGAAGCGGCGGCCAGTACGTCCCTTGGCCTGCACCACTTCCAGCAGCAATACCCAAATACTGTGAAGTTCTTGTCTTCCATTGGTTTCCTGTTCCACTGGGAATCAGGCAATTGCAGCAGCTGCACAGCTGGGAGAGAGTTGTAAAGGAATCTTTAGTAAAAGGTGTAACTGTCTAATTCCGAATTCATGCATTTCAGACCTTTCTTTTATTTCCGCCACTTAATCTTGAGATCACTAGAATAAGAAGCACCTTGAAAGCCATGGATGTTGAATTGTGCTGTCTTGCTAGTAAGAGTGGACAGGATTTTTCAGCTCCTACAAAGTTTTACCAGACAACGGAAGGTGTGTATGTGATAATTATAACTTGGTTCTTACAGTGCCTGAGAGTTTGCAGCTCAGGGCAGTAATCCTGATCTTATCGGTGTTTTGTAGTACAACAGTTTTCTTTATACTGGCATCTGTTTCACTTCCTAGGGCTCAGCCCCACCCACAAAAGGAATTTCTGCTGATTCTCTGATAATCCTGAAATCACCCCTTTGTACATTTCCCATTAACTCAGTGTTTGCTGTTAAGCTAGTGGGACAGGGTAGAAAAGGGTTTTTCACAGTAACATTTAGCTTAGTGTCTAGGTAGATATTTGTCACTGGGAAACCACCACAATGTTTGAAGTCTGTCTAGAAACACTAGGACTGAAATAGTAGTGATAGAGGAAACAGATCAAGTTTGAGGTACATTGGCAGGTGACTCTCCAAGCCAATGTGCTAATGCCTCCTTACTTTTTGTGAATACTAAACTTCAGCAGGTTCACCCAGAATAAATACACAATGGGATTTAAGTCCTACTTCATAGTCTCATAAACCTTATCAGACCTCAGCTGAGTCTCATTAAAATATTTAAATAACAAAGGTATATTAAAACTTTGAGAGTTTTTCCATGAGGCGAGTCTCATGCCTGAGGTGCAGATATTTTGACTTTTAGTGGTGAACCTTTAGGTCCTGGGCCCTTTGAGTTGGACACAGGATTTTGGTTCTTGGGGAAATTAAGACTCTGGCCACTGTATAGAGGGTTGGAATATTAGTACACCTCTACCCCGATATAACACGACCCGATATAACAGGAATTTGGATATAATGCGGTAAAGCAGTGCTCCGGGGGGCTGCGCACTCCAATGGATCAAAGCAAGTTCGATATAACGCGGTTTAACCTATAACGCGGTAAGATTTTTTTTGTCTCCCGAGGACAGCGTTATATCGAGGTAGAGGTGTACTCTTGAGTTCTAAACAGCTCAATCATGGGAGTTTTTAGGTGAATAATTTGGAGGTTTGGGGCTTGAAGAGGCTGGAATGAAAAACAAGTTGTTTGTAATTGTCAGTAACCTATTCCAGTAACTTGTTTTTGAGGAAAGGGTTAACTCTGGCTTTTGTAGGTGGTAACTGAAACTGCTTTTGACATCTGAGCTCTGCTTTAATAAGATATTCCAGGTGGTTAGGAAGTAATCCTAAAATAGCCCATGTTCTAATTGCTTCTAAAGTCAGGCCTGTCCTCTCTGGGGAGGAGCAGAACATTTTGATAGCTGATGAGCTTTAGAGGTGTGTTTGGGGATGGGGGCAAGGGGAATGGAGCAGGCAGCTTCTGGGGACAGCCTGCAGGCTGAAAGTTCTTTCTCGCGGCAGGAACTATTTACAAAATTCTCTGCCTTTCTTCTACTGATACATGTCATCAGAGAGCTGAGCCAAGCCATGGGGGGGGGGGGGGGGGGGGGTTTAGATTTTTTTGTTTTTGTTTTTTCCAGATGTCAGAAACATCAGGTGAATTCTTGTTTGTGACTTCCCAATTGGTAACTATGGAAATGATTATTTCTCAAACATCAAGTAAATTCCCTTGCTACAAAATGAGGGAGAAAACAGTAGCATATTCCTTGATATTAATTTTAAATAGTACTGGAAGGAAGCAGAAAGCATCAACTCCTGACCTATAAAACCCCCTTTTGATGCCTGGTGGAAGGAATATTGATTTCTCAAGCTCCTGCTGTTAATGGAGAGAAGGGTTTCCCAGCATAGAGTAATTGTTTTCCAAGGAGTGAAAGTTTGAGATACTGAAGCTTATGCAGAGCTATATCCTCCATGCAAGCCTTTATGTAATATGTAGGATCATTTATTTATGTCAGTAATTGTGCAGCATTCTCATCTGTAACTGGATAGCTATTTGTTTTCTTCCTTTTGAGCTCAAGTCACTAGCAGTGGAATGCTGTGAAATTCTGATGGCTGTTGGTGGCTTATGTGAAATCAGTTGATGGATCATGGTCTGTTTCCCAATGAACTGGTTTCTGACCTCACAAAACTGGCATTGCAATTGTCACTGCTTGGTATTGTTGTTGGTAGTCTTGGCAGGGAGGCCACAGAATGGTTGGTCATGAAGGTAGTCCCTTCAGATCACAGTCAAGGTATATGGGCAGGGGAAAGTTTGTCTGCTGTTGCCCATGCTGTGGGCTTGTTCTATGGATAAATTGACAATACTGGAGAATAAAGTGTATCTGGTACTCTATACTAGCCTGAAATTCACTAACTCCAGTCTCCTTGTCCCTTACCTTTGCACTGGATTATACTCCATTGCTACCCAGAAGCAGCCCTGATTGCATGGAAGGGAGAGTTATAAGAATTTGGTCTAGCTCATCATAAAAGAAGCATGCCTTGTGCCCTGAGTCCCATGTACTTTTATTTCCCCAGATCTCATTATCTGGGAGCTTCAGTACCTTTGTCTCTCTGCTGCTTGCTATGCCAAATGTTGCCCATCTCATCCAGCCACTCAGTTAAGCATTGCAATGACAGAGTTCAGCTGGCCGTTATCTCCTTTTCACTAAAAGACACAGAAGTAGTGATGCTTTCTCACCTTTGAAGTGCTTTGAGATCTAGCTTTTAAGGGGCACATAAATACTACTACTTTGTGTTTTTTATATCCTTGGTGATGTCTCTGATAGAATTTAAGCTTCAAAATTCTAAAACTAATGAGAAGTAGATTTTTCTTTAAAATAACAAATGTTTTTAATGCTCCATGCAGTTTTCCCACAGTGGTTCTCCCCCTCAGTTGTAAACTGTTGTCAGTGGAGAGTTGTTGGCTAATGTGTGCCACATATAAAATATATTTGTGGTTTAATCTGCTTTTCACACTTCCTCTCTGCCTGGGGAAATTTATACATGTTCTCTTGCCCTCTCCCCTCCTGGATTTAAAAAAGAAAAATTAGTACAGCAGGTTTGGCCAAGTATTTTAAATGTGCCTATAGTGAATTTGGGTGCTTTCACTCTTATATACCCAACTTTAAATGGGGGTCTGCTTTCAGAAGGTGGATGCTTAACACTGTCTGAAAAACAGATTCCCTTAAGTTATGTCAACTTGGGCACTCAAAATCACTAGTCACTTTTGATGATCTTGGCATGTGTGTTTTATTCTCACTATTCATCCAGGTTTTTAGTTGCTCTTAGTTTTCTGGCTTCTCATCAGCAGGATGTTAGGAGCAGCTGGATGTTATCATAATTAGCAAAAATATGTGTTTTTAATCTCTGTTAGCCAAGGACACCCAGATGAATCCTCCTGTGAACAAAACCTGTCTTCAGACCTCTTCCTAGAGAGGGATGGGAATTGACCTGCTGGAATAAACAGCTGACATAACAGAAGTGGCAATAATCCCCAATTAAATATCTTTCAGCTGATGGGGCTCACTGGATAATTGACTTTCCAGCAGGAATTACTGGCTCAAACTAAATCAGTGGGCATTAGCGCAGCCCACTGCTGTTTTTAAAGGGAAAATGTAGCTTTGCCTGTCTTTGACAAGTGCTATTCATCTTTGTAATTCAATGTATATGTCACTACCAGATGACTCCAAGATTTCAGATGTTAAAGCAACTCTAATTAAAATGTATTTTTGTTCTGAAATCTCTTCACATATTCAGTGTCTTTCGAGTTGATAAGGTGCAGTGCATTTGTAACCAGAATGGCAGGTGCCACTTATAATTTACCAGAGCACTTGATTGGGTGGCTGTCTGTACCAGTGGCTACTATTATTCTCTGGTGTTTGTGGTTTAAAGATGGCTACACAATATGCTGTATCACCTTCTGTTACCACAACTGTGAAATAGCCAGATGCTGCCTTTGCTATTTTCCAGTTCTGCTAACTGTTTCTCTGTAGTGATTTGCCAAGCAAGATAGACCCAAGTGGTGTCCCTATAATGCCTAATGAGAAGTGCAAGCCTTAATCCAACAGAGTTGAACTTTCTGTCTCCATGTAGGAGATCTGACTACAACAGTTCCCTAGGCTCGTGCATACCACGATTGGTACAGAGGGTCCCAACCTTATTATACCCTATTTCCCATCCCCTTGACCTATCCTTAGACCTGCTTATGTCAGAACGTCGGAGAAAGCCAGGCTGCATGTTTTCCCAGCCTGAAGTAAGGTAGTGCCGGTCAGATGGGTGACAGAAAGGATGAGACTCATCATGATCAGGTTGACAAGTATGGGTGCTTGGCACCTGCTGCTTTCAATATGGGCTCTAAGTAAAATGCACCTGTGTAAGGATGGTTCTACAGCAAGAAGCTTCATTCTTGAACTTGCTCCTTGTTTGGCTTTGAATAACGAAGTGAACCTGGCTACAGTGAATGAAGAGATCCCCCACTTCAAATGTTAGATCACCGATGTTTAACAGGTGGAATAATGTGCCATTAGAGCTGGTCAGGAATTTTCCAGCAGCTGGGCTGGAGGGGACCAGGAGTACCCAGCTTCTGGCATGCAGTCAGAAAGTAAAATTGACAAGAGTCTTCCAGGCAGATAGCTGGCAAACTGAAAAATTCTGCCTTGAGTCTCCCAAAATGGGATTTCTCTGGAAGTTCCTTCCTGTAAAAAATTTAGCATTTTTGACTTTTCATACAGTTAAGAATAAATTTTATTTTAAAAAAGCATGCACATTTTTGTGGGAAGGGATTTCTATTTTCCAGCCAGCTTTTGTGGCCACATTTACTTGGAAGCTTAATTAAAATACGACACAATTCTCTGCTTAAATACTTCTCTCCATCCCTGTGCTCCCTACACCAGAAGTGCCCTCCTCCGTTCATGTACTCTTCCTCTGGAATTGCCACCCATAGCAAGGACCCTCTTCCCCATGGTCCACTCATCCTCTTGTTTCTGTTCCCTTAGAATGGAAGTCTGACTTGGAGCGAAGAAGCTGACGGAGGCCGAGGAAGAGAAATCTCTCGAGATTTTGCCAAGGTAAGTCTGTCTGATTATTGGATTTCACTGTTTGTGGAGCTGGGGTTGGGGGGAGAACTTTCAGCATGTTCCTCCCTTCTGTTTTGTCGAGGGATTGCTAATCCCAGACTGTTCTGCTGCAGTTTGTGGGAATGTTTAGGAGGGACTGTGTACACTGAAATTCACTTAGCAACCTCTGTGTCTGGGGACCAGTAGGGTTAGGCCATGTTATTGCCTTCGATGGCTGAAAGGCAGCTTTCAATAAAGCCTCCTAGCTGTCAGTTATGATATTTAACACTTTTGATCAGCAACCCTCTTCGGCTGGCAGTACAGGATTCAGCTTCTTGAAACTGATTAGCAATTTTGAACTCTGGCAGTAGTGTGTGTCCTGTCAGACAAATAAACAATGTGTTTAATTTAAACTAGCCCTTTTTAAAGGAGTGTACCTAATTGCTGTGCAAATCCAGTGATGCGTTTCCTTCCCAATAGCTTAGTGTGTGAGAAGCGGTAGGCAATAGAGGAAATGACCCAATAAACCCATTTTCTTGTAGAATAGACAGACTTTGAATAGCTAACTCCATGTCTTGAGAGAAAGAAAGACAGATACATTTATCCATTGGGGCTTTGCTTTTCCATTGATATCCTTCCCTAACAGAGCAGCTATGCCCAGCAGAAGAAATGATTTCCACCACTACATGGACTTCATTTCTCCTCCACATGCAGGAGTTTTTGTTCCTTGGGCCTTTTTCTGCTAGCAGTTCTGGCACTGTCTCTCTTTCAACCAGTCACGGTATATCCCCCCCAGTGTCCGCCATAGGTGAAAATTGGATTTGCTATGGAACAGTTGCATGATTCTCCTGCCTTCACCTTTTCTGAAATATCAGAGGGTGATGCTAAGTAGAATTTGTTTTCTGAATATACCTTATATGAAACTTTTGAGAAATATTTAATCAGAAACACTGGATCTTGAGGGCATTTTGCCAAAATATGTCTTCAGAACATTAGTTCTAGGCTGATTGCTGAGGTGAATGAGAGTACTTATTTCAGAGGAGCATCTCCCACCAGGCATTACTTGTTAGCACGATTTGAAAGATCTATATCTTTTCTTTCACCTCTCCCTTCAAGGCATTTCAGGGATTGTCACATAAGTGGAAAACTCAAAGGGAGGGAATAACAAGGTCAGAAGTTGCACCTCCATAATGCCTTTAAGGTGTGAATTGGAGGAGCTAGTGTGCTCTGAAGGCTGGTCTACACTATAGAGGCTCAGCTCAGCTTGCTACACTTCAGCCTGGTCAGTGGAGGAGACCACTGATTTGCCTCTACCTCTGTGGTGGCATGTTGTCCCACCATCACATGAGGCACAGTACAATATATGGTGGTCTTACCCTCTCTGTCTGCCCTAGCATCGGTTATACCATTATTTTTCTTGATTTCATCAGCTGTACGAACTGGATACTGACCCTGAACGGAAGGCGTTCCTGGATGACCTCTTCATCTTTATGCAAAAGAGAGGTGAGTGAGCCCTTTGCTTTATTTGGGTAATATAAAATGGGACAGTGCCCTGGGAGCTGTCTCAAAAGAATGAAACTGCCACTTGAGCTCATTGATCAGGTGGGAGAACTGTAGTATGACCTGAGATACTTGTTTTGAGAGTAAAGGGGCTGTGTAAAGAACTGTCCTGTCCTTGAATCTTGGATTATAAGGATATGACCAGTTTCCCTACCCTCACTTTCACTTGCCTAAAAAAAGCAGACTCTAGGATCCATTTTGGAATAATTGATTTCTGCTTCTTATCCTGCAACAAACCAATTTTTGAAACATTCACACAAATCTACACCCTGCCTCAGAATAAGCTGCTGTGTTGACACTGATCACCCACAAGAAGCCCCTGGTGTCTTATTTTCATGCTATACATCATGGAAGATGTGTGTGAACACCCACTCTGTTAGACAGGATCTGCATATAAAGTAGGTGCTCGTGCTAATGCCTAGAATCCGCAATATGGGGGCTTGGAAAAGAGATACAAAGCACTCTTTTCCTGTTACCACACTGCATTCCTTAGACCTGGATTTCTATTTCATATCATTCTGCTCAGCTGAGCCCAGGAACACAGTTTAGAGGAAACTGTCATGCTCTTCTTGCTGTCAACCACTTTATCTTGAGGTTTTTCTCATGACAGAAGTAGGGGGGTGGAGTTGCTCAGCTCGAATATTTTATAGGTATCTTTCTAAATATAGTTCTACCAGTTGAAAAGGAATGATTAATAAATGCCTACTGATACAAGAACATAAGAATGGCCATCCTGGGTCAGACATTGGGTCCATCTATCCCAGTATCCTGTCTTCAGATAGTGGCTGGTGCCAGATGCTTCAGTGGGAATTACAGAACAGGGCATTATTGAGTGATCTATCCTCTGTCATGCAGTCTCAGCTTCTGCAAGTCAGAGATTTAGAGACACTCAGAGCATGGGGTTGTGACCCTGACCATCTTGGCTAATAGGTCCATCAAAGACTATCTTCCATAAACTTACCAAATTATTTTTTGAAACCAGTTATACTTTTGGTCTCCACAACATCCTCTGGCAATGAATTTCACAGGTTAACTCTGCGTTGAGTGAAGAAATACTTCCTTCTGTTTGTCTTAAACCTGTTGCCTATCAACTTAACACACAAACCAGGGATCACAGTGATGTGAAGGGGTAAATAACACTTCCCTATTCAACTCCTCACCATTTTTTATTTTATAGACCTCTATCATATCTCCCCTTAGTAGTCTCTTCAAGAGAATAGTCTGTCTTTTTAATCTCTCCTCATATGGAAGCTCTTCCATACCCCTAAATCATTTTAGTTGCCCTTCTTTGTACCTTTTTACAATTCAGATATCTTTTTTTTTTTTTTTTTAGATGGGGCAACCAGAATTGCACATGGTATTCAAGGTCTGGGTGTACCATAGATTTATATAGAGGCATTATAATATTTTCTCTTTATCACTTCCTAATGGTTCTTAACATTATGTTCGCTTTTTTGAATGCTGCTGCACATTCAGCAGATGTTTTCAGAGAATTATCCATGATGACTCCAAGATTCTTTTTCAGTGGTAACAGCTAATTTAGACCCAATTATTTTGTATGTATACTTGAGATTATGTTTACCAATGTGCATTTCTTTGCACTTCTCAACATTGAATTTCATCTGTCATTTTGTTGTCCAGTCATATGTGGCAAACCATCAAAAATCTGAGAATGAAATGAATTTTCCTTTCAAATGTGTTTTTCGCCCACAGGGGTTAGTAAAAAATTGGCAGTCTGACCCTCTTTTAATATCTCTTTTGCAGCACAAAGAAAGTTGAAGTAACATTCCTTTGCTAGAGGACTGTGCCATCACTTGGTCAATTTGACTCTTCTGTTTTAGGCAGATCTGTCATTGGAACAGGAAGATAATGGCCTCTTTAGACATGCCGAAAGGACTATGGGCTGGCAGCGAAGAAGTTCTGTAAATGAAAAGTGCTACACCACATTCTGGTCCTTTCATTGTCTCAATCTGCTGGGTTCTCGGAACTGGCATAGTGAGCATTTAACATGTAAGAGGGAAATACCTTGCTCTTCGCTTACTCCTGTCGTAGTATAATGTTCTATAACTGACAGTGCGCTAGAACCAGGAAACCATCTCACTTACCTTAGGGCTCTTATAGCAATGGCCACTACCTAGGTTGTTTCTCAGGAAATCTGGTAAAGAATTGTGGGAAACATCTGTCTTCTGAAGCTGAAGAGCAGCCAATTGCCCTTTAACAGCCTTGCACTGGAGTTTGGGCCTCACCTCCACTTGGTCTGACCATTTCACCATGGTATTTCTGGGGCACGTTCCTTTCTTGAAAATCTCAAAGGCTTGAATAAACATGATGGGGGAAAGGGTGGCCCCCATTGCAATCACATTTCTGGCTAATTGCGGGCACATCTGCTGCATGGTTTGTACCTCATCTGTCTTCCACAGCTTGGCTGTAACATGCCACACCCTTTCTGACGTTGCTAGGGCTTCCACATCCAACAGTGTGGGGATTTACTCCTGTGGCATTTTAAAAGCTTGAGCCCTGTTTCACTGATTCTGGGTCCTCGGTGGGCAAAGGTTTAAGAAGTCCTAATTAGTTTGTATTTACGACTGTTATATGCATGTTTCAGTCTAAGTGAAGAAACAAGAATATAGTCCTAGAAGAGTGTGATTGGCAGCAATGAAAACCTCTTGTTACCGTGAGAAATCTGCTCACTACCTCAATACCTCCTTCCAATTACCGTTTAATTATTAACCAGCAACATGCTCCCAGCGCAGAGGCTGAGCCAGTCACCAGCTGGCTGTTGTAGGAGTATAGCTTTGAATCAGCTGTACATTGCCAGTGTTTTGTTTTCTTGCACCTCTTGTTTTCCAGAAGGATATTTAAGAGGACATGTTAAGAGCACGACCCATAGTGGGAGTTAAATTCTAGAGTGCTGTTTCCAATCTTTCTGATAACTCCTACGACTTGACATCCATTTACTGCTGCTATGCAGAACAAGCTAGATTGCAAGTCATATGGCTGGAGTGGTATTTGCCTGGGAGCCATTGCTCTCTGGCAACCCCCTAAAAAGTTAGTCGAGAGACTCTGGAGTTCAGTTTCTGAGATTGGTGTCCTGCTAACAGTGGGTTGTCACCCTGGTATTTTCCTGTGATGCCTTCAGTACTGCTAGCAGCAGCAGGAGGAGCATATCAGGCAAACATGCACATATTTGTACACATACTGATGGACTCTGGCATGCTCCCAACATTTAGTCACTCTCACAGCAGAGTGGACACAGATTATTATTACTTGTCTCTTTTCCCTCTGCACTCCCACCTAACACCAATAGTCTTCTTTCTCATTAAATATAAACACCTTGTTCAGAAAGAGTCCACCAGAAAGAAACTGATAAAATGAGGCTTTAATGCATCTGGGAGCTGAGAACAAAGTGCTATGTTTCTGTGTCCGTTCGTGTGTGTGTCCCCGTCTGTCCGTGTGTGTTCGTGTCCAGTTAATTTATACCTCAAATCCAAGTGGGAGTGAATGTAGCTCTTTTTGTTAGTATCATTGGTATAATGATGGGGATTTTCCTGCCCTATTACAGAGACACTGGATGATGCTGGCCCTTGTTTGGTGTTGGTGGGGGGGGATGACAGCAGACTGCTAACACGTTGGTACTGGGGGCCTGATGTGAAAAACAAATAACAGATTTCACAGGAGCTACTGAAGAGCTCTGAGCATGAAAAGACTTGGCCCTTGGTGCCGCTGCTTGGAATGTACCTAGAATGTGAAGCCATGAAATGGGCTTAATGCAGATCAAATGTGCAGGTCTCATCAGCCTCAGAGCACAGCAGGTTGTCGCAGAATTCTCCAGCTGCAAGTGATAAAATGGCCCTTCAGTGGCAGTAATGATGGAAGAGGGAAATGAGGGGAAAGCTGTAACTCTTCCTTTGTTGGGATATTTTGGTTTTGGTATGTATTTAAGTGAATTGTACTCTCCATAGCTGTGACCGGGGGGAAAGGAGGGTTCATACAATCAGGGTTACTGTTGTGCAGAACAAACTTTGAACTGGCTCAACAATGTGACCAGTCTACTGACTTGGGACTTGTCTGCATGAGACGTTAGTGCATGGCAAGCCTGGTGTAAATCTACAGTGCACTAGCATATTGCACAGTAACATCCTTTATGGACACTGCTACAGCACACTAAAAGTTCCATAGTGCTCTTCGATACATTTGTGTTTCAAAATGTCCATGTGGGACATTACTGTGCAGCAAGCGAACACTGTAAAGTCAGACACTGACCTGCCGTGCACGAACGTCCAGTGCAGACAAGCCCTTATCTTTACCTTGCTTTAGGTTGCTGCACTGCTCTTACCCTCTCCCCTTCTAGACTGCATCTTCCACCTCCCTTCACTGTGGGAGGGAGAAAGGTTAGGAAGAGCATGACTTCCAGCTCTGCTGCAAAAGGAGAGAATTCTAGGGATGTGAATGTTCTGATACAACTAGGCATGGCACTGACAGGCACTGAGCAAGTCTCCTCACATGGTTTTGCTAGTGCGTCTCAGTCCTTAGCAGAGAATGATAATCCTAGCAACCTGTGTAGCAGTATTGTGGCATAGATAAACATCCACAAAGCGGTAGGTTTTAGAAATCCCTCTGAAACACACTTGCAACTTAAAATGAATCGGAAAAACAGTTCTCCAGAGAACTGCAGACACCTACAACACTGCACCACCTACAACAACTCCTCTTTTACTTAAGAGGGGAGGAGATGGAGGCATAGAAAAGGCTGGCAAAAGAAATATATGTATGTAGTGTCGTTATAGCTGAGTCAGTCCCAGGATATAAGAGAGACAAGGTGGGGGAGGTAATATCTTTTATTGGACCAAACTTCTGTTGGTGAGAGAAGCAAACCTTTGAGCCACACAGAGCTCTTCTTTGGGTCCTGTAGAGGAGCTCTGTGTGGCTCAGAAGCTTGTCTCTTCCACCAACAGAAGTTGATCCAATAAAAGAGAGTTATTTCTGTGGGCCTTTGCTCTGCACTTCCTGCATGTGCTCTTGAATGAAATCTTTAGCATCTTCAGGGTCTACTTTCACTGCATGATTGATCTCATAGGATTTTGTTTCACTGACCAATGAAATATACTCTAATAGCACTCTGAAGTATATTTTACCTTTTTCAGAACCCTCCTAGTGCATGCCTTACACTGGGTGTGTCCACGTTTAGTGTAGGTAAGTGCTATGACACCCACCCCAGTTGGTCATACTGATTCACAGACTTTGCATTAGGTACATAGTGATGGTCTTCCTCACGACACTCCTCTCCCCCCCCCCTCCCCATTTTCAACATATTGCCATCAAAACTTCTTGGAGGTGTTCTTGTATAATGGAAATATCCTACTGGGATTATTACTAGTGTTTTGCAAGAAGTTACTCTGGAGAAATGACTGTGTGTGGAAGAGAACTAACTGAATATTGTGGTGTAACACTCTGAGACAGCCTAAGAGATTGCATGTATTAGCACATCGGAGAAGGCTGTTTTGTTCATTTAAAATACTGCCTTTGTGATGATCTCATAAACCCTCTCTGATTGTACAACTCTGCTAATTCTGGTCAAGGTTACTGTGTGACCTTGGTTTTCCCAGGTGGCTTGGCCATTCTGTTTTTGATGTGCGTATACATAGGAGGGACTTTGTAAGCCTGAGCATGTGGTTTTAATTTTTTCCTTCTGTCATGTGCTTTATCTGCACATTTTAGATATGGAAATACTCATGGCAAATACGTGGTATTGACAAAAGCATTTACTGATAGATTCTTTTATCTATAGGGAACACTGGTGCTTATCATACACATGTCCAGGATATGCCCCCTCCCTCTGCCCTTTCTCAACTTCACAAGTTTCTTTTGCTGTTGCAGGGATATCTTGGTTTTTGAATAAAATAATGTAATTCTCAAATGGGGTGTAAATTCTCCACTCCTGTTTGTCAATGTTAAGCAGACAGGGTAAGTGATTTTAAAGCAGATGTGTCTCCTAGCACCAAAGCAGAAGTTCCACAGTGGAGAAATCTCCCTCAGCATGCTACCCCAGAAAGAAGAGTTCCCAGTCATTGCTCTCAGGAGAGATGATGTGTGAGCAAATAAAGAATAAAACACTTGGATGTTCTGAATTAAATTAACAAACCTCTGTTCTGTGCTACCTAGACCCTGAATTGTATAAAGCTCACTCCAGGATTTATTTCATTCACTGAATTGGCTACTTATTTTGGCCAATTGATCTGATTTAAGGAGCTGAGAACTGTGGTAACTGGGTTCCTGTGTAAAACGATGGATAGGTGTGAAGCAGGACACATCATTTACTCACTATTCTCCCCATTCTTGATTACTTGTTTGTGTGTTAGGAGGAGTTGTATATGCTTTTATTTATATTGCATTCTTTTGTAGGGGGCTTGAGCACTTAAGGAGGGAAGGGTCATGCTGTATATGATATTAATAGAATCATAGGGCTAGAAGGGACCGCAAGGATCATCTAGTTTAACTCCCAAATCACACAAGGAGTTTGTAGCAAAGCAGAAAATTGAACCTGGATCTCTCTTGTCCCAAGCGAACATCCTAGCCGCTGCACCATCATTCCTCTCATTAAGGCTGCAGAGTTAGTCACTCAAGTTAGGAAATTCCAGAATGAAAATCACCCATTCAACCTTAATTCAACCCCCTTGTGCATATGTGTTCATATACATCTGTGCCCGGCATCACAGTGGACCCTGGCAACTGGGAGGGGCACTTGCTGGGAAAGTCCTGCTCCTTGGAGATTTTAGCTGCCAAACTCGGACAAGTCCCTGTTTTGGAGGCGTTAGATTTTAATACTGTCAAAATGTATTTTTCGCCGTACTGGGAACAGCCTGAAACTTAAAAAAAAAAAAAATTAGCTTGTGGCAAACACTCAGCATGGATAATTTCAGCCCAAATGGTTAAAAAGTGGCAAAGTTATAAGCAAGTGAAAACGGGGTCATACTACAGGAAGTTTTGCACGTTAGCATAGTAGTACAACCAGGTCTACCTATAATTAATAGGAAATCAGAGTGGAAGTTTGATTCTGGACTCCAGAAGACTTTGCTTTAAACTTAGGCAGAGTTAAGGTAACTAAGTGTTAAGAACTTTAAATATTTACTGATTGAAGTGGGGAGAATAACTCCTCTTAATTGGAATGATACCAAATGGGTGTGAATGTGTTTCCTCATAGTTGGCTTTGTATCCCTCCATATAACATGCCAATCTGACATCAGTCTTCTCTTAAAACAGGGGCGGGCAAACTTTTTGGCCTGAGGGCCGCATCAGGTTTCGTAAATTGTATGGAGGGCTGATTAGGGGAGAGGGTCGTGGCCCGCCCCCCCCCTCCTATCTGTTCTCTCCCCCCCCCCCCCCCCCCGGGATTCCTGCCCCATCCACACATACCCCGCTCCCTGTCCCCTGACCACCCCTGGACCCCTGCCGCCCCATCCAACCCCTCCTCTCTTTCCTGATTGCCCCCCGGGACCCTTGCCCCATCCAACCACCCCTTCTCCCTGCCCCTGACTGCCCCCTGCCACCCCATCCATCCCCCCTCCTTCCTGTTCCCTCCCGAACACTCCAACCCTTATCCACAGCCCTGCCCCCTTACTGCGCTGCCTGGAGCACCACATCGCCACCACCACGCAGCACAGAGCATCGGGTCAGGCCAGGCTCTGCAGCTGCGTTGCCTCAGGAGCTCTCAGCCCCGCCACTCAGAGCATTGCACTGGCAGCGGAGCGAGCAAGCTGAGGCTGTGGGGGAGAGGGATAGCAGGGGAGGGGCCGGGAGCTTGGGGGCCGGGCAGGACGGTCCGGCTCGCGGGTCGTAGTTTGCCCACCTCTGTCTTAAAATAACCAATTTGAGGACTCCCTATTAAGGTTCTCCCTGGAATGCAGAATTGAGGATGTAAAGTTCACCTCCCGCCTGGCCATGAGGAATTAGATTTTGGCTTGTGAGGAGTTAATCTATTGTCCCATAGCCTGGATATTAGTGTTCCAAATCCTCTCCTCCCAAAGATCTTCTTTATATTGGTACTTCCTAGTCATTGTGGATGCTCTGGACTCTCTGGCTTCCTAGCTAACGTGGCAGCCTGTTTCTAATCAAGTGATTAATGACTCTTGCTGTGCTCAAGCAACTCAAAACCTAGCCATTTGGCTACTGTGGTGATGTGGGCCTTACAGGTACATAGGCAAATACAAAAAGGCAGAACTGTTTGGCATGCATTCCAGACCCTCTGCCACAACCCACAAGCAGCTGGCCTTACGTTGCCCAGCTAAGCCTAGTTGTGGCTGTATGTCTGCTCTTCTCCCTTCATTCCTTTGCATTTCTTCCAAACGTATTCATGTGTCCACTTTGACTGGGGAAGAGGAGTTCATCTCCCACCTTTGCTTGTTAGTCCAAAGGTCGTAGGGGTGGAAACCCCACCAGTTGCAAAGCTGCCCAACATCTGGCAGAGAAATGGGGAATAGCACATATATTGGACCCAGCTGTGTCAGTAGCAGTTGAACAGTGGGACTTTATTTGATGTTAATGTGAGGAGCAGCAGGTTTCCATGGGACCTCGACTAGGATGGGAGTGCACTTGGCACTGGGATGTAGTAGCCCCCTTCCCCGGAAAGTTAAAATGGTTGGAGGCTTGATCAATATAATAGGATTGTGGTCATTGGGAAAGTGTGTGCACATGCCAGTTAGGCCGCCTCCGGCTCAGCAGCTGAAATCTGATAAGGGGCCGCTAACTGTCAGCCTCGCTTATTGAGGAGGGAAGCAGAGACCGATGGCATTTCTAGGGGTCCAGATAAGAACTGGGCCTCCTGTCAAATAGAACATGATTAATTACCCTCAGTCCCAGCTCCTGCTTTGATAGGAGTTTCTGATGATCCACAGGCTTGCAGATCAGGTGGTGACATTCCCATTGGGAGGTGAGAATGCCCGCTGTGGAAATGCAGCAAATCTGGGGAGAGATTAGATCAGTGATGGCGCTGGCAGAGAGAGGTCCTTTATTCTCATTTCCCCATAGCTGCTTTTCTCATTTTAACATCTAGTGAGACCTAGGGCAGCTTACACAACAGAGGTGACAACGGAACCTTTCATGTGGAGGAACTGGGAACAGTTTGAATGACTGCTGTATGCAGGGTCTCTGGTTCAACACAACTAGCCCTGCTTAAAACCTGGATTTTGTGCTTGGAGATGATTCCAAGCAGAGCAGGACCCTGGAATGGGGACTTCTAATGTTAATTGCATATTGCTTACTAATTTAATCAATGGACTCCATTTAGAGAGAAGAGGAATAACAGAGGGATAGTGCACATGTAGAAAGTACAGCCACGTTCCCACTCCCTCCCCCACTAATTTAGTTTTCATTTCATTTCGAGGTTCAGTTCCTGCTTTTCTCATTTTTTAATATCTCGACAGGCTTGCTCCAGCCTGTCTCACAGGCCTCACAGTCTTCCTTCTCCATTCCCACTGATCATCTGGTACTTTTGTCTTACCCCTTCATGCACGGTTGGTGTAAGTGTCTGCTCCCCTGCAGATTCAGAAGTCTAGAATAGCATCTCTTCCCTCATCTTCTATCTGTATGCAAGTTGTTGAAAACTGTCTTCTCTTTACCTATTCGTTTCTAACTCTATGAAGCATTTTGTTACAGTTTGTACGAAAGACATTCTGCAAGATAATATTGCATGGTGGCATCCTTATCTAGTGTGTTTCTCTCTAGAAAGGAAGACTTTAAAATCAAACCAGCTTAGAACTCCCAAACCTGGCTGAGAAACGATCTCTCAGAGAAGTGTTGGCACAGGATAAAGAGGAGAAGAAGGATGGGTTGCTGCTCTGGTCGAGTCCCAGGCTAAAATACCACAAAGACTAGCCATCTTCAGGCATGTGTAATGGGGGGGGGGGGTGGAATATTTTGCTCAAAAATGTAGGTCTTGAAACGTGGATAAATTACATTATCCCCAATTTACAGATGGGAAGATTGAGGCACAAATCAGTAAAGTGATTGGCCAAAGTCCTACAGGAAGAAGGCAGGAGAGCAAAGAACCCAGGTCTCCTGACTCCCTCACCTATGCTCTTTCCATTGGACCTTGTAGACTCCTGGCCACCAGTTGTAAGAATACCTGTTAAAAGAATACTTCCAAGGTTCTCTTCTTCCTCACCCCCCACACACCTCTCCAAGATTAGGAAAGAACAAGCCAGTAACTCAGCTCCATATGCTTCTTAAACAAGGGAGACATTCAAAACTGCCAGAATAAAACCTTTAAGCTTCTGTGTATTTATTCAGTTACATTCTCTTGAAGGTAAGAGAAGGCTTTCAGAGAAGGGAATGGTATGGTTGGGAAGAAGGGGCTGCAAGGGTGGCTCAGTCATAACTACAGTCATGATTTTTCTCAAGAAACCCCGACAGTAGTTACAACTTTCCTCCCCTTCACAAAATCCACCTGCCATGGGGCTGTTCAGTGGCTTCTCCTTTTTTCATCTCATCAAGTTCAGGTGTCTTACGGAGGATTTTGAAATTGAGGATAGCTTTGCCCCTCCCTATTTGTCCATCCATCTCCAGAGATGCCAGACTCAGCCCCCAGCTTGTTTACTTCTCCCACCCACGTTTTCATGCTTTCTACGAGCTTGCTCCGGGAGCGCCCTTGCTGGATTGATCTAGAAGAGCTATCTTCTCCTGTAAATAATTTCTCAAGGCCCACCTCTGCAGTGATCCCTACAAGTAATGGCTAGGTTGTGGGGTAGTCAGGGAAAACCAATCTAACCTTGCTTTTAAAATATTATGTATATACAAAATATTGTGCCATGTAAAAATCTTGACTCCCGTTTTCCTGCCCTTGATCCTTTGTCATATTAGAGGACAGAGACAATCTGCCTGATTGCTTGTACAGCATTTAGCACAGCAGAGCCCCCATTTTCATTGGGGCCTGTGGCCACGACTGCAGTATGTAGACATCTGTGTTCCTCAGAATCCCATCATCTCAGTTGAGCAGCAACCCTTTTCCATGGGATGCAAATGCCTCACCCTGTTGTTTATTATAGTGCCTAGGGCCCAGACTGATTCTGATTACTTGGTATCAGAGGTGAGGTGGCCTGGGGTTGTGTAGTGGGTTCACTTCAAGGGAGGAAAAGGTAGTCATTCCCGCAACAACTGTGTGGAGAGGAGCCCCGCCACCCCTTCTCTGATTTAAAGGAGGCCCCACAGCCAGTGTAGCGGCTGCAGAAGGCGTTTCTGTGAGCTAGTGGAATAGAGGAAGACCGGCTGGAAAGTACAGTAAAATGAGTTTGCCATCAAACAGCAACAAGTCTTATGCTGTGCCCCAGGTCGGTGACCTTTCCCTCTGGAATTCTCCCCTCTGACCTCTGGATCATTAATCCTGATGCTGCCAGATGACAGTAATCCATCATGGGCCCTGACAAGGCTTGCAGCCGACTGTGAAAGGATCCGCTCTGCTTCAGCCTCCTCCTGTCCCATGATGCTGCTCGTTTTTCAGCCTTTCCTGTTCAGAGCTGGAGGTTTCCAATAAAGACTTTATCACCTTTCCCTTCCTCTGAAAGGACTGGGGGAGGGGGCTCAAAGAGCAGCCTTTCCTCACTTACTGTCTGCGTTTTGCAATCAGCTCCTGTGAAATGTGCTGAGCTCTGGCTGACTAAACCAATGGAGAGCACCCAGAGTTTACGGGAACCCAAAACACAACCCCTGTTGCATTCCCTAGCTCATGCAAGTTAAGAGAATGTTACTCAACGTTCTCCTTTTATGGAAAGTCCTGTAGCATTTCATAGAAAATGACCACTTCCCGCTATGCTGTGGTTTTAGCTTTCCTACAGAAGGTAACAGAAAGTGCCTCTCTCTTGTAAAACTCTGCAGGATGGTTAAAAAAAATACATTAAAAATCTCATGCTGTGGGGTTTTGGAGTCATTTTTTATAGATTCTTATGAAGTTCTGTAGGATTTTCCTATAAGGGTCCTAAGTATCAGAGGGTAGCCGTGTTAGTCTATAGCCACACAAAAAAGAGGAGTCCAGTGGCACCGTAAAGACTAACAGATTTATTTGGGCATAAACGTTGTGGGTAAAAACCCCACTTCTTCAGATGCATGGAGTGAAAATTACAGATACAGGCATATCTTTAAAGTGCCACGGGACTCCTAGATTTTTCTATAAGGGTCCTGTTTTAAAAGTTATCCAGAGGAAGGGAGTATTTCCTGGTGGTTACAGCTGGATACGGGAAGTCAGATTTGGGTTCAGTTTCCCCATCTGTAAAATGGGGATAATATTTTCACAGTCCCTCTGTGAGGTAGGTGAGTTAATTCATTAATGTATGTAAAGTATTTTGAGATCATGGGTTGAGAGGAGCTAGAGGGGGCGAAAAATTGTGGTTTTGGCTAAAGCTCAGTTTTTTAAAAAAATCTGTAATATCTCAGTATTTCCCCTTACCAGCCCAGTGTTTTCATGAGGAACCTTAGTAGTGGCCCTTTCTTTCACGTTCCAGCTGTCCCATCTGGCCACTGTCCAAGCATAGCTGGATGAAAGTCCCTTGTGAGCGAGCTAATACCATTCTCTAAATTGGATTGGGGAAGAGTGGGTGGTTTTGAGCAGCACAAGATGGCCTTGGGGGAGGAGGAGAGAAGAGGGAGGAGTTCTCCAGTTCTGCCCTCCCCTGTCATTGCTGACCAAAGAACTGGGCTCTGATAAGGACCGTAGTATCATCAATGCAACTTTTGTAATTATCTGCTTTGTTGGAACACTCTGGCATTCCATTAAAAGTGGCCACCTGGTCAGAAGTATGTATCCAGCAGTAAAGGGGTTAAAAACAAACTCTCTTCCTGTTTGTGGGGTGGGATGAAAGAGGGATAAATGAGATTTTTATTTACACACCCTGCCCTGCAGAGAAGTGGAAAGTTCCCAGTTCAGTGTCTGCAAGTCCTACAAGGAAAATAAGCGAATAAGTCATCGACATAAGTCACCAGCTCTATTAAACGAGGGCTGTGGGGAGAAGATGGAGCACGTGCTGTTGCCAGACTGCTCCTACAGAGTTTTCTGTACGGAAATGCTGTCTCTGTCTACACGGAACCTTTAACCGTGCTAAGTGAACTTCTTTACAAATCTTAACACAGTTCAAGCTGACTTAGGCCTTGTCTACACTAGAAAATTGTACCACTTTACTCATCCTGTTATAGTTAAAGTGGTATAACCCCTCTATGTGGGCACAGTTCTAGTAGTATAAAGGTGCTTGCTGTATGGGAAGGAGAATAAGTTATCTTGGTATAGGGCATATTTATGCTGGTATAATTGCATCTACCCTAGAAGTTGTATTGGTAGAACTATACTAGTAAAAAAAAAAAAAATCACACCCTAACCAACGCATTTATACTGTCACAACTTTCAAGTGTAGACCAGCCCTTGGTTTAAACTCTGACTGGCTAGTTAGGGTGAATGGGGACCAAATACATTTCCATTTTTTGGGAATGATTCTAGTCTTGGTCCTGGAGGGAACTATAGGATGCAAAATGAAAGCGGCAGATAAGATACCACTGATAGATAACAGGTCTAGCATTATTGCTTTACAGGTGCCTTCCCTGTGGTAAGAGTGACTCTTGCCACAGAGGAGAGAAGACAAATAAACAGGGATATGATGATGTATACAGAATAGTGAATGGTCAGTCCAGGGTTCCAATTTACCTTCTCTCATAATACAAAAACAAGGAGAAAACTCAGTACAACTGAAAGGTAGCAAGTTTAAAACTAACAAAAGGATGTATTTTATATAGCATATAATTAACTGGTGAAACTCGGTGCCAGCAGGTATTGAGGGGAAAAAGCATAATAGGATTCTAAAAAAGGATTACATGCTTAGGGCACTCAGAATGTCAATGGAGTTTAGATGGACTCTGTTACGCAAAGCAGAATAAAAACCACTTATAAGGGCTATATAGTCTTTTGCTCTATGGCATATACCATATGCCACTGTTGGGTGATGGAAGAAATCTCCCTGTGGGCTAATTATTTCACAGTTGTCCATTACTGGGTTTCTTATGCCTTCCTGTAAAGATTTGGTACTGACCTCTGTCCTATACAGGACAGTGAAATTAGATAGACCATTGCTTTGATCCAGCATGGCATTTCCTATGTAATTAAATATTTGCCATGCCTACATTTTTCTTTCTAGTTGGCTAGATTTCATTAGTCTCAACTTTGAAATCCCAGCTTCTTACTTTTAAGTTATGGGAAAGGGGGACTGGCAGGTTAAAAATCAGATTTTCATACCTGTGTTAACCTGTGAGTTTACTAAAACCGAACAGACGTTTGTCCCACAGCACTCTGCGAAAGGAAGCCTAGAGTGGTGCAGTGAGTTGTGGGACTGTGATCTATGGGATACACACTCCGATATCTATATGCCTCTCACGACTGGATACACTGCACTTGTGCAGGTGTGTGGCATAACAGGAGGCATGTGGAGCTAGGCTGCTGATCATCTGCAGTGTGGTCGTGCTGTATCATATAAGGCTAAAATAAGATTAACTCCTGATTTCCCAACTCCGTGTCAGACTGCAGGAAAGACATAGCCAGTGTCTGAAATCTAATGTACATTTCACTCTGTATGCTAATTGTTTACTCAGTTTGGACAATGAAAATGGATTAGTTAGTTTCACTTTCTGGCTCTCATGCACTAGTTTCTTGCTACTGTATTTGGGTTGCAAATACAGCAAGAGAAGGTCTGCAATGTCACCTAGAAAACCCACTGAAATGGAATTAAAAAAACAAATCAAATTTCAGTTGATCTTCAATTTCTGTTAAACTTAATTTTAGAAAGCCTAGATGTTGGGACTAAATCAACTGGGCAACAATGTCTCTTTAAACACAAGCTGTGGGGGGACTGAACATTTGCAAATGTGCTCATAATGCATCATAGAGCCAAATTGTGGTTGGAGGTGAAGGAGACAAAGAGTGCTGGAGTAAGCGTCCAAACCCCTCTCACTCCCTAACCACCCCTCTCCCCCCAAAAAGAGAGGGGGCAGCAGTGACAAAGTAACACAGAGTATCAGAATTCAGCTTCCCCATGCTTGTACTGGGGGGGGGGCGGGGGGCTAGAAGCAGTGTGGCAACAGTATCCTACCCCTTAGAGGGAGGGATCATCCACTGACCCTCTCTGGCTTATGCAGGAACAGTTCTGATGGACTCTGGAGGCAGCTGTAATCCAGCTTCCCTCTGCCAGGGAGAGTGTCAGCACCAAATAAGAAATATAAGAGAAGAGCTTAAAATGGGAGAAGGGGGTTAGGATCACTCAAGGGAGGGGAAACAGGAGTAAGACCAAAATTATTGTACTAAGAGCATGAGCAGGAGCAATTGCAAAAGGGGTGTGTGGATAGGGGGAGAGTATATCTTAGCCAAAATATCATCATTCCCTTCCATCTCTGCTCTCTTATATGAAGTACAGAAAATGTAAAAGAGGAAGAGAACATTTTGACAACCACTCAGAGAATCCTGATGCATAAGCAGGTCTTGTTCTTTGCCAGGAGCTGTTTCATAGGTTCTTCAGTTCCCTCATGAGCATGAATGAAACAAATTGTGTCTAGTAGTGCACTGGGAAGCTCACATAGTGCTGCTCCTCTGCTGTCTTTCACATCTCCGGTCCTGAATTTAAAAGCTCCCCACTTCTTCCCCTCCCCTGAGTTTGCCTATTCCACAAGTTGCTGCCTAGCCAGATATTTTTATTTGTCTGGTAATTGCTTTTGCCAGCAGGAAAGGATTTTCCATGAACAGGACTTGGTGTGTAGCTAAGACGCTCTCATTTTCTTGCCTACGCAGCGCGCTGTGGTCAGGTTACAAACAAGATTGCCTTCATTTCTCATTAGCAGGAAGATCAATAGCTCCAACCTGTCTGACTGTTTTCTTGTCCTCATTTTCTGTCTCCACGATCCCCTCCCTGCTGTCCTGTTGTGATATTGCAGGAACTCCCATCAATCGGATCCCCATCATGGCGAAGCAGATCCTGGATCTCTATATGCTCTACAAACTGGTGACTGAGAAGGGAGGGCTGGTGGAAATCATAAATAAGAAGATATGGCGGGAGATCACCAAAGGCCTTAACCTGCCCACCTCCATCACCAGTGCAGCGTTTACACTTCGGACCCAGTAAGTATAGAGCCCTCCTGCTGGGAGCACACAACAGGAGGAAGTGGGGTGAGAGGGAAGAGTAGAGAGGAGAAAGGAAGACGGGGGGATGAGGGGAAGGAAATAAGCAAATTGTCCCCTACTATGGCAAGAATGGACATGATTGGCTGTTTGTTTCGACCTTCCTTCTCCTCGTTCCCCACAGTCTCTTCACCTCAGCTTCGCTCCACACCCACCCCTCTTACCTTCTTTCCTCCGGCTCTACTCTCTCACCCCATTTCTCTTCAGTGATCCCTCTCTCTTCACTTGTCTTTCTCTTCAGCTAAACTAAATCCAATCCCCATCCCTCCAAAACTAGTAATCATGGAACTACCATGCCATTTGTTGCAATCACATGGTTACCCCTTTCCCCACCCTGTGTCTGATCTGTGTAGATTGTAAGCTGTGGGGCATGGAGCATCTACTGCTTTGTGTTTGTGCAGTGCCTAGCACAATGAGGGCCCATTTGTGGTTGGCCTAAGATACTACTGTAATAAATGTGATTAATAATAATAATCAAATAGTCTTCTGAGTTTTCAACGTGTGTTTTAGCACCTAGATACTGTGGTAATTGCTCCCTGCCCCATAAATACTTAATATAGAATAGATATGTTAGCAATAAACCTAGGGAGAGAGGAATAGAACTGGCAAAATGGAGGCAGGTAGAGGTGCCTCCTAACATTTTGTTCAGGTTACGAGGCAGTGTTGTCCAGTGACTAGAGCAGAGCACTGGAAATCAGGACTCTGGGAATTCCCAGCTCTGTCCCTAACTCATTATGTGACCTTGGAGTGACCCGTCCATCCCTCAGTTTCTCATTCTGTAAAATGGAGATACTCACATATTTCACTAATGTTCCTAAAGTGCTTTGAGAGCCCTGGAAAAGGCTCTATAGAAGGATAAAAAATAAATTCCCCATCTGTAAAATGAAAATAATGATATTGACCCTCTTTGGAGAGTGCTTTGAGATCTACTCATGAAAAGTGCTGTATAAGAGCTGTGTGGTGGTCTTGTCACTGGAGCAGGAGATTATGAACCTCTTTTCATTTTAAACTGCTTCTCCATAGCTTGGGAGTTCTTGGAATGTGCCTTTTCACTACACTTTTCAAGGCGGGACCTCTTCCCAAAGTGATTTTTTTTTTTTTTTTAAAGTTTGGACAAAAAGTGTTCAGCCGCTTTTGAATACAAGGAGAGTTTGGGGGGTTTATTACATTTTTTCAAACAGTCAAAACAGCTGGGGCTAGAAAGTTGAAATGTGGCATGAAAACAGTTCTCACTGAAGATAAGTACTTGTGAGTGTTCAGTCAAATTTAGTTGTGCCCAGGTTTTAAAATCGCATGCCTAGTACAGTTAATATGGGATTTTTCAACACGTTCATAAAGCACACAGAGAAAGAAGGTGCTGCTGGACCCTGTGCAGCTAATTTAGGAGCATAGTGAAAAATTATACTGGTGGCGCATTTGTCCAGTGTTTTGCACAGCAGGTCTTGATTCATAGATTCCAAGGCCAGAAGGGATCACTGTAATCATCTGGTCTGACTCCCTGTATAACACAGGCTGGAGAACTGCCCCAAATAATTCCTAGAGCTGAGCTTTTAAGTCATGATTTTAAAATTGTCAGTGATGAAGAATCTACCACAGCCTTTGGTAAGTTGTTCCAATGGTTAATGACTCTCGCTGCTAAAAAAGTACATCTTATTTCCTGAATTTGTGCAGCTTCATCTCCCAGCCATTAGATTGTGTTCTGCTAGCCTGAAGAGCCTGCTGTGAAATATTTGTTCCCAGTGTAGGTATTTAGAGACTGTAATCAAGTCATCCCTTAAATCTATAACTAGGTCCGTGACTAGAGTCCCAGGGTGATACCATAATAAACTAGCTTCTGGCAAGGGCTGCATGGGAGCTTTGGCCCCTATCCTTCTGAACCTTGAAGCCGCAAAAGGACTACGGACCCCTAATGTGCACTAGATGAGGTGTCTAGGTGGGAGCCCTGCTCTGATGCACCTTGGGAGCTTGGCAGTTCTTTGGGCTCAGAGAAAGGAGAATTTCTCCTGTGAACCTCCCTTATGCATTCAGGAAAGCATCTCCCTCCTCAGTTGCTTGAGACAAGGGTGCACTAGTGATCTAGTCACATAAGTTCAGATAAGGGAATTCACATTGCTTATGTCAATTTTCTTACAATCAGAAGAGCTTTGCTGTCTCAGAGAGTGAGGCGCCTGCTCTGTTTTATTTTTCTTTTCTACATAATTTATTTATAACAAACCCCCAAAACCCACCTAAGAAATTCCAAGACGGGGGGCAAACCCAAGAGAACATTATGGTTGTACAGCTTATCACTCGAGTCAAGCAATTTGAAAGTTAGAGTTGATTCCTTAACTCTTCTCCTTGTGCATAAGCATTCAAATTATGGTCTTTAATTGTATGATCATGCATAATTTCTTAAAGACAATGTTATGTCACATGTTTTCTTTCTAATTCCTTAGAGTTACACATGTAGCATCATGTAGTATGGTGCTGTCCTCTGCAAAGGCTGGATTATGAGTCCATGAAAGTCATCTGTATGAAAACAACACTTGACACCCAAACTACACAGCTGGCTGCACACTAAGCAAAAGAACACAAAGCAAAAATGAATATTGGTTGGCAGAGTTAGGTCTTCAAAGGGCCCAGTCCTGCAAGCACTCCTGAGCAATGCTTAGTACCATGAGAATTCCCATAATCTACTTTTTTCAGACGCTGCTGAGTACACTTGCTTTGATCTTCCCTCTCCATGTGTTTCTCCCAGGTATATGAAGTACTTATATGCCTACGAATGTGAGAAGAAGTCCCTAAGCTCTCCTGCCGAGCTGCAGGCTGCAATCGATGGCAACAGGCGGGAAGGCAGACGGCCCAGCTACAGCTCCTCCTTGTTCAGTTATTCACCCACCGCCACGGTGCCTCCTTCCCTCCTGTCTCCTCCAAAGATCCGCTTCCCGATCATTGGCCTGGCCCCAGGCAGTGGAACCAGCAACTCCCGTCTCTCTCCAGTGGCAGCTCTCAGGAAAGGTCTGCTATTTACCTCTGTGCAGGACAGAGAATGTCGGGGGTGGGGGGGGAGTAGGCAGTGGGTGAAATTCAATTTCAATATCTGGCCAAACTTGTGTCAAAGAAAGTTTGGGGACAGTGAGAGGACTTGGATGGTTCAGGGATATAGAGCCGTCAAGCTCCAGGTTAACTAGTTTATGTATGCGCTGTGTCAGTAGTGACAACATTATCATTGATACTGATTAATCACCCAGGACTGCAGAGCAGAATGAGAGAGGGAAGGATAGAGGAATGAGGACAGGACTGGGATCAACCAGGAGTTACTGGGGCTCTAGACCCAGCTCCAGCTCTGACTTCCTCTGCTGCCTTAGGCAAGTCACTTAACCTGTCTGCATTCCTAGTTCCCCATCTGTAAAATGGTGGGTAATTCCCAGCAGTGTGGTGGGGATTAATTAGCTAATCTTTGTTAGTTGTGTGAAGGTGAAAACTGTGATATAAATGCTAAGTCCTGTTAGGAAGAGGGAGTGATGCTATAAGAGGTTGTGAAAATAAGCAGCCACCCCAGCTTAGGAGCGCATTGGAAATATCCTGGTAAATTTCAGAGGAAAAAAGAAAGGGGAGGGGGTGTCTCATCTGCTCACTTTAGTGCCAGTTTCTGAAGGCGTTTCAGAGGCCCAGATCCTCAGAGGATTCAGGCTCCTGACGTTCATTGGTTTCAGTTGCTATTAGGAGCCTAAATACCTTTGAGGATCTAGGCTAGGCAGACTACACCAAGAGGAGTTGAGATTGCTCCAGCAAAGAGAACAAGGAAGGTGATTCTGTTTGAGGAGTAGCAGTTCCATTTGGGAGTTTCAGGGCCCTGGAAGTGTGAGCTGATGTTGATAGAAATGGCCTCATACAGTGGGAACAGGCCACAGGCTGCCATGAAATGGACTAGTAGTGTTTGGTTCCTCAGAGCAGCATTGTCCCCCTTCCACAGTGGGTTTTAAAAGCTGACTGCTTACACGGGGAAGCTCTGTGCAGAGCTTGACTGACTGACTGCTTCTCTAGGCGATGGTATCCCCCTGACTGTGTCCATGCCAAATCGCATTGCCATGCCAGTGACCTTGGCTAACCAGCAGGCAACTGTAGCAGCAAGGACAGCCACTCTGGAACAGCTGAGGGAGAGGCTGGAGGCTGGAGAGCCGCCGGAGAAGAAACTCTCGCGGATGACGGAGGAGGAGCAGCGGCTTGTCCAGCAGGCACTTCAGCGCAACCTGTTCAGCATGGCGCGGCAGATCCCCATGAAGATCAAAATCAATGGCAGGGGTGAGGAGGCTCCCATGCTAAATGAGGGGGTTTTGTATGCTGGAGTGAGCACCCCAAAGAGGGGAAGTCTTCCTTTAAACCTTGGATATGTGGGCTTCACCCCAGTGCAGGACTTTAGGCAGTGGCACCCTTGCACTTCTGCAACCTATCCCACTCTTTTGGGTGCGCCCACCCAGCCCATCAGCCAGAGTGCCTTGCCTTGGTCTGTTCTGATCCTAGTGCCAATGTGCTGCAGCAGGGCATGAATTCCCTAACTTCCCTTTGCTGCTCCTGGCTTGGAGACTAAGGTATGGCACCACCTCCTAGCTTCCCTGTCACTAGAGGCAACAGCTTTTCATATACCGATTGCAGAAGGCAGCTAGGATGTCATGGGTATACAGAGCCTAGGAAGCCCAGGTCATAGATGGGGAGCAAGCTGGATGGAGATCTGCATTTGTTTGCTTGAGGGCCCTACTTATTATCCAGAGTTGAGTCTGGGTTTTTGTAAAGGGTCACGTGACATCTCAGATAAGGTTGGGGCTAGTAATGGTATTGCCAGTAACTGCTTCCAGGGAGAAAGAACCCTGCTTCTCCTTAGTACAGATTACTGTGCCACTGCCCTGCTCCCAGCCTCCATTGAAAAGCCCCTGGCATTCTGGTGGGAGGTGACTGCCCCAAATCATAGCCTCCAGGCCCCGAAGGCTGAGTGTAAGCAGCACTCCTGGCCAGGGGAAACGCTCAGTATTTTCAGTGGCAACGTGGAGATTCCATCCTTAAAGGTCACTTGTCAGAATCAATGTAATTTTAATGTGACTTCCAAAGCTGATTAAACAGCACAGCACTTCCACCTATCTGCCCTGGGGGCTGCAGTTAGATGGGGAGTGTAGCCAGCAGTGTCTCAGAAGATTTCAGTCCAACAGCTGTTTTCTCTTCTTCAAACGTTTTGATCCATTTAAATTAAAGAGCTCAAACCCCATCTAATTGCACCTTCAGACCCAGACACTAGGCTATAAAGGTTTGACATTGAGTGGGGGAAGGGAAAGAGTTGTTCTGGAGGCCATTGCACTTTACTCAACAGGAGCAGTGCTACAGTGTGAAGCTCTGGTTGAGAGAAATACCTGTGGCATAGGGTCAGATCTTGGTCCTACTGAAGCTGATGGAAGCGTTGTCACTAGCTTCAGTTGGACCAAGATTTTGCTTCCCTAAGACTATGGACCTACTTAAATTTCACACTTACACTATTCCTTTTTAAGGAAGTTTATGAGAGGAAAGGCAAACTTTGTGGCATGTCTTAAATCACCTCCACTTTGCTAATGTCCTTCCCTTATCTCTCCTCCCACGCTTCTAGCATTAAGATGCAGTTGTAGCCTCTAAACCTAAAAACACACTGATGGAGGTAATGTGGCCTAGTAGATAGACCACTGGACAGGACTCAAGGTCCATGGGTTCTTTTCCTGGCTCTGCCACTGGATGACCTTGGACAAATTTACTTTCCCTTTCTTTGCCTCAGTTTCCCCATCTGTAAAATGGAAATAATTATACCTCCTTTGTAAAGTGATTTGAAATCTACTGATGAAAAACATTATAGAAGAGCTAGGGATTGTTACTATTATCTTAATAACCACTCTTGGGTTAAATGCTAGTTATGCCAATAGCATACCTTGCTGGGACAGTAGCCATGATATCCCAGAAGGAATGCAACATCAGATGGGAATTGGAAAAATGTGTAAGATTTACATAGAAGATTTCAGTCTGAGCTGTCACCCTTGTACATTTCAGCCTCAGGAAAACCTCTTCTGTCCTTACGTGGCATTTGCACACTGCACCAAAGCCAGCACCTCATTGTGAGAAGTCGTTGCAAAGTGATGCTGCCGTTTCACAAACTCTGAACAGGATTTTAGGGCCAGCAAATGTCCCACAAAGCAGGATGATGGGGGAACAATCCCATGTCTTTTCACAGATCCACAAAATTGTAGTGTATCTAGTTCCCAGTGCAGCAGCTTAAAAAGGGGTCCCCAGATATGTTCATCAAGGAGGAGGAGGTTTCACATGTTCATAAAGGTGACCAATATCTATTTCCGTTTCTTATTCCTCTCATGAGTCTGGTATTTCAGAAGATTTTGCTCCCTCAGCTGGCAGGCAGTGGTACTGCAGCCTAGCCTTTGTTAACTGAGGGTATGTCTACACTGCAATAAAACACTGGCACACACCCACAGCTGGCCTGTGCAAGCTGTCTCAGGCTTGAGCTGCGGGGCTATACAACTGCAGTGTAGATGTTCAGGCTCAGGCTAGAGTCGAGAGAGCAGTGGAGGTTTCAGAATGAAGCTGAATAAAGCTACATGCTACCCATGTATCAAATATTCAGTGGGTTTCTAACCAGTTACCTCCGAAGGGCCAGGATTTAAATCTGGCAGTGGTCACAAGCGAAACAAGTTCAATATTGTCAAATGTCAAACAGTTCTGCACATTTACAAAAGCCTTTTTCTCTATTCAGCACCCTCTGACTCGCTACTCTGGGCATGAGGGGGTGTACTGACAGAGCTGTACAGGGGAATCTTACATAACACTTGCCTGCATTTTGCTTTTCTTTAAATCCTAAATCCCATCATTTAATAGAAGCTGATTGTACACTGTCCAGAGTACTTCACGGCCTGCAGGCAGGAGCGACGTATTTCCAAACTTCAGAGTCCTTCCCCCCACAAAGCAGGCCACCAGTTCATGAGTCGGAGTAGTGGGACTGGGGGGAAGGGAGGGCTTGGTTCAGTTTTCACTGCAAAGGAGAGGTGAAAGAAGGACCCTCTAAGTACTAGATTGTCCATGGGTAGTGCAGTGGAGATCCAGCACAACCTAACTCTCAATTGTCTTTTCCCCAACAGAAGATAAACCAGATGCCACGGCGGCGGCAGCAGCAGCATTGCATTTGTCACCCAGCGGCATTGGGAGTATTAACATGTCTGTGGAGATTAATGGCACAATCTATGCTGGTGAGAAAGCAACAGCTGCCCAGAGCGGTGGTGCAGCAGGGGAAAGCAGCTCTTGTTTGAATGCAGGATACTCTTAACGGATATAAATTTACCAAACATAAAAAACTTTTGTTACTTTGAGAGACCCTTGAGTTGACACAGGAGCTGCTTTTCCACAGTCCTCCTCTGCACCACTCTGTCAAGATGGCCCCTTCTTTTGTCATTGGGTTGTTTTTTTTTATTTATTCGAGATCCTTCTAACTGCTACTGCTTGGCAATTCCATCTTTGCGTGTGCTGTCTAAAGAGATATTCTAATCACTTTGTCCAGTTTTCGGATGTGATCTCTGTGTACAGTGGGACTCTGTCTGAGGGTACGTCTGCACTTCCATCAGGAGATGTGATTGCAGCACGTGTAGACATACCTGAGCTAGATTGGGTCTAGCGAGGTCAAAGCAAGCTTGAGTAACAATAGCAGTGAAGCCATGGCAGCCGAGGCCATGGCTGCTCAAGTGCATACTCAGGGTTCTGGGTGGACGGGGTTAGCCCATGCAGCCACACTTTCACTATATTGTTGCTTGAGCTAGCTAGATCAAAGCTAGTTCAGGTCTGTCTACATGTGCTGCAACTGCATCTCCCGATTGCAGTGTAGACACACCCTTATAGTGAAGTAGTTTTGATTGCAGAACTTCTGTTCAAGCAGCATTTCACTGTAATGGGAGAAAGAACTATCTGGCAAGACATCCCTCCCTACCTTCACCCTGAGTGTGGGACCAGGGCCGCTTTTCATCTCTTGCTGCTATAGGAGATACCGCCAGCCCTGGGTGAAGGGGAACTTTTGGAATCTCTCTCTCCTCCTGCTGAGGAGCGGCTTTAACAAGACTAGCTTCTCTTCACCCCATTCTGAGGAGTGTCAATTTCTCTTTACATCCCTCACTCCTGCTCAGTTGGTGGTGATCCCCTCTGAAGGCCACATTTAACACTTCCCTAGGTGGGTGCAGAGTGCTGCGTTGCCAGTGGAGTAGCTCAGTGGAACTCAGTTCTAGTGGAGTGAAAGTGCATTGAAAATGGCACCGAAGCTGTTGGGGATTTTCTAGCGAAGTGTCACTCTATCAGCCTTTGTTCTAAACATGTTCTGCTGTATTCCTTCCAGTTGCACTGTTGCTGCAGCTTCTTGAACCTGCTTTATTGGGTTGGGCTAATTCTCACTGGTAGAATTCCCTGAGTGCTGTTCTAAAATCTCTGGGGTTGGTAGACTCTTCTCCTCTCCTGCCGTGTACATAAATCTGGGCTAGCCAGTTGCTTCACCTTAAGCACTATGTTGTTCTGGTGTCCCAGTAACCCAGTTCCAAACTTGTCTCTGTCCTGCAGGAGTACTGTTTGCCCAGAAGCCCGTCGTCCATCTAATTGCAGGATCCAGCACCCAAAGCACCTGCAGTAGCAGCAGCAGTTCCCACTGCTCTCCTAGCCCGACCTCATCCAGGGGCACCCCCAGCGCAGAGCCCTCAACCAGCTGGTCTCTCTGACGGATGGGGGAGTGGGCTCTCTCTCTCATTGGCCTCAGGCAGCTCTGCCCTCTCCGTTCAAGGCAGAGAGCAAGCCAGGAAGGAGTCGCACAGATTACCTCATCTCAAGGAACCTGCTTTGCGGTTGGTCAATGGCCAGACGATGAAACCTTCTGTGCTGGCACGTTTGCATTGCCTGTTTGTCCAGCCTTTTTTATTATTTTTTCAGGTTTGACTGTGTTCCTGCTGGGGGGTTGGGGTGAAGGGAAGGGGACATGCGGCATTTTTCAATCAGGGATTGTCTCTAGGGGCTGTGGGTTTGCAGATGACTGAGACATCATCATGGCAGGTGGAAGGAGCAAGGAGGTAGTAATTGGGGTGGGGGAAGGGTTCCTGTTCTCTAATCAACAGTTGCGTGGACTTCCCTATTGTAACACAGTGTATTGACAATCCTACCCCCAGAGGGACTTTGGTCCCTTTTCCCCTTGTATTTGTTCCCTCTTGTGGTCACTTGCAGAGCAGTCATGCAGGTAGATAGCGAGCAAGTCTCATCTAGTTGCCCATTCTGTCTCCACTGTGTTCAGCCTCCTGATGCTGTCTCCTTTGTGTTAGACTAGGCTGAAGGGCAAATGGTCACTAATGCTGGATTCACAGGAGACTTACATGACTTCTTCCTCCTTTGGCAACTACCTCTCTAGGGTCCTGGCAGCACACAGAGGACTCTCCCACCTCTGTTTTTGATACACGGAGATGGAGAAGGTCTTTTAGTCCAGCTAGTCGTCCCCCGTGGCCAGTGCAAGCCTGGACCCTACTGTTTTTTCCAGGTCTTTGCCCAGCCTAGTTTTGAATGCCCCAAGCAATGACCCTTGCACTGCTTCCCTTGGGGGAGCGTTGGACAGGCTAAATAAACTCACCACTGAAGCCTTTATCCTTATAGTCATCCTGACTTTTCTTTTGCTTGATGTTTGCTCCTAGTTCTAGCCCCTTGGCCCTCGATAGAACTGGGTTTGCACCAAATGTTGATTTCCTGCAGCGCTTCCTCTCCTGTATGTTTCATTAGCCTCTCCATTCTGTCCCCACATGTCGGCTACGGGCCACTGTCACCCAAAGGAGATACGAGGTGACGCTGACAATCTGCTGAGCTGCGTGTGTGTGTCTATTCATATAATACACACTTTTCTCAGTTGGGCTTTTACCAGGTATCTTGCAGCATCGTCCGAATCACAGCCATCATTCATGAGGCTCACCTGGGCAAAAGGGATAGAAGAGCTGGACCTGGGACAGCTCCACATGGGTGCATCCCAGTTGAATGAGGACACAGGTCTCTGGTTGCGGAGAGGGGGAAGAAAATCTCCCCCCATTCCCAGTAAATTCCCAGTGGGTGGAGCTAGGGCTGCTTTAGGCCATCATTCCTCCTTTGTCAGCCAAGTTAGTTCCTTGGCTCACTTCCATAGATACAGCTCTTTGCTGCTGCACTCCCCACACACAGGCACCCGTGCTGTCCTGTCCTCTCCTGCAGCACATAGGACTGCCCAGGCGATGTTCTCACAGCCTGTGGATCTGAGCCCTCCCGCTACCGCTCTGGTGATGTCTCTTCCATCGTGCAGGCCTGAGTCAGGTTCTTTTGAGCAGATGAAATACCTCAGATATGGACTTGTTATTGTGTTACCTCTTCAGGAAGTATTGGCATATCTTAAAGCTTGTTTTTATATGTGTTTTGCTGACTTTGTTTTTAATTTTTATTTTTTATTGTAGCACCAAAGACAACAAAGCTGAGTGAAGGAGCAGGTGGCTTCCCTGTCCTTAGCATAGTCTGGAGACAGTTACAGCAGCATTGACCCAGGAGCTGGGCATGCGGACAGGGCGATAGAGGAGGACAGATGCAGGTAGAGAAGGACTAAGAGGGCAGATTTATTTCTCAGGCTGGCTTGAGTTCCAGGATTTTCCCTCAGTATGAACAGTGGGGTGTCCCCAAGGGGGACAAGTGGTCCCAATGTGTGTTACAGAACTCTGTGATCTAGTACTGGGCTTATCTTTAGCAAGTTTTATTAGAACAGCTTTGAAGATAACAAGCCTGTCTACACTACAGATTTTGCTAGACCTCTTACAGCACGGCAGTTCCTGACATGTTAAAGTACAGTTCACTCTTCTAGTGTGGGCAGGACCAAACACCTGAATTGTGCTGCAGCTTTGGATTGTACCGGTAGGATTTGGTCACACAGATAAAAATACACCTGAGTCCTGTTTATGCAATGAGACCAAACCATGTTGTGTGCTATCGTATTGTACCCAAATAGTGATTGTGGTAGCTTTTCATGGAGCAGACAGGACCTAAATACTGGAAGGTGTTCTAGGTTCTGCTTTTACTTATGTTGTAAAGACCTATGTTACCAAACTCTGCAACCATCCCCATATTTAGGGGGTTGAAATACAGTTTGGTAACACAAGTCTAAACCACATTGTAACTCTCTTCACAGGCAAGATGATCAGCTGGCTAGAAATTAGTTTGTTGTAGCATGGTGTGTGGGCTGTCATGTTTCCACTGAAACGCTCAGCGAGACGTGCTAGCTCCCACCATGTGTGTGAAAGGTTATTGCTTGCAGGGTGTAGCACTGTTTCTTTGAACAGTGATTTTTCAGAGAGTCCTGCTGCAGACCGATCCCCTTCAGCAATCTATTGGACGGTTTTCAATCATAGTTCTAAGGCAACAGTCCCTGTTAGCAACAGCCATGCAAAACATAGCTAGTCCAGTTTTGCTCCCAGTGTCTACAGAATCTAAGGGCTTCTCTGCTCTACACATGCAAGCAATCAGTGTTGGGGGATGGCCAAACAGTCACCCAGCCATGTTATCACTCAATTGGCTCTTGCCTGTGGAGATACGACAGAAAAATCTTATCAGATTGGTATTACAGCCCTCTGAAGGTAAGGGGCCTGATTCTCCTCCTACTTATGCAGGTGTAAATTAGGAGTTAACTCAATTGAAGCCAGAGTAAAACTAGTTTGAGATGAGAATCCAGCCTAGGGGCAACTGAACAGCTTAGTGATGTTGTTAGAACACCCAACACCTCGAGGCAAGACCAAACTGTGCATTAAGAGGTTTGATGAACTATAATACTAGGATAACTTACCTCAAGTCAGCTTGCCTGCACAGCTGGACATTAAGCCATTGCACATTTTCCCCCCTCTCCAGCCCATAAGTGTCTCGGACGCCTCCCCTTAGTCCTAAAGTGCTTTTAAGTAAGAGCTTATAAACTGATCCGAGGTTCTCGGTACTGAAATTGTAAGGTACCACTTTGGGAGCCAGTCTGGGGTCAGGTGGCTGGAGCAAGCTCCGAACTGTGAACAAAGCACCTTCTGATGTCAACAGCATTTAACCTCAGAGTGGGGGATGCACGCTGGGCCTGAGCCAAAGCCCACTCAAGCTAATAGAGAGCTTTTCCACTGACTTCAGTAGACTTTGGATCAGGCCCATTATAAAAAAACCGGAGGTAACTTTATCACAAATTGTTTAAAATAGTATTTTCCCAGTGATAGGTAGCTAACAAATAAATAACCCCAGTGTAACAATCACTGTGGGCGGCTCCTAGAGGGAGGGTGTTCTAACTGGCTGGTGAAATGGTAATTTCTCTCCTGGTGAAATATTCCAAGAGAACTGTGATGCTGCATCTTTATATCTACTGTGTAACATATTACAGAAAGGGAGCCCTGTTCCCCAGAAGCAGCAGCAGCAGTGCCTTTGTGGGCACCGGCCAATCCCCTGGGTCCCAGAATGCTCTGCTTCTTTGTGATATAATCCATTACCACTCACTGAAAGAGAATGTACCATAGAACAGGTGATCAGACTCTGAACGGTAAAGGCCAGGCTGGAGACTTTTAGAAGCCCAAGGGCCGGATCTGATTTGCATGTACAAATTTAATTAATGTGCTTTGGATAATTTCAATTTAAAGCTAACTACACCCGTCCCTTACACTCAGTCAGACTTGATGGTGAACAGAAATCACTTGCTGGTTGAGTTCATCAGCAATAAAACCCTGCAATGGACAAGCTTTTTCCTCAGCTTGATGCTCCAGTATGAGTGGTGGTGTTTTAGGCCTCAGGGGGCCCACAGTTTGGACCCCCCGTTGTAGGACGCTCCCCTGCCTGTGTGTATTAGTCTATATTATATGGCTTAGCTGGTCTCATTAGTAGGCATTCTGCCTTGGGGCATCCTCTCTCCTATTGTCTTCAGTGGAAGCTGTATGCACCCATGCATTTGTGGGGACCAGACTTTTGCCCCGACGCATTTGTGAATCTTACAGACCTCCAGGGCATTTCATTGTCTCAAACTCTGAGATTTTTTCCAGAGTTGGGGGATCTTTATATTGTCCTGTTTCTTTTTGGGGGGTGGGGCTGGGGATTATTTCCCAAGGATAGGGCTAGGGGATACCTGCTTTTCCGTATGCTTTCTTCTCTTGTCCTGGGGAGCAGAGGTTAATATTGGGTGTTTTGCTTGCGTATCATGTGCTACCATTGTGTTTTCTTGCACATAAAGCCAATCGAATCACTTAACCGATAAACTGCTTTGACACTACTAGAGTATTAATGTTTATAAGCTTTACACAGCTAGTCTGGAAATAGGCAGGGACTAACAGATTGGTTTTTATCAAATTCAGGGAAAGAATAAAGTTGGGACGTGTAACAGATACCTCAGTAAAATAAGCTGCAACAATAAACTATTCTCTTTCATTAGCTGACTACAAGGATCAGCCATTCAGACTGTGAATACTAACCCTTTCCCTAGCCTGAGCTTGATACTAGCACTTGGCTTGATGCACATTTTGCTTAGATCCAGATATTCCTGCTGAGCTGCCAGGTTTTAGGGACAGGGGTATAGAAACCAGCAGCAGTTACAGGGTGGAGGGCTGGGAGTGGGTCGTGTCTCCTCAGCTCCAATCCATTTAACTCAGAATGTTGAAGATTGTATGGCACTCAGGGGTTTTGATATTGCAGGAAGGACTGTTCCTGGTATGACGTGTTCCGTTTTGCAGTGTGTCTAATCATCTTGAAACTCCAGAGCAACTAGGGTCTCGCAACAAGCGGCCGAAAGGGCCCAGCTGGAGGCAAAGGCACAGTGGGCCAGCAGCAGCCAAGCGCTCCGTTTTCAGAATGAAGTGGGTGCAGATGTGCTGTCTGGTTTCCAAACCAGGTCCGCATAGAGAGCCACCTCCTGTCCTCTTACATTTTATACCAGCGTGTTCTGGTAGTGCATGAAGATCGAAAGGACGGAGTCCAGCTCAGAAATAAGCCTCAAACTGCACAGGCGGAGCTGTTAGCAATCGGCTCCTGGAACAAATGTGAATGTGTCACACAGTCCTTTCGTTGCTGTGTATGATCTCCAAATGGATTCAAACCAGAAGACATTTTAACTGAACAGCAGCAGCCTTGCTACTAGTTTTGTTACCTATTTAAAAAAAAGTGTGATAGCCTAGGCAGTGAATAAATACCTCAGACGTCTGCTTCCAACAAGTGTCTGTATATGTTGTTGTTGAGTTTTTCTATCTTACATGTTATCTGAATGTTTATATTCCAATAAACTTCTACCTCTTCATATGATGACCCTGCAAATGTGTTTTGTTCCATTGACTGGGCTGGGAATCAAACTTGCCACTCCAGGTTTCTGGACTCGAGCTGACTTTTTAAACACAAATGGAAGGTGCAGTAGTTTTATGGGCCACCATGCCTATAACCTTGCAGCTAACAGCCTCCCATTATAGATCTGTGCATGGTAAGGGGCCTGATACCAGTATCAGTTTGTACTTCTATAACACCTTTCATCAGAGGATCTCCAAGCACTTGGCAGACATTAAGCGTTGGAGCCTTGAGCCAAATGAGTATTATCTGCATTTTACAGATGGCTAAACCAATATGCATAGACAAGGTGACATGCCATAAGCCACACATATACAGAGTGGTAAAGCCAGGAATAGAACTTGAGTCCTGCCACTCGATTCCCAGCTCTAATCAGTAGACACACTCCATCTCAGTGTGAGATGGTCTCTTCTCAGAGAGAGAAAGATGGACACCTGCACACAACCACCCACCCACCCCTAAATACCTACAGCAGTATATGCCAAAGCTGTGTATCAGAGTTCTTAGCCCTTTTCTATCCAGTTTTAGAGAATATTAGAGAGTTAAAACAAATTTGGTTGTTTTTTTTAACATAAAGTGGTAGGAATTTAATCCTGGGTGGATTCCAGGTCCTAGATGTACACTGATGAAAATCATATTATCCCTCTGCACCTGTTACTGTGGGGGAAGTATCCCTAAAGACTAAAATGGAAGTAAACTAAAAGCAATAACAACTGCACATACAGATCTGTAAGTGTCAAAGCTGATCCCTGAACTGATCTGCCAAGTTCTTTTTCATTTTCTGTGTGTGATAGTCCCTAGGTTTTGTGACGGGTTCTTTTATCTCATTCCAGTTCAGGTTTGAAGCTTATCATACATACATGTTTCTATCCAATCCTTTGGGATATCCTCTTTATGATGGTCCTCATGTCTCAGACTCACATGCTTATCGGGAATGATGGGTCTGGTTTTGGTCTCTGCTGCTGACAGTGGAGTATGTGGATTGAAAGAGGATGCAGCCTAGCCAGTGCCATGATAGGGCACTTGAGAATGAATTGAGCAATATTTCTAAGCTACCCCAGTATATTGAAAACTAACACAAAATTATCCCAATAGATTAATGAACAAAAACTTGTTTTGTTAGTTTTTAATGTATTGGGGTAGCTTTATACTGTATGTGTTTCGCTCACACTCACTTCTGAGTGGAATTTTACGAGATGACTTAAGTAGCATGTTGCTGGGCCACAGAATGGGATGTTGCCTGTTTCAGAACTGGGCTTTAGTGTGCTGCAGAATTCTGCAATTTCTGAGTATCCTACTCTACTTCTATGGCAGGGTTGGGAGGCTTAGATTTGTCAAGTGCTTAGGGATCCTTGGATGATCTGCAAGTTATTCTTAGATTGGCCCTGGAATCTCCTGGGGGGCAGTAAGCCAGAAAAGTGTCAATTTGTGACACATGTAGGTGGCAGGAACTAGTTTCCAAATCCCTCCGACTGTACTAGTCAGTGGTTATAAGAACTTTTAATACTCCAACTATTTTCTGGTTACACAGGAGACCGCAGAGTTGTTCTTCCAGTTGTTGAACCAGTTTGGCAGTTGGATGGAAACTGGTTCCGATTCCTTCACATCAGAGTTTGCCTGTCACCAGTGATGGCCTTGCTCTGGAAGTTGGCTCATTCTGGCACAAATATATAACTTCCCCAATAGAAACCAGAGAAGGAAAATACCTCTTAGGTGCCATCTGATCTCCCCTACCCACTTTCTTCCTTTCACAAGAAGCCCAGTCCTGCAAAGCAATGAGCTCCTTGCATTTAAGCCAATAGGAGTTGAGGGCACTCAGAACACTGCAGGAGGAAGCCCTATCTGGAGTGCTTTTTCTAGTGCACTTTTAAACGTCTAGCACTAGGTTTCCATTTCCCCTCGGGACACTGTTCTACAGGCAAATAAATATTAGAGCTGGGAAATATTTCCTACCATCCAGCTCAAATTCCCCCTTGCTCAGTTTCATCTCATTACTCCTAATTACAGTCCTCTTAGACCACTCTCCAAGCTCCCTCCCCCTCCTTGGGAACTTTAGATACAGAATCCATCTTGGAGCAAGCATGCTCCAAGACACTTCCTGCCATGTGAACCACGTTGCTGCACTTAGTGAGAATAGGCAGGTAACTCTTTCCTGGATCTCCCTCCAGACTCTGAGCATCTGGGTCTAGCAGAAGTTCCAATTGCTTTCAGTTCTCATGTGTTACCACTAGATGGATGCAATGTCAGCAACCTGCTGTTGAAATATGGGCATTGCTGTGCTTCCTTGTTGGACAAGTGTTACTGAATATGGGAAATAAGGAGAAGGGTGATGAGACATCCTACTTAGGACACCCAGAACTGTGAGCTACTGTGGTACCCTTCTACCTTAGCCAAGAGTGAGAGCTTTGCTGCTGCTTAGCTGCATGTCAGTTCTCTGACCTGCCAGCTTGTCAAGACTCTGCCAGTCTGAACCTTGCCTTGCAGGTAACAATCTGTGAACCCGAGTTCCCCAGAGATATCTCCCTGCAGTATCCAGTCCCATTTGCCGGACACTCACACAAATTATGAAGTTCGCTGCCTCCAAAAAGACAGTGCACACACCTGCTGGAGATGCACACTTCACTTCAGTATAACAGCAGTGAGACGATTTGTAGAAAAACTAAGAAAAAGTTTTTTATTAACAAAGAACAGAGATTTAAGTGATACTAAGCAAGAGTAAAAGATGCAGGTCTGATTACAGACAAAACAAAACACACTTTCTAGTAACTAACACTTTATTTTAGCAAGTTACAATCATTAACTAAGCAGTTTTCTTACATGAAGTTACCAACATCCCTGGCGCTTCAGACTAGAGCAGGGGTAGGCAACCTATGGCACGTGTGCCGAAGGCGGCATGCGAGCTGATTTTCAGTGGCACTCCCACTGCCCAGGTCCTGGCCACCGGTCCGGGGTGCTCTGCATTTTAATTTAATTTTAAATGAAGCTTCTTAAACATTTTAAAAAACTTATTTACTTTACATACAACAATAGTTTAGTTCTATATTATAGACTTATAGAAAGAGACCTTCTAAAAACGTTAAAATGTATTACTGGCACGCGAAACCTTAAATCAGAGTGAATAAATGAAGACTCGGCACACCACTTCTGAAAGGTTGCCAACCCCTGGACTAGGGGATCCAACTTTCACAGGCTCGAAGAGGGCTGTTCCCTCTGTCCCCACATTCATGAGGAACTAAAATGTCATTTTGCTCCCCTTACATTACTCAAGCCTGTTGTCTCTGCCTCAAGAGCCAGGAAGGCTTCCTAGGGTGCAGATTTTATCTGCTGATGTGATTGTTGTAGGGTTTTCTCCTGCAATTGTTTAGCTTGATGGCTTTGTTTACCTTAGATGTAAATGTACTTTCATTGTCCTCTGCCTGCAATGAAGCCAGTCAGACAGGTAAATAAATCCACATTCCCTTTTCTAGGGGGGACTGAGTTTCCGCACTGCTCCCAAACACATTTTAAGAATGTGTTTTCAGCACACATCTGTAACTCTATACACACCCCGTACACACATCAGTATGTGAGACAAGGCAGGCTGCTGACCACTTGAAGCAGTGCCCTGTGCACACCAGAAACCCCTCTGAGCATACGTATAATACTCCTCTCTCATGTCTTTCAGGACAGTCTCATTCCAGGGCAGCATCTTGCTGCACCCAAGCTAAATCTCCTGATTTGGATGGCTGGAGAAGTGGAGAGGTGCAGTGTCAGGCGACTGCCCTGTTTCTCGTTTTCCCCAGATCTGCTCCTTTTCCTCCCCACTTAATTAAGGCAGGATGGACGTAGTTCAAGAGAAAGGAGGCTCTGTGAGTATTTGGCTGTAGCAGTGGCATTCACTTTCTGACCTGAGCTGTTCCACAGTGTTGCTGTTAGATGTCTGCTCCCTGCTGCTCCAAGTGGCAGGTGAAGTGACTGTCAACAGAAGGTTGTCGAGCGCTTTGGGATTTATGAATGGAAAATGCTGTGTAAAGGTCACTCCTCCCACACCAGCGTTAGGGCAGGTGCACATTGAGCTCAAACTCTGCATCCTTGAAATAAAATTATCTATGCAGGTTCTGATACTGGGCCCATCATAGTGACTGTCAAGCCCAAGTGTCTCTGTCAAGGCCTGTAGTATCACCAAACTGGGAGAAAAGAAGCATTCGCCCCATTTTACAGCTGGGGAACTGTGGCACAGAGATACTAAGTGACTTGCCTGAGATCACACAGGAAACCTGTGTCAGAGCCAAGACTTGAACCTGGATCTCTCCCGAGTTTTTCACCTTCTTCCGCAGCATGGGGCAGGGATCACTAGCAGGAGGGTCTCTGCTGATTGAAGTCACTAAAACACAGGATTGGGGACTTCAACAGCAGAGTCCAGGGAAGGGGTAGGGACGGTTTTGTGGCCTGCAGCATGCAGGGGGTCAGACCAGATGATCATAATGGTCCCTTCTGACCTTAAAGTCTATGAGTCTATGAGTTCCAGTCCAGTTGTGGTAAACCCACCTGATGGCTGAAGGGCTCAGCCTGCCTGTGGATGAGGCTGGGGAAGCATTTGCAGCTTGGTAACTAGTAAGGACATGAGGATTGTTGGGGAGATGGATTCCTTGTTCCACCAGTACTCATTTCAGCAGGAGCCCAAGGTGTCATTGGATGCTCTGCCCTACCTCAGCCCAGAATGGCCCTCCTGTCTTCATCCCAACAAGCTTCGCCCTCCTGTCCCCTCCCGCCTAGAATCTTGGCAGAGTTCAGATGGGCTCTGAAGCACCCCGCAACAAAGTGCTTCAGGCCAGTTTTCCTCTCTCCTGTGCCGGAGGCTATCCCTGCATCTCCCCTGCTGCTCTTAGGACGGAGCAGCCTATCCTCCCCTGGGATCGGAGGGGAGTAAACAGGTGGAATTTTCCGTCTGTTTGCTCAGCTCTGCCAGCCTGGAGCAGTTCCTGGCCTCTGTATATCAGACAAGCGCAGATTGCCAGAGCTCTCCGCCGCTGCCAGACTCACCTGCTTTCTGCAATCCCATCCTCTCCAGGCAATGAGCGACTGAAAGCAGAGACCTCCCCCTCCTTTCCCACCGTCCCTGCCCCGCACAGGAGTGTCCTTTGGTGGCTTCATTTTGTTCCTTTCAAACTTCAAAAGCTTTGTCTTGCTCGCCAACAGAAACTGGTCCAATAAAAGAGATTACCTCTCCCCGCCCGCCCCCCACTTGTCTCTCCAATATCCTGGGACCGACGCGGTGACAACAACACTGCATACACACTTCCTCATGTCAGCCTTGCTGGGGTCACCTCAGGACTCGTCAGTTCTCACTGCTCACCTCAAAAGCCAGAGCGATGAAGCAGGTAAGGCAGACTTGGGAAGCAAGAGTGAACAACTGCCCTTCTGTGCAAAGGGCTGGTGTTTGGCTGGCAGCAGCCTCCACATATGAGCAGGGATGATTGCCTGTGCTTGAATCCGAAGTAGGAGCCGTTGTGCTGGTGCGGCAGCAGGGATCGGAGAGGAGTCCATTGGAACCCTAGCTAACCAACATAGAGGAGTCCTAGTATCTTAGAAGAGGCGATTATTGTTGGCATCTATAGCTGGGGTGTGGATAGCCATCTAGAAAGCAGAATCAGAGGCATCCCTGAGGGGACAGGATTAAAGAACTAGGATATTGTAGTGTGAAGCTGCTGTGTTGTCTTCAGGGATTATGGATGGGGCTGCTGCATATTATTAAGGATACCTGACGTTTTCCATTATAAACCCCTGTTTTGAGTTGCTTATTATTTTAATAAAGGATCACCATTTGGGCTGAAATTTTTCATGCTGGGTGTCTGGCTGATTTTCTGTGGGAGATTTCAGTGAGAATGGGTCTGCCATTTCCAATGATGAGGCTAGGGAAAAATAAGGTGTTTTGCTTTGTTTTTTTTTTATAAAAGCAGGGTTTTGCGTGGGTGTAATTTACTATGTTAAAAGAACACTATTAAGGCTGAAAAGTAAAGCACTGACAAATTAGGAAATGCCAAAATTAAGGTTGTCTATGCAATCTTAATCCAGCCCCCTTGTGCATGTGCATTATCATGCAGTCTTTAATTGCATGACCACATACTGTTTTTTCCACAGGGCCCCTGCCTCATTCAGTGCACAGGATGGGGACCTGCTCGAGGGATGCATCAGGGTTATGTAGTGAAGGAGGCTGTTGATCACAAGAACCTGTCTTGTCTGTTGCAGAAGTCGGCAGGGGCATAGTGAATGAGGCAGGGGGCTGCAGGAAGAGAAAAGATGGTCTTACGGTTAAGGGAGTTGAATGCTGCCTTGAAGAGCTGGATTCTGTCCCTGCCTCTGGCAGGGAGTTCCTGTGTGATTCTTGGGCGAGTCATTTAAACCAAACTTCACAGGTGGTGGTCACTCGTGTATTCCTCATTCTCTGGGTACTTGACGTGCTACCCTGGTGTCTGATTTTCAGAAGTGCTGGGCACTCTTGGCCACAGCTGAAGTCAATGGGAGCTGTGTGGTGAACATATAAAGTGCTATAGAAAGTTAAGGACTCTAAAAATCAGCGCCTAGGTGTCTCAAATCGGGCACCCAAAATTAGTGGAAACTTCTGACTTTAATCTCTCTGGGCCTCCATTCCCCATAACAACCACTCCTCACCTCACAGAGGTGTTGTGAGGCTAAATTAATTGATGTTTGTGAAGCACTCAGGTACTATACCAATGAGTGCCATAGAAAAGCCCATGAGGAAATTAATAATTCTGCCTTCAGAGCAGCGTGCAATAAATAGTGGACAGTAAATAAGGCCTGGTGCCACACAGGTGCAGTAAGGATAAAACAAAATATTGGAAAGTTGCTCATTCAATTAGCACCATCCATTCTGGGTACTGAAAGGGGCTGGAAAAAATAGCGTGTGATCATATATATTATAGATTATTATAATGCACAAGGGGGGGGGGTGCGGAATTAAGGTTGCACAGGCAACTTTAATTCTGCATTTGCTAATTTTTGAGGGCGTCAAGCAGTCTCAGTCATGTTTTTCTGAGATAGTTTGTTGTTTGTGTGTAATGTGTACAGCGTGATAGTGCTGCGTTACACAGGCCTATGGATTTTTGTGGTCTGGGCCCTACTGTGTAAGAAAAGAGCCTAGAAAAAAAGGGCAGTATAAGTGCTATACAGGTGACAGGATACAGGCACGAGACAGCTTGGTTTAGCTCTTCAGAAGAGACAAAGTGGCGGAGGGAAGAGGATTGCAATTTTACCATCTCTAGGATTGACAATGTGCCAACTAGTGTCTGGCATGTTTTTAATCCAAATCAATAGTTTCAAGGTTACAATAGAAAGGAAGGGGTATTACAGTAACTCAAGATGCCAGGGCTAGGGTTGGGAGCTGGAGGTGGAACAAAAGTCAGTGTTGTTTAACAGAGCCATTAGTAATAGTCTTTAGCTGCTTTTCTGCTGTAGAACTCAATGCACATTACAAAGCTGGGCTGGACTTGGCTCTCCCTGTTTTACAGATGGGGATATTGAGGCACAGAGGGGTTAAAGCTGGGATTTTCAAAGGCTCCAAGGAGAATTAAGTGCCCAACTCCCTTAGGCTGGGATTTTCAAAGGCACCTAAGGGACTTATCTGAGGGCACAAAGCGAGTCAGTGTCAGAGCTGGGAACAGAACACAGGTCTGGTGCCCTCCCATCTAGACACTGCAAGCAGTGGGACAAAGGGTTAAAGCAGCAGCATGGCCAAGCGTCAGGGACGGGAGATAAGGGAGAGGTGGGGATGATGTAGGAAGTTAGACTGGATGACTGAAGTGTAACATGTTTTAACCCTACTGTCGGTGGACACAAGTTATAACCTGCTTCTTTGGGGCCCTGGCCTCCTCAGTCAGGTAAAACCTCAACTTGGAATCCATGGTAAGGACAGTGCAGGATCAGACTGAGCTAAAGAAACCACGGTGAACTTCAACAATGGCAGCTTGGTCTATCACTAACTTCATCCTTGTGCCACCTGGCCTGTCACAGGGCTCTGGAATGTCCTATCAGTTCTTTGACTGCTGCTTTTAAATGTTTGTTTGTTTGCGGTGGTTCTTTTAGAGGAAAAAAAAGACTAATGGCATCATGGGCTTCTATGTTTAGTGTCTCTTGTTAATCTCAGGTCAATAGTGCTTTGTTTACTCGCAAACGGGGGTCTAAACATTGAATAATGGGCTTGATGTGTTAACGATTGGGCGAGGGTCTCTGGCCTGTGCTATGCAGAAGGTCAGACTAGAGTATCAGAATGGTTCCTCCTGGCCATAAAAGCTCTGCATCTAAGTTGGGTTGTTTTCTGGCTCACGCATCGCTAACAACATCAGTTCTGCAACTGGGCCTTGCTTAACAAATCTATGATGATACAGGAGCTGGGATAGAATCCAGCTCCCTTCTTTATAGGCTTCCTGGCTCTGCAGGGCTAATGGGAGGAAAAAGGAGCAGGAGTTTATTTTCTGGTTACATGAAGAGAGCAGATTTGCTGAGTAGAAAGGGACCATTTTTATAGTCCTTTCTCAGGGTCGCACTGTACTCTGTGTGGTTTTTAATCTCCTTCCCCCCCAGATCCCCTAGTGTGTGGAGGTGCAAAAAGGCATTTCATAGTCCTGCTGCACTCTTCCGTCTGCATCTTTTAACAACAACTCAGTGGAATCTGAGTTATCTGGCACATCCCTCTGCAGTTTAACTGGCCATTTCCTTGGCTTGTTTTACACACTGTGCTCAACTCTTTGATTCATTGTTGGGTAAAGTTTTAATGCACATAAGCATCTCCGAGACACTTCACTTTACTGCACTCAGTGCAGGATGTCACTTTCTGCCTGTCGATGCACACGGTGTGTTACACATGTGATGTACGCAATCCTGTACCTGACCCACTTGGTGTATTCAGTTCCTCTTCCTCTCCATCTCGTTAGCTTTGGGCAGACAGGTTGGAGAGCTTGTCTATACAGAGAGCTATTCTGGAATAGTTTGCTTGGCAATAGCTATTCCGGTCAATTTCCCCATGTACCCTAATATCCTCTGGGGACCAGAATCAGCCCTGGAAAGAATTGTACTTACTTATGCAAGGGCTGAATTTAGTATAGCTGGAAAGCTATTAGAATGGGAGGAGATTGCCACTGATGCACCTTTTCCCATTATCTCCAGTGATCAGCACTGATATACAGCACAAACAGCAAGGGAATCCACACCTGGCACATTCTGGCTCTCCTGACTCACATTCCCAGAGCTTGAAAGCCCTGGGTATTAACTTCTGTGGTCACCACTGCAATAGAATACCTTGCACATCACTGATCCCACCTCCACCCCCTTCGCCTTCTTAAAACAGGCCATTCACTGTTCAGCCAAGCAGGAACCCAGTCTTCAAAAGCTGCTTGGTCTGCTCACAAATAACAAAGGAGCTAAAGATAGCTCAGTGCAGATGAAAAGGCCTGCATGTTAAAACCCTGACTCAGCACAGTCCCATAGTATAAGATGCTGCTTTCCCCCCCACCCCCCATCCCATATTACGATCCCCTGTGTCGGTCTTAGACCAATCTCAGCCTCTAACAATGCTCTGTCCAGAATCAGACTCCGCTTAGCTCCTCACTTAGGGCCTAATTCAAAGTTTATAAAAGTCCGTGGGAGTCTTTCCATTGACTTCAGTGGGGTTTTGGATTGAGGTGTTTAGTGCACTTACTGTATCCACCATTTTTCCTGTAGTTTGGACTTTCTCTGGCCTCTCTCAGTTGATGGCTCCACTGCAGCTGGCCTTCCCCAGGCAGCCCAATTAAGTTTACTAAATGGGGACTCGGGTGCCTTACAAAATTGGTGATCGAGCTACTGAGTTGAATGGTGCAGCTCACACCTTTTTCAGAGCTTTTCTTTCAGGCTGTCTGCAAACTCAGGCAGATATTGCTGCATTAGTTTATGTTCTGATGGCTTTTTCATATAAAATGTTCTAAAACTCCTAGGTGAGTTAGGAGCTGAAGGTTCATTTTCAAAGGTGATGTGGACACTTAGGAGCCTAACTCTCATTGGCTTTCAATGGAATTTGGCCTCCTAAATCACTTAGGTCAAAACTTTACCCATAGTTACTCTCTTCTTTAAATGAGACTTGGATTCTGGAGGAAAATTCCGTAGCAGCTTCAGAAAGGCGGGCAGCCATGCATGCATGGAATTTGCATAGCCAAGTGATCACATTATATACAGAGCTCTGTTTACTGTCATCATCTGATGATCAGCCCAGTGGTGTCCACTTCTCAAAATGCACCACAATTAGCACTGTCTCCCTTGTTAGCCATCTCAGCCAAGAATCAGGGAGATTCACTGGATCCTGGCGGCAGATGTCCCCTTTCAGGGTTGAGGCATGTTGACAGACCATTGTGGGGGAATCTTGCACAGCTGATGCCTGGTATAAACCTAGAGAACTTCAGTTTCCAGGGCTATTAATCCAGGATTGAGTGAAGAAGCAAACACTGGGATTCAGCGTCATGATGATGTCATTATTATGCCCTGCAGGACAAAAACAAATAGGTGGAAAGCTTATGCCAGATGGATTCAGCTGAGTGCCAGTCCCATCTTGAATTAACTAGTTCATTGCCATCCTTTCTCCTCTGCAGCTTCTTTCGCAGTGGCCAATAAGGTCTGTAATAATCGGACACTTTCCCACCTGCATGCTGCCAGGTCGGTCCTCATGTTCAGGGCACTTTAAGTGAGTTCGGGGTGGGGGCTGGGGGCATGTGTGAGAAAAGACATTGAGTCCATGGTCACTCTTCCTGCTTGCAGGAGTGAGTTTCATAGTCTAGGTCCAGCTCCTGGGACAGATCTGTCTTGTGCACGCACAAGCCTACCCTTTTTGGATTGGTTGCTCTGCTGGAATGTTGCTTTGTGGGAGGTCTGTGGCCACGAATGGAGAGGCAGTTTCCAAGAGCTGATCTCAGGGAGGGCTTGGACGGTCAAGACAAAGGGCTCTGTATCCAACAAAAGGGAGTCTGCGCAGAAAGAGGAACCCCAAAGTTGACCTTGCTATCTGCATGGGCCACTGGGTGTTGTATTTTCAAGGGTGCGTGGCCACATTTCCAGAAGTGAGTGTCAGCCACCAATGCATGGATAATGGTGGCCAGGTGTATGTCTGATGGGATGGGGTGCGATCTCCTGACTAGGTACGTACAGATGAAAGTGGGGGTGCTTTTAAGCAATGAGGGGTGCAGTTTCCTTCCTTCTGATTTTCCTTTCATCATTCAGCAGAACTTCCCATATGGTAAGTGCTATCCTGATTCTACAGAGGGGGAAACTGAGGCACAAAACTCTCATGATTGTCCAAAGTGTCACAAGCCTGGGCAGAGCCATGACTAGAGTTCCTGACTCCCAGCGTTGTGTTCATTCCTACAGAACACATTGCGACATGCTTAGGCTTGCAGCTCTCTGCAATAGTATTCACAGTTAAAGCCTCCCCCAAAATCCTCTGCAGAGTGGTTCAAATCCAAGCCCAAGAAGAGGGACAGACCAGTACTGATAACTCCACTGCAAATAAAGGTTTCAGGGTAGCAGCCGTGTTAGTCTGTATCCTCAAAAAGAACAGGAGTACTTGTGGCACCTTAGAGACTAACAAATTTATTAGAGTATAAGCTTTCGTGGGCTACAACCCACTTCTTCGGATGCATATAGAGTGAAACATATATTGAGGAGAAATATATACACACATAC
>NC_048307.1:47024062-47057719 GCF_013100865.1 Trachemys scripta elegans
CCCCCCCCCCCCCCGTCACGTGCCTTAAATTGGCTCAGAAGGTCTCCGGGGCAGGGGCTGAACCCTGCTCTGTCTGTTTATGTGCAGCACTTAGCACGACAGGGCACCGATCCTCTGGCTGCTCATGTTGTACCAGTAATTCAAACTGAAAGGCAGCTGTGTTCTGCTTGGCTAGCCTGTCGCTGCTGATGTGACGTGGCAGGGCCTTGGCAGGGAGGAGGGCTCTGGATTGGACTGACTGGAGCAGAAGCCATACTGATTATTAACAGCAACTGAGATGACTCCCTGCCTTCTGCATCTGTCCCTGGAACTATTTAAAGAGGGCCACTGACATCTGCACTGGCAGGTGGTCTCTGGGGCTGCAGGATAGCTGGCAGCCTGCTGGCTGATTGGGGCTGCGTTTTCACACCGTCTGTCTGCTGGGTCCCACCAGGAGCTGGCAAAGCATAGGCTCTGCCAGTGAACTCTGCTGCTCTGGCTCTTGTTTAGCACACAGGCAGGCTGGACTGTGTCTTCCTCCCAGCCAAGGCCCTGAGGATGCTTTTCCAGGGCAGAAATCTTCAGCAGGAGGAAAACAATTCCCCTGAATGGGAACCCAGTCTACGAGCTTCTCCCTTAGCCTTTGGGATCTACTCTCTGCCTGATGGCTCTGCTGCAGGCTGGTACCACAGCTCCCACAACCAGCTAGAGCTCCTGCTCCGCTCCTGCTCTCTCTGCAGCCAGTAGGATGGCGTACGTGGATCCCGAACACCCAGCTCTCACCCTTTGCCAGTCCATCTTCTTCTTCTGCAAAGGAATGATAGAAGGGGTGGTGGCTATCCTCTTCCTCTGGCTGTTCATCCAAGTCCTGCTCAACAAACATCAGCAAGGTTGGTCTCTTCCCTTCCCTGGGTACGTGGATTTTGTATCTTGTCTCTTGCCACATAGCACTCCAGCCTGTTAGATCTGTTTGTATGGGGGAGTGGACCTTTGTTCCTTGTCACCTAGAGCAGGACAGAGGTATTTGGACAATCCCGTTTTTATCCCTTCCTTCTCACTCCCTTATCCGCTTCCACCCTCCCAGTAGTGAGAGGAAAGTCATCGGTCGATCTCGCTAATGAACCAGCAGACCTTTGCAGCTGGGCATTAATCGCAAAAGCATTTTAAAATGTGAAATCACATTCCTGGGCATGCTCTGGGGACAGGCCCTGGGGAAGGGGCTCCTCCAGGCTGGTGACTTCATCAGTTATTTATAGAGTGCCCATGTCTAGCTCTACAGAGGCCCAGCATGTGCTCGAGACAGGGATGGCAGGCGGGCCTTGCCCCAGAGAGCTTGCAGTCTAAAAGGAGCAGGGAGATGGCCCAGTGATTGGATACTGGAAAGGAGCTTGGGAACCTGGCCAAATGGCAAAGTGGTTGTATCCGCATGTTATCATCATGGCACAACCCAAACACCTAGCACAAGGGTCCATTGAGCTCTACCGTGGCTGATTTGGATGGGCTGGGATTCCCCGGCACTGTCAGTTACCTCCACTCCAGGGGCTTTCCAAGCTCTCTGCATTATGGCTGGTTTATAAAGTAGGGACTCTGAACTCCCCAAGGTGAGATGGGAACTCCGTCGTGCAGCACTGCTGAGCGCTAGGAAGGAACTGTGTGCGCACCTTCACAATCTTGGTTTCTGCTCCCCATCCTGGCCCATTGCACTGTGATGCCCAAGTTCTTCCCCCTCGCCCCTGCTGGCTGCTGAGATGCAAACCAGCCATAATGCAGCTTCTCTGAGTCATGCTGCAGATGGAACGCCATGGACTGACACCTCTGTCACTCAGACCAGGGCTTGTTGGCACTGAGCCCAGGGAACATTGTCGACTGAGCTGAATAGAATCTCTGATGGACTCTGGCCAAAATTTTACAACTTGGGAGCCTAAAGGTAGGGCTCCTAAATCCATACATAGGCTCTTAGATACAAGTCTGGGCTGATTTTCAGCGGCGTAGCACACCTGCAGCTCCCACTAAAGTTTACAAGGGCTCTGGGTACATGGCACTTCTTCAGATCAGGCCTTTTTTTTCTGAATCAAATTTTAGCCACTCAAGTTTGAAACTATAGGCCTTGCTCTAGGCATCCTGGGATGCTACACAAACCCCCTTGATAGTTCTCAGCCTGAGTCCATTGCTGGGAAGGGGAATGAGAGGATGGCCTGGATGGACTATGTTCGGTCTCCTCCCCAAGGCCTGAACGGACACCCAGTCTTCGCAGACCAGGAGGGCAGCGGTGTCCTTATTCTTCATGCAGGCATCTTTCGCTTTGCCTTAACCTTACGTTACTCCATCCCCACGCCCAAGAGATCATCCAGCTCCATAAATCAATCCTAGCATCCATTTTGTTCTCTGATTCAAAATTTCAGTCTCGTTTAGTGCTGTTAAAGAAACAAATAATGTACTAGAACTAAAGGACTAAAAAGATCTAAGTTTCCATCCCTGTTCGGTAACTGGCTGGAAGTCAAGAGCATGGGAACTGCCTTAAATATTTAGGGCAGATTGTCCCCTGTCCTGGTTACTCCACATATGGGATTGGAAGCTTGGTGACTTTTGACACCCAGGTTGCCCTGTTGAACCTACTGATCCAGATCTACCATGGCATCCAAGGTGGATTAGCTCAGGCGCTCAAGTGGTACCGCAACTTGCTTCCCACACCAGGCTTTGAGGTTGAGATGTCAGCATGTTCCTTCACTCTTGGCCACGCAGCAATAGGGAGGATGTTGGGGCCATCATGCTCAATTACTGGGCGTGGGAGGAGGTGTCTCATGTGGCAGTTCCACCGGCTGACTTACAGTAAGACAGGTGTGAATGGGTAGTGAGGGGAGCCGCATCTAGCTCTCCTAGGCTGGCGTGGACAGCATCATGGGGGTGAGTGCAGGATGGGAAATCGCTGGGGCACTGAGGGAACCTTGAGAATCCTCTGTGAGTCAGGGGAGAATGTCAAGACTGAATTTACCATTATGATCCTACCATGCATGCAGTGTTAGCAGTGCTGCATGCCACTGCCACCCAGAACCAGCTGCTGTCTGCGTCAGGGCACCTCCACTTCCAGGCTGTTTGCCCTTCCTCTAGCACATGTGGGGTCACCCCACGGCTGTCGTCAAAGCCCCAGACCCACTGACTTGGAAAGGAGGCTGAAGAGAGGATTCTGTTTTTTTTCCCCTCTGGGTGTTTGACTGGCGTCAATCATGTGTCTTACATAAACAGTGCGTCAATTCGGCTGTGGGGCTGATAAGAGGAGGTTTTTTTCCATGGCCATTATCTTGTTTAGGGTGACGCTGGGTTTATTTTAGCCTTGCGATGGATGTGTTGATCTGATGTAATAATTCCAGCTCTGCTCGGGAATGGTGCTCAGAGAGAATGGAGCACTGCAGATGCTGACGCCCCCAGCACAGCTCTCTGACCCTGCTCCTTTCTCTTATCACTCGCCATTACACAGTAATCTTTCCAGCATGTCCTGTGCGGTGATGAGAGAGGGGCTGACAGGTTTGGTTTAGTAACAGCACAGAATTGGACCACTGGCTCTGACTGTTCCTGGGGTGTGAGGGTGTATCTGGATTTTGACTGCTGTGCAATTGCTGGTGTTTGCCAAGATTCAGTTGTCATCAAGCTATTGGTTCATAGATCTTAAGATCGTAGAGAGTTGGACTGGGACCTAGGTTCTATACCTGGCTCTGACACTGGCTTGCTGGGTGACCTTGGGCTCTTCATCACCCTGTGTCTCAGTTTACCAATCTGTAAAATGGGGATCCTGATACTGACCTCCTTTGGAAATAGCCGGGTATTATTATTATTATAAGGGACAATTCTGATCACTTCGTCCTTGGAGTAGTGATGTGAACTGCTGATTTCTGATGAGCTGAAGGAGGTACCTGCCTAATCAGTCTAGCTGTGGCATTTGTAATAGGCCCATCACCGTAGAACACAAGTGCAAACTGCTACATCTTAATCACATTTCCCACCCACTGGCCAGGCACCTTCTGCCAAATGCCTTCTGGTCACACAGAAGCTTTGCCACCTGCAGCCCCCTTCATATACTCATGCTGTAATTCTTCTCTGCTCCATTCAGTGCATTTGCAGGTGCTCCTCGGAGGGGGGCTGGCTCTTCTGTGCTTCTGCCTTCTCCTGGGCTGTGCCGTGTGCTGGCGTCGAAGTGAGAGGCACAACCAGAGCAGCAGGAAAGAGCAGGCACCAACCAACACTCTGGTGGAGCTGGGGCCTGCTCTGCCTTCCCAGACCACCACCGTGCCCATCCAGCAACAGTACGTGGAGCTAGAGGGAGAGATGCTGGAATGTGCAGGGAATGACTCGCTGGGTTCTCCTGGCGCTGGCAGCCTGCCACAGAGCATGTTGCATGGTAGGGCCTCTTTACCCAGCATCCCTTTCTCCCAGAAGCTTGGCGTGTTCTCCAAGATAGAGCCGGGCTGGGAGCGCCGGTCCACCATCTCTGGAGAGACTGACGAGAGCAGCCTGCTGACTCGTCCTTATCTGGGACCCAGCGTCCGCCAGTCGTCCACCATGCCGAGGAGCCTCTCCAGTGCCGGCCCCAAGCAGCAGCCCCAGCTCCACTTCATCCTGTTCTACTCCCAGCCTGAAGCCACGCTCACTGTGACTGTGATCAGCGTGTCCCACCTGCCCAAGGGCTTTCGAAGCAGCCGGGACTCCTATGTCAAGGTGTACCTGCTCCCCAAGTTCATCGAGCCCCAGCGCACGGCTGTGCGCAGGAAGAGCCTCAACCCCGAGTTCCGAGAGCAGTTCCAGTTCGGCCGCTACCACCTGGAGGAGCTGAGGGGCTTCACCCTGCGCTTCGCTGTCTATGTGAAGGAGTTTCGCAGCTTCAGGGACTCTTTCGTTGGGGAAGTGATGTTCCCGTGTGCCCAGGTTACTTGGAACCCCGAGGCGGCCTCCAGCTACACCCGGGAGCTGTCAACCACCAAAACCAAACTCAAAAAGGTCAGGACTGGGTCACTGAACTAATAGTACCCAGTGGGGATAGTGCTGGCTGAGGTCTCCAGGGCCCCAGAGACTGAAAGGTCCACCCATACGGATGCAAGGGGAGGACTTTTTCATTACAGAACCTCTGTGTCATTCAGTGGAATTCCCCTCACAGGGCAAGTGAGGACTGGGTGTATCACCACTTCCCTCTGCTAGATGGGATACCAGACCAGCTTATGTCTGATCATGCATCCTGTAAGGGCCACAGGTCCAAAAAGATCCTTCTTTAGCTCAAGGTGAAGCGAAGTGCGCCTTAGCTGGAAGGAGAGCAGCTGGGCGGGAGGGCATATGTGATGGGGGTAAGTGGGTGGGAAATCCTTTGGCTGTGGTAAGAACGTGAAGGACTTTCCATCCTGAAGCTCCTGGATGGGGCTGACCTTTGTTTCTGTCTCAGTGGCTGCTAGGTGCCCTGGAGGCTGGGGAGAGGAGGTGAAATTGGTGGGTGTTTCATTGTCTCCTGCTGTCCATGTTGTTTCAGTGTCTCAGTGCCCAGGACATGAGCTACGGCGCTGCGTGCTCCCAATCCACGTCCCTGGGCCAGCTCTTCATTCTCCTCCAGTACCAGGCTCTGGCCAATCGTATCAAGGTGCTGGTCCGCAAGGCAGAGAATCTGGGCCGGCTCACCCGCATGCCAGGGGCACCAGGTAGGGAGGTTCAGGGCTGAGGGGCAGACCAGGTTTAATAGGCTTCGGCAGCAGGAAGGACTTTGGAGGGACCGGTAATAGTATTCCTGTTGTAGAACATACAGTTGTGTCATTTAAAAGTCCCCAGGATCTGCTATGGCACATGCCCCTCTCAGTTACAGACCCCTTGGACCATGGAGTCTGGGCATCTCTGCTATAGGCCCTATCAGCCCCCCACCCAATGTTGCGTACAGCACACACTTAACCCTATGAGGAGCATGCCCATGGTGACACCCCTGGGACCATGGTTAGAATGAAGATATTTTCAGTACAGGGGAAATATGGGCTAAAGTGAGGGATCCAGAATGGGTGGGGGGATCACAGTTGTGGGATTTCCAATTTCCCTCGCAGAGGTAACACATGGGGGTGGGGGGCATGAGGGGACACATGCCCCCCCACTTGCTCCTTGGCTTGTACTGGGCATGCTCAGTAACACTGCTGAAGCCGATTGCCCTCCCTCTCCCCACCCCCTTATTGGCAGGCACAGGTCCTCTCTGCTCCTTTGTTCTAACCCTTCTTTGCATCCCACTTTCCCAAGCCCAGCAGTGGCAGATCCCGTCGCCTTCCTGGGAGCAGGGGTAGAAGGGCTGTGAATCCTCTAGCCAGGCCAATGCTGTAGGCCGCTTGTGAAGAGAGTAGCTGGCTCAGACACCTTCTCTTGTTTAAATGACCTTCCGAGGCCCGGGGCCCTCTGACCAGCACTTATGGGAGTGTCCAGTGCTTCAAAGCTCTCTCCATTCTATCCTGGTAGCTCCACAGGGCCTGACACAGAGCTTCTGGGAGACAGGACACACCTATTCAGCTGCCCCTAACTTACCTCCTCATGAGCCTCCCTGCGTCCAAGCAAACCTGTGTCTGTTCACAGCAGATCCCGTGTGCTGTCGGCAGTCTCCTTATTCTCCAATTCCATTCCCAGACCACTACGTTGTCATTCACTTTTACTACAACGGGCGAGTCATGGACACAAAGGAGACCAAGTCCATAGCCGGCTACAACCCCGTGTGGAACACGCCCTTCCTCTTCAATGTCCCTGCAGGAGACATCCAGGAGCAGCAGCTGTGCCTGGAGTTCACCATCATGCAGGTCAGAGGGACAGGAGTGGGAGTGGGAACCTGTGTGCATTAGATGGTGCATTAGCATGCTGCAGGGCATAAGGGGGGGGGGGGTTGCAGTATTTATCAGTGCAGGCACCGATTCCAGAGCAGGCAGGTGACAGTGGGGCATTTGCAGAGGCAGGCTGGCAAGTGGTTGGTGACATATGCAGGGAGGTTTGTTGGAGCCAGCTGGTTTGTTAGGGCGGGTTCATGCTCGGGGGCATTTTCAGGGGGATTGGTACCAGTAGGGACTCAGTGCCCTGGGGAAATGTTTTTGCTGTGGGAAGGTTGGCTCCTCAGTGGAATGTTAAGGAGTTTGTCAAGGCAGCTGGCACTTGTAGGGGGTTGGCACATGGTGGCATTTGGAAGGGGTTATGGGGGGGTGTTGGCACAGGCGGTATTGGCGGAGGAGGTGCAGGGACTTGTTGCTGTCTGCAAGGGGCTGTCGGAATGGGATGGCATTTCCAGGGGAGGGGCTGTTTGCTGAGCCTTCTGGCTGCTTCTCCCCTTGACTCCTCCCTGCCTCATGCTGCCTTTCCCCTTCCTCCCCAAAGGCTCGTCTCTATACACGCAGCTGCACCCTGGGCCGAGTGCTGATTGGGCCCCACGCCCCAGAGTCAGGGCTGCTCCACTGGAAGGAGATGTGCTGCCGAGGGCAGGTGGAATCCGCGCGGTGGCATGTGATTCAGCCGAATGTGTTCAGTCTCTCCCCTTGACATAGGTCAGTCAGCAGGTGACTCATTGGAGCTCGTCAGTCGGAGCAGGATGGGGAAATCAGTGCTGATGCCTGAGCGTGTAATTCCCGCTGGCTGCGTGGCTGGGTTGAAGAACTGTCGTCATGTCAGAAGTGTTGTCTCCTACGTGGTGCAAGTCTGCCCTGTGCTGCCCTGGATGGCCCTGAGGCCACCAAGACAGAGAGCAGCAAGGAACTTGAAGCAAAGCGAGACTTTCCTTGTTAAGTATCTTAGATAGAGAGCATGTGTCTGAAATTAAAGGGAAAGAGCCCCACCGTCAGCTCCTGGCTGCTGTTGGGACATTGGCCCAGGGAAGGGAGCACTGGCAGCAGCAGCGAAAGGAGGGCAGGAGATGGGCACAGGAACATGAGATGTGGAAAGGAGCAGAGGGAAGTGGGAGCATGGAGAGGAGAGGAAAGAGCATGGACAGATGGAAGGAGCAAGCTTCATGTGCTCCAGACTTGCTCAGGAGGATTCCAGGCTGGCACGCCAACAAAGCTAGTTGTCCCCAATCCCCAAACCAAGACAGTAACCAGTGATCAAATTTAAGACAGCCTTGGAGGCCCTGACCCACATCCAGTCTGAGGATAACCAGGCGCAACACCATTGATTTCACTGTAGTTATGATGACAACTTACTCCATGGTTGATGCTCTTGTGAAGTCAGTAGAATTACACCTGCTTTGGGCTAGGTGTGGCCCCTACTGCATTTATGTGAATTCTGCTCAGCGTAACATGTATGATCAGTGCTGCAGTCAGAACAACCTCCAGTCTGTTCCAGTCCACTCGTAGGGAACAGCTGGACCACACATGGATTAAATGTCAGCCTTGATTCCTAGATCTCTGTGTAAGAAACCCCAAGCTAGCTGTACTGTGTAGAGCACTGATCTGTGGGATCACTGTAAAGGAGGAACCCATGTGCCTTGAGCATGGGCAGGGAAGAGGTCATAGAAGGGCTGGAAGGCCATTTTCGCTATCCCCAATTTCCTGCATAAAATACCAGATTCCATCCCATTCTCCCACTTCATTGCTTTATAATGGAGTGTCAAACTGTTGCACGTCTCACCTTGGACCTGCCCTGGGATGCATCCGTCTGGTGCATAATCCTCCCTGCTTTACTTGGACCTACAGTTCTGGAGTTCAGAGCTGCTGCTGGAGGAGCAGGGCTACAATGTGAAAAAAGGAAGATTGCAGGGATGAGGTCCAGCAGGTGGATCCAGGAGAGTCCAGTTTCCTGCGATTCTGCTGATGTCACTGAATCTTCAGAGGGATTCCCTTGTTAAGCCATGGTCCCCCTTCCGGCACAACACTGAGGTAATGCTGGCAGTGCTAGCTGGGCTGTTACTGCCAATGCAGTTGTAATTTTATGCCTATTCCAATGGCCAGCCCATCACCCCAACATCTCTTCATTCATATCCTCTTATCAAATCAAGCTGCAACCATAGCAGTCAGATACTTAACACATCCCCAGGCAATGAAAAATACCACCCCCCCCCAGGGTAATAGGTAAGGTAATAGCCTGGAAATTTATTTTTAAAACACTGCAGCATTCCATAGAGGCTAGGTGGTCTCCCAAGATGCCAGACAGGAAGTGACATCACTGGGAAGGCCCAGGGGAGCCATCACTATAGTGCAAGGCCCAGGCCCGCAGCCCCACATCTGGTTGCTGGCTCAGACCTTTGTGTTTTCCATCCACTTTGTCCCCTTTAAACAAATAAAAGGAATTTGTTCTGAAAGTGTATTGCTGCCTCCGTGAGGTCATTCCTGCCATGCGACTGTATTGATGTCAGAACAATATTAATAGGGTTTCCTTGGGTTTTTATTAAACTCCCAAGTCTCGCTAGTGAATGGTGCCGTTAAATAATCTGGATTGTTGGTTGTGTTGGGAGGAGGTATATGTACATGGACTGTAGGTGTGTATGTACACACGGAGGAACGGCCATTGTGTAGTTGCAGCACTGTTCTCTCCTAACTGGATTTAGAACCTGTGTGTCACAGGCTCTCTATTATCATGAGTCGCCTTTAACTCTCGAGGCCTGTGCTGTGGGATGGGAGTTCCAGCCCTGCCATAACTGCAGGTCCAAACGGCCATGGTTCATGGGCCGGTGGAGATGGTGTTCTTGTGCCACATCTGGTCTGCCTGAGACAGGCCCACGTTGGCAACCTTGTGAGAAGAGCAGAATGCGAAGATATTGAAGCTGAGGAGGCACAAGGTGTTTCATTTTCTTCCAGTTGCTGTTGATTTTACACCGAAGGGGCTGAGATGCGGCGGTGATGGGTGGCAGGATAAACCCCTAACAGCGAGCGAATCACAGGGCGCTAACTTTGAGATGTTCAGCTGCGGCGTGTCCCCATCTGGAAAAGGAAGCCAGCCTGCCTCTCCTCATACGCCAAACACTGGGGAGCCTACCTGCACCCTTAGCACAGCAATGGGCTGAACTAGAACCCGGCTCTGTTCCCTAGATCTAGAACTCCGGCCTGAAAGGTTTCCTTGCTATTAGCCTCTTGGCCATCTTCCATCCAGCCTTGATGCCCAGCCTCCCGTCCCTGGGGGCGCAGCAGAAGAACAGTCTGAGGCAGTAGAGCACATTTCAGTCCTTTATGGAAGACAGACACATTATCCACACAGGAAGCAGGATAGTGAGGGTGGGGATTTGCTCCCACCCCAGAAATCAGCTGCGGGGATAGCGATCAGTGCCCGCTGCCAAGGGGTTTTCACAGCAAGCACAGGGCAGCACAGAGAGCTGGGGAAGAGGATCAAGGCCTGCTCCAGAGGGCATCAGGCCTTCACAAAAATCAAATCCATCTGTGACTATGCTGACAATCCTCAGCTGCCCACCACTGAAACCCACTTCCCTGGGAAACCCAAGCACTGCCAGTGGGGCACCTGCCCCCTCCACCAACTCTTCCAGCTCTTTGGAAGGGCTGTGGCAGCACAGCAGTGAGCAGTAAGGGAGATCTTGCTTACAATGCAAAAGGTGGGCCCATCCAGTGGTCATTGCCTCATGACTCTGAAGGCAGGGCTGCTAGGGACAAGGGAACTGGAGGCAGTGAGCTGCGTGGGCCTGCTCTGCTGCCTGTTCCTCAGTGCAGCAGCTGAGCAATGCAGCTGGTGTAGCTTGGGGTACTCTATCTACGGCCTCCTCTCCCTCAGGAGGTTGAGCTTCCAGGAAAGGAGAAGCAAGCTCTCTGTCTCAGGGGGAACAGAAGAGGCCCAGCCTATGTAGAAGATCACCTAAAGCTCTGGGCTGGGGCCTGGTTGGGCTCTGCTCCTCTGGCACCAAGGCACTTCCTAACTTCAGGGTAAAGCTCGGCTATGCAGGAGGCAGAGCTGTCTTGGGGGCCAGCCTCAGACTGTGGGATGAACCCAAGGACCATCACAACCCTCCCCACCTCATGGTCTAGGTGCCAGGTGCACCCCTCTGACCGTCCCTTCCCCATATAAACACAGAGCAGGGGGTATGTTTCCCAACACTCCACTGCACACAGTTCTCCCCCTGGGGAGAAGACGAGCGAAAGCAAGAACTACGCATGGCAAAAGTGAGTCAAATCCCTTAACGCATGAGCGGCAGGTGCTCAGATGCTCGGGCAAGGAAAGAACCTGTAGCATACATCGAACCATTTGCTGCTTACAGACCACACTGGTGGCTCCCTACTCCAGGAGGCCCAGGTGCGCGGGGAACTAGGGACTGTTGGACTTAGTTGCCCGGCTAGTGCAAGAACAGCCCCTCCCCTGTAATGCCCCCAATCTGAATTCCAACCCAAGGGTTCATGAGACCACCTTTCGCCGCTGCCAGGGGGAAACAGCCAGTTCCAAGAGAACATGCTATGTTCATTCATTTACCAGCCAGACTCTACGGCGAACAACTCGGGGGACAAGGAGAGGGCACAGAGCAGATCATTCAAAGCCACGTGTACCCAGCCATGCAGGATTCATAGATTCCAAGGCCAGAAGGGGGCCGTTGTGATCATCTAGTCTGATCTCAACGGACAGGGTGCTTCAGCTGCCACAGCTCTCCCCTGGGGGCTCTGGGCTCACTCTGAATTTAAAGGGCGAGCCCAGTCGTTGTGCCCGGAAGGGTCTCGGCGAGAGCAGCACTGCCCCCTTGGGAGTGTACGAGGACTCCTGGCTGCCAGGCTGGCTCCGGGGGCTCACTGGGGCCGAGCGGGCCTCGGGGGAGGATTTGCCAGATGCTGAGGTGGAGGCTGGGAGGGGCAGTGTGGACGGGGGAGGCAGCTTCCCAGTCACAGGATCAGCAGGGAGCTTGCTCAGCAGCAGCGCTGGCAGTTCTGACCCTGCCTGGGACCTGTGGGACTGGCTGCCACTGCTTTCAGAACTGAAGCAACACAGCTCGTCTCCTGCCTCGGGCAGCACCACCTGCTTGGCTAGGTACAGAGAAGCATGGGGATCACCGCCAGTCGGAGGTGCAGAGCCATCGCTCCGTTGGCTCAGCCCCAACTCCAGCTCCTGCCGGCTGGAGAGCCTAGGAACCAGCAGGTCTGAGTCGCTCCTTTCCTGTCGCTGCTGCTGGAGGCTGCGGATGTCTTGGATTTGCTGCTGAAACCGCAGTTTCGCTGTTAGGAGAAGAAGAAGGAGATTGTTACTCGGCATCAGATGATCAATTCCATTGCAAAGCTCTAGGTGGTTGTTCCTTTCAACAGCCTCAGCAAGGAGTGCTAGATCACTGGAACTAACTCCTGCTGCAATTCCGCTGAAGTCATGGGGTTCTAGCAAGGATGGACTGTGTTCTCCCAATGGAACACCATGAATGGTCAAGCAGAGACTCCCAGTCACCTTTTCCAATCAAAGAGCCGGAAAGGGAGTGGGGAACTCAATGGAATTATAAAGCAAACCAGTTACAGCTGCCAAAGGTAATGTTGAAATTGCAGAGTATGCGCTAAGCTGCAGACCTCACTGCTGCAGGATGTTACTAAGGCAAAGGGCTGGGTAAATGCTGAAATCTAGTCTATAAAATAGCAGCAGCTGGGGTCACGTACGTTAGGGTAAAAATATCAAAAGCTATTAATGTCCCAGCTCAAACATGCCTTCCCGTCACAGCATGATATTGCGCTTGCGTTGTGTGCCCTGAAGGCTGTCCTGCCTTCCTCTGATGCATCCAGAAACTAGATGCAAGATCCTAGACATGGAGGATCATTGGATTGTTCAGAGACATGGTGATTCCTAACATAGGCCTCAATCTGGAGAGAGACTGTCTCTCTTCATGGAGGCATTGGAGCCCAGATCCTCAAAGATATTTAGGCTCCTAACTCTCATGGATTTCAATGGGAGTTAGGCCTTTAAACATCATTGAGGATCTGGTCCTGAGCGACCTCAATTCCCATTAAAACCAGGTGGGATTGAGAGCGCTCAGCATCTCTCAGGATCAGGCCCTAGTCTGCAGAAAGGCCTTGAGCTTTCACTTTTTAAATGAGCAGCCAACCTCAATCTCCGCTGGCCCAGCACCCCATTCCCGCTGCCCTGCAGTAAAGCTGCAAGCAGCAGCCTCGTACCATTAAGAACAGCCTGTGCCGTGGCAATGCCGCCACCCTACCTTTCATCAGGTGTTCGTTCTTTTGCTGCAGTCCCTGGATCTCAGAGGCCATGGCGGAAATCTGGAAACAACACAGAGCGGCTCTGTTAGAAACCCTGCGGCGGGTACGTTGCCTGGGTGGCCCCTTGCACACGTACATATTTTAATGGGAGGCCATGAAAATGGCAGATTCCTTAAGAGGCAGACAGAAAATCCGCTGCAGAGGGATAAGGGTGTGGAGTAGGATGCACAGAGCATGATGGGCTCTTGCAGCACATGGGTCTGGGGATCCTTCCATAATGGTGGATGGCAGAGGAGGAGTTTGCACTGATGCTCAAACTGATTCCCAGCCTCTGGCCAGCTTGATCCTGCCTCAGGAGAGCCAGAACTACAGCTCCCCACTCAGTCCCGAGCTTGCCCTCGAGCTGCGGTGCGTTCCCTGGGGCAGGGCAGGGCCGTACCATTTCCGTTTTCTCTTGCAGTTGCAGCCTGAGGCTCTGCGCTTCTTCGGTGCTGGTGGAGAAGCCCAGATCTCCTGGCACAGGCTGCTGCTTTTCTCTTAGCTCCTGTGGAGGTTTCCCGTGGGGCTTGATGGCTCCTCTTGCATTCTGCAGAAACCACATGAGACCAAAGACGATAGTGGGTTCATGGCAGGTACCTGTTGGGTTTGTGGCTCGTACCCGACAGCCCTTCAGAGTCAACCGACTCCCACATTCACAATTGCTGCCTGTGTCCCAACACCCACAAACCAGCACCAGCCTTACTGCAGTCACCTCCTGGGTGTGAAGATGGGCTGCACAGAGCTGGACTAATGCGGGGCGGGGACAGGGGCAGGCAGTTCTTACCACTTGAGAGTTCTTCACCCATTGCTCCACTGAGCACTCGTCCTTCTGGTCTCTTGACAGCTTCCTGTGCCCTGACTGCAGCTGCTGCCTCTGTCTGAACAAGCCCTTGAGCTGTTGGAGCAGCAGAGAGTGAATTTCAGGGGCTCTACCAGCCCTCACTGGCATCGGCCTAAATCCCTAGGTGCAAGAGGCTCTGGACAGTAACTAGCAAGCCTGTTCTACTTTCCATCCATTCTGGGTCCTTGAGATACCCCTGCACTTTCCCAAGCTCCTTGTAGCTACCCCTGCCTTCCTGTGCCTTGCTCCAGCTAGCTGGGACACTCCATCCATCCTTGTCATCTCAAATGCCCCATGCAAATTCAGTCAGGGCTTTTGGTTACCTCCCCTCCATGCCCACATGTTCACGCAGCCACATGCCAGACCCACGCTCACACAGCCGCTCTGACAGCAGAATCCTGCCTGTGATGGCTCCCTGGCCCCAGAGACCATCTGCCCACTTCAGAGAAGCATAAAAACTATGATGAGTCAGAGAGCTCTAGACAAAGCCGAATGCATGCCTTGTTACCTGCTCGGTCACCAGCTGATGCTGCTGTTCCAAGGTTTGGCTCTTTTCCTGGGGGCTCCTTGTGACTTGGCCGGCTGTGCACTGACTCAGCCCCTGCGGAGAAACAGACCCATTTGGGCAGGGTGGAGCGATGAATGGACTCTGATCTCTTGATCTGTTCTATGTCAGTTTCATCTCCTCGCCCCAGTGAGCGGAAGGGGTCAAAAAGACACCTTGGAGACTGTTTGGGGAAGTGGAACCATCAATCTACAGGGATTCTGAACGGATGAGTGGTCGGAGCTTAGCCCATTAGGGGCTGTTCCATGTCTTCCTGGAAAGGACAGTTTCTCTAGATCTCCAAGAAGGTCTCAGATCTGTCCCATCACCATGGTGTTACTAACTTAGATACTATTGTATCACGGTTCCGCTGAGAGGCCCCATGCGCAATCAGAGCCCCATTGTGCCTGGCACTGTACTAGAGCCGGTCCTTGCCCCAAAGATGTTACAGACCAAACAGACCAGCCAGCTAAAGTGCAGGAGAAAAAGAGTGGCATATAGCTTCTATATGCATCCGAAGAAGTGGGCTGTAGTCCACGAAAGCTTATGCTCTAATAAATTTGTTAGTCTCTAAGGTGCCACAAGTACTCCTGTTCTTCTTTTTGCGGATACAGACTAACACGTCTGCTACTCTGAAACCTGTCATTAGCTATGTTGTACCCCTGGGGAACTGAGGCCCAGAAAGGCCTTTAAGCCTGGAGCATTGCTACATCTGGATACCTCATGGGCTAAGCAGTAGGCAAGACTGACCCAGGCTGAGGCTGGGGAGTGGGTGTCCCAAAGAGGGGGCAGCTTTGCTAGGCGGACAGCAGCAACCTGACTGGGTGACATTCTGATAAGGGGATGTGCCCTGCGGTGCTTTGTTACCATGTTTAGGGCCAGTTGAGTGATGCAGTCCATGGTGTTTGTATGTCTCGCTGTTGTATCTGGCTCTCTTAGGCACTGCCCTGGCTCCCCGCACCACAGGAGCTGAGTGCCACCTGAGCCTTCGTGTATTATCCTCACACACCCCTGGGGGGCAGCACAGAGCTACCAACACTATTATACAAATGGGTAGCAGAGGCTCAAAGGCCCAGATCCTCAACGGTATTTAGGTGCCTAACTCCCTTTGGAGAGCTGGACTAGATAAATTAAGGGTGGGGTTTCAAAGGTATTTAGGCACCTAACAATGCCAATAGTCTTTTGAAAATCCCACTGGGCACCTAACTGCATTGGGCACCTAGATACTTCTGGAAATCTGGCCCCAAGTGACTTGCCCACGGTCCCACAGGGAGGCAGAACTGTACCCGTCTCGCCCAAACCCAGACTGGTGCTCTAACCACTACCCAGTCCCACTGCTTCATTCTCTGCTTTTCTCTGTTTCTGGACCAAAGCCAGTAAAATGTTGGTTTGGTTAAGACCAACTCAAGGGGGTGTGGAGGCTAATTTGCAGCATTTGCTCCAGCCAGAGGGGAGACAGGGCAACAATGGGTCTATTTCTCTTTGTCTGCCTTGTGTTTTAGCTTGGTAAATACGGTAGCAGAGCAGGCATCTGTGTTTGAAGCCTATGGTCTGAAGGGAAACACAAAGGGAACTGGAGTTATGTAAGCAGGAACGGTGGAAGAAGAGCTGTTGGATGATGTTTTAGGAGAGAAGCTGAATAGGAAGAAAGAATTTGTGTACTTGTGTACTTTGATTGTAAGGGGACTGCTGGACCCACACTGGAACTTAGTGGGGCTTTTTAGAAAGGGGAAGGGCTGATGAGAAATCAAGACCCTGAGACTGACAGTCCCCGGGGCAATGGAGAGAGGCCAGTGCTCCAGGTCAGCCTGATTGACAAGGCAGGTAGGCCAATGAGGGAGTCAGGAGGCCAGGGGGTCCTGTCCTCTGTGTGAGCTGGAGCTGCCTGGCCAGAGGGGCCCAGCTAAGGAGAGAGCAGGAGCCTGAGGGGCCAGAGGAGCAGCTAGGGAGCTGAGCAGTGCCGAGGCAGAGTGGGGCTGGGGCTGGGTGTGGTGAGCAGCTGCGGAGAGCGAGGGGGTCGCTGGGCAGAGGGCCCAGTGCAGGGAGACGCCCCTAGCCAAGAGGCCCTGCAGACCAGACTTGGAGGGGGATCATAACCTCAACTCTGGGGCTGACGCTGGGAAGAAGGACTTGCCACCTAGAACCTGAAGGCGTGTGGCCACTGCCAGAGCAAGTGTCCGACCCGCGGCATCCCTAGAGCCAGGGCCTGGACAGGGACCTGGGATGTGTGAGGAAAAGGCTGTGAACTGCCCTGACATTCCAGCCAGGGCTGGTTGTGATGTCCCCGTGCCACAGAGCCGGGTGACGGGTTTTCTTTTCACCTTTCCCATTCTTTCCTTATTTTTTTTAATTGATTGCTGTTTAATACATTGTATTTGCTTTGAACTCTAGGCAATGATCAGTGGGTCAGGGAAGTGTCCAGTGCAGAGAGAGCACCCCAGCGTGGGGATACCCTAGCCCCTTCCCTAAGTGACCATGACAAGACTGTGGGTGAAGCCTGCCAGGAATCCTGGCCCCAGCCTTGTTGGGGTTACGAGGACTCTGCCACACAGGAGAGTGGAAGGGGAGCCCCTGAGGTCAGGCAGGACTCTGGGTAAAGGGAGTGGGAGTGAGGACTCAGATCCTTTCGCTAGCCCATTGCACCGGGGTAATGTATAAGCCAGGAAAGTTCCCCACAATAGCGGGACCATTCCCCTGCTCACATTAGTGCCACTGGGGAGAGGGCTGGAGAATTAAAAGAGCACTGTGCATGGGTGGTAGCAGTACTGTGGGATCAGCAATTAAGGCACAAATTGAAATGAGACGTGTTTGCTGCGTGTGTCTGTTCCTGCCTGCTCTCTGGTTTGGAAACGGTGTGTCTTACAGAGATGGGAGAAAAGACGACACAGGCAGTAGAAAATAATATACTGAGGAGAATGGCAGGCAAGCGGCGGGTAGACAGTGTGCACATGGAAGGAATTAGGGGGAAGATGAACTTGGGACTGAGTGATAGATAGGCCTGCGTGTTTGTGGTGGGCTGGACATGTGATAGAAAGCCTGGGAGGAAGAGGATGGCAAGAAAGGGCATGGGAGACTCATGGTATGATGGAAAGAAAAGGGTTGGAACTCCAAGACCTACGCCCCAGTGCCATGGACCTGAAGGAGAACTGTGGGCCCTCCACTCCTGTGTAAACAGGAAAAGAAGTGAAGAAGCAAAGTGAAGTGAGCTATTAGCTTGTGAGCTCTTCAGGGCAGGGACTGTTTTCTAGTCTCTGTTTGTACAGCGCCTAGCACAATGGGACCTCACGACCACACTAAAAATACTAAAGGAGCAGCTGGGTGCCTGGACACAAAGTCATAGGCAAGTCTGTGTCTGAGGTCTCCCTGCCCAGAGGGTGCCACCGATGGGCACTGAGGTTGTTGACCATTCCCTTGACCCCCCCTACCTTGTTACAGTGAGACACACGGTGCAGATTTGAGGGTCACAACTGGGACAGCCCACAGAGCAGCTCTCCACATCCCTGCAACATTGTCCGGCAACACTGCATTTCCTGTGGGAGCCCTTTGGCGGCAGAACCGGGACAGAAATGGAACCAGAAATGGACTGGGTTCCTTCAGGGGATGTTAAAACCCCTGCATGAGCTGTGCTGTCCCACAGGGGGCCTCTGCTGTCACTCACCTTGAGGAGCCCCTGCAGTTCACACAGGTAGGTCAAGGTCTGGTCCTCCTGCAGCACAGCCCCTTTCTCTGTACAGCCTGGAGCCAAAGCAAACAGCGAAGGAGAGACGGGTGAGGAAAATGTTATAGCAGCAGCTGCAAAAATGGAGTCCAGCACTCCCCAGCCAGCAAATGGCTCGTCCACCCTCTGAAAAAGAGCCTTGCTGTTAACCAGCATGCTCAGGTCCAGGGTGCCGATAGAATTAAGAGCCAGGAGGGGCCATCAGATCATCTGGTCTGACCTCCTGCATGTGCCAGGCCAGAGAATTTCACCCAGCTCCCCCTAGATTAAGCCCAAGACTTCAGTCAAAGTATTTGAGTCCTCTGAAAACTGAACTGTTGTGCCAAAGGGAGAGAACAGGAGGGACCAACGTGCTACCACTGCCCTGCAGAGAGCAGCTGAGCAAGTCAAACCAGCAGAGGACATTAGACTCAGGGTGACAGTGTAGGGAAGGGAGAAAGAATGGACCAGCAGGTGACTGTCACCACACTCGTGTAAGAAGGAACTCGGAGTCCGGTTAGTGATTCTCCAGCACCTGCCATCAGGGTTCTCCAAGCCCTCTGCAAACGCTGATGAACTGAGCCTCCTTACCCCTGGGAGTCAGAGCAGCTTTCACTTACAGGGAGAAGCCCTTACTTTGAATCATCTTGTTCAGCTGGGCCAGAAAAGCATCACACTGGGAGCACTTCCCCTCGGAGCGGCTGGCACGGCTCTGCCTGGGGCCCCAGTTTTGTACCTCTGGGAGGCCCAATGCCTGGTTGCGTCGGTGGGCGTCGTCTCTCAGGACCTCCACTTCTGGCAGCTAGTCAGGATGCAAAGGGGAGGTCAGACAGGAGCATTTAAAAATGACCTGTGCTGGGCCAATCACTGAGACAGCCACAGACTGCCCAGGGTTTGGCCAGAGCCTCTGCCATAAGGGATAGTGTAGCCTATTGGAACAGGAGTGATGCCCTCTGTCCATAGGTATAGCACAGGCAGCAGCTGCACCAGCTTTCCTCCATCACCCTGCAAATGTGCCTCTGTCGTGACCTAGTGGGAGCCCCACAAGGAGGAGTGGGGAGTTCGGTCTCCGTGGCCCATTTGATCCTTGTCCTCTGTGCTGCGACTGCCAGCAGGGATTGCACTAATGCTGGTAGTGGGGGTGGGGTTTTAAATGCAGACACCTCCATCCCCTAGGAACCAGGCCAAAGCCCCAATCTCCTTTCATGGGGGCTGCCAACCTGCCACCAGCTTTAAGAGCCCAAGGAGAGGGGCTGGATTTGAACCGGTGGCTCCACAGCTCTGCCTCAGTCTCCTGAGCCATCCAGCCCCCCTGCGATAACATCCCACATCATCCTCGCTCTTCATCAGTGGTGATTCACCCCAGCCTACTAGATGTTGGGAAGGGATGGTGAGTGCAGAGAGCATTTCCATGGCTTCATACCCACCGTCAGTGCTGATTAGCTCTCTTGCTTCATACTACTAACCACTCCCCCGCCCGTCCTGGTATCCTTCCCCCCCAACCACTCCCCAGCCCGTCCTGATATCCTCCCCCCGCAACCACTCCCCAGCCTGCCCAGGTATCCTTCCTTCCAACCACTCCCCAGCCCATCCTAGTACCCTCCCCCCCCACCACTCCCCAGCCAATCCTGGTATCCTCCCCACTCTCCAGCCCACCTGGGTATCCTCCCCCCCAACCACTCCCTAGCCCATCCTGATATCCCCCCCACTCCCCCGCCCACCCGGGTATCCTCCCCCCCACCCCCCCCCCCCCCACCACTCCCCAGCCAATCCTGGTATCCTCCCCACTCTCCAGCCCACCTGGGTATCCTCCCCCCCAACCACTCCCTAGCCCATCCTGATATCCTCCCCACTCCCCAGCCCACCTGGGTATCCTCCCCCCCAACCACTCCCTAGCCCATCCTGATATCCTCCCCACTCCCCAGCCTGCCCGGGCATCCTCGCCCTTCCCAGCCTGCCCCAGTATCCTTCCCCCCCGCCACCACTACCCAGCCCGCCTGGGTATCCTCTTCCCNCGCCCCCACCCCCCCCCCCTCCTCCCCCCCCCCCCCCCCCCCCCCCCCCCCCCCCCCCCGTTCCCCCCCCCCCCCCCCCCCCCCCAACCACTCCCCGGCCTGCCTGAGTATCCTCCCCCATCCCCAGCCCATCCCAGTATCCTCCCCCCTCCATCCTCTCCACGTAACAAGTAGTAGCAGCCGGAGACTGTTAGGGCAGCTAGACAATTTGGATTAACTTGCCCAGGGATGTCGTGGAAATGGGGCTGACTACAGGAGACATAGGCCTAGGACACACCTGTGCTGCTGCACAAAGGATAGTCTCCAGCACAAGAGGTTTTCTCTAGCCCCGTCCTCTATGATCATCCCAAGAGCTTTGCACAGTGGCCACAATGTTCCAGAGGACTGAGGTTCTGAACAGATTTCTTGAGTGCGCTGTTCAAAATCAGGGCCATGTGTTCTTGGGTGCACATTGGCTGCTGGATTCTTTTGGAAATCTGGCCCCACCTGTCAGGGCCAGGCACTCAAAAATCCAACCTGCCGCGGAGTCCTCTGGAAAGTCCTGGCCATAGTGTGAGGCTGTAGTGTGAATGGGGTAAGATGGAGCTGGAAAGGAAGATTTGGCCCTATCTGTGTTACGATCACAGTGCAAATTTAGTGACACCCCCACAGAAAATCATATGAGTCTTTCCTTGGAGTGCCCTTGCATGGAGCGGGGGACACAGCTTTCTCGGGCATTACCTTCAGCTCTAACGAAGAGGCTTGAATCTCCAGCTTGGTTTTTTCCATCTCACTTGCTTGTTGAAGGTGCCTCAAGGCCTGTTCTCTGTGGACACAAATCCCTCCTTTAGTGAAACTGCTGTTCTCTGGAAGAGCCTCCACCCCATCCACGCCACCCACTGTTGCACCATCTTTTATGCTGCAAAGTCTGTAACCATGGGCCTGGGGGGTCTGTCCTGTCTCGAGAGGCTCCAGTCGCATGTAACTCACGCTGCTCTTGTCACAGCTCCACACGGTCCCCTATGACTTCATGGCTCAAGAGCATTGAGTGGAGCCCCAAGCAGGGAGCTTGAGATTCTCTAAGGGGGGGGGCTCCTCCCACTGGTAACCAACCTGTTCCCTGTTAAACAGAGGTGGGTAACATGAGCCCATGCACATGCAGGGCCAGACTACGGTGTAGGTAGCAAGGGAGGAAGAGGCTGCATGGGGGCTGCCACCACGAGACTCTGTGCTCGGGGGGTCAGATTGTGCTCCAGAGATCAGTGCACAGAAGGACTCCCTATGCACAGATCCTATGAGCAACGGGAGAACATCAGCCACTCCTGCAGCAGCATCCCTTGCTCTCCCTCAACCCAGGCAGGGCATGCGGAGAGGGGTGGGCAGACAGGGGTGGAGCTGGTGCTCCCCTTGGAAACCTACAGGGATTATGCAGGAGAGTTAGTCCAGCCTGAGGCCCCCCAGGCTAGAGGGGGTCTCCAGAAGAGGGAAGTGCTGGCAGTTCAGCTCTCCCAGGAGCAGAGAAAGCTGAAGTGTCCTGGAGCCAGTAGAGAGACACAGGGGCTTTTAGCAGATCCCTAGGGAGCCTCCCCACACTAAGGGTGGAGAGAGGAGCCTGATGGAAAAGTCAGGACGACACTTTGTGAGGGGCATCTTGCAGGGAAAGCCCATCCCGGCCCCTCTCCCATGGCTTTCCCCACTACACGGCATGACCCAGGCCAGTGCAAGGATCTAGTGCCATGGCTGGTACTATCCTCTCTCAAAGGGGCAGGGCCTAGTTTGCCCCTCCCCCTAGTGTGACCAGATAGCAAGTTTGAAAAATCGAGACGGGGGTGGGGGGTAATAGGTGCCTATGTAAGAAAAAGCTCCAAAAATCAGGACTGTCCCTATAAAATCAGGACATCTGGTCACCCTACCTCCTCCTCTCCCTGGCCCATCCCACTCCCAACATGGGGCCACCATTCAGCCCTCAGCCTGGCTCTTCTGGCTGAAAGGGGCCCTATCAATCTAGTTCCAAGGGCTCCCACCAGTTCCCATGTCTTCTGCTCTGGAAGACCTGGGGCCCAGCTCCACCCTAGCACAGCAGTTAAGCTCTGCAGGTACACTGGCTCTCAGTTGCTCTCCTAGCACAGGGCTTCCATGTGGGAAGCCTACCAGAACCTGCCTGTGGCAGCCTTCACGCCACGGTGGAAGGGCTTGCTTTATAACCCGGTTTTTAACAAATCACCCTCTTGGCACAGGATGGGCGCTTGGGCCCCGATAGATGACTCAGCTGCAGCTACCTATGTTATCACTGTACTAGAGATGGCTCGGGAGCCGGCTGTGCTGACCCCAGCTGGTGACCGTCTTAGGGATATGGCCCAGCTCCAGCTTTCAGCTTGTGGGTCTAAAGAGGCCTCCTGAGCCAGGAGTGCCTCTCACACGCCTGGTGCTTGGCGTTCCCAGGGCTGACTGTGGGGCAGGCAATGCTGGCTGCCACACATTGCGGCATCTAGGTAGTTTCTGACACGTGCCCAAGAGAAACGTTTCCCTTTAATAACTAGCGCAATCCCTCTCTCTGGTGGCCGGAGCAGGGTTCGACGCAGCAGACACAACAGTTTGCTAGAGATGGGTCTGAACCAAAACTCTCGACCCAAACTGCTCCCCTCTTCTGGAATGCTGGACCCGGATCTCTCTGTACGTCACCGTCCCTGGCATTGGGCCCCCTCTGCTGCCGCTGCTATAAATGAGGTGACTGCAGCAGCCAGGCAGAGGCACAGAAATGCCCACTTGAGAAGTAATAAACCATTTCTTTCCCACGTGCATCTCCACTTTCCACATGGGGGCGACATGTCCCCTGGGGATGTCCCAAAGGCTAGTGGAGCAGAGCTTTGGTCTACCTGGAGCCACATTAGAGGGGACAGGTCTACTGGATTTGCACTCACCACCTCATCACGTTGCAGGTCTCGGTGGGAGCCTGCCATGTTCCATTCACAGACAGGGCCAGGCTCATTCCCGGTGCAACTCCACTGGAGTCACACCAGGGATGATTCTGGCCCATACCTTTTAAAGTTACACGGCATGAGAGTTGTGCCATGCAGTGGAGACAGCGCAGCCTCCCCTGGGGTTTCCTTAGCGGGGGTGGCATATGGAGCACCCACCACTCAGTACTGCCCTAGGACTGAATCCCTGCTAGCTCCGTACCTCTCCGCCAGCTGGTGCTCCAGAGAGGCGACGAGTTGTTCCAGTCTCAGCTTCTCTGAGCTGCATTCAGTGTACTAGCAATAGACAGAGGATGCAGGTTAGCATTACTCAGTGAAGTCACCTACTTCATCATCAGCCGCACCTGCTGTTTGCTAGCTACTTACGCAAGGGCTATTTGAGTTACCCCAGATGAGGCGCTAGCCCAGACAAGCCCTGTGGTATCCCCGCTGGTGTTCCTTATTCACAGACAGTAGAATGGCTGGTTCTGGGCTGTATTCTTATCCCATGGAGTCACCGCCTTGACACCAGAGTTGGACTCTTTGCTGGTAAATCTAATGTGCTAACGTCCAAGAGAAGGGGGTAGGCAGCTTAGACTGGGGTTGAGGTAGATCTCCACAAACAGCCAGGGACTAATCCAGCCACCTGCCAGGCATGTGCAGTGAATTCTGGGAAACCACTAAGGAAGCTGATCCAACCAACGGACACGTACTGGCACAGAAACACACACCACTTTGAGATGAGTCCGTCTGAGGGGAGAGGCAGCCTGGTTCCATGGACAGGGAATTGGCCTGGGACTCGGGAGACCAGGCTGGTCAACGGAGTGACCATGTGCAAGTCACTTCCCTTCCCATCCCATCCCATCCATTGTCTGGCTTGTCTATGTTGACTGGATGCTCTTTAGATCAGGGGAAGTCTCTCACTCTGGCTGTGTCTACACTGCAATTGCGAGGTGTAATTGCAGCCTGTGTACAATCCTGATCAGTTAAGGACTAAGGCAGCCTGTGCCATCACTGCCAAGGCTACACTGCTATTTTTAGTGAGTGGCTCCATCCAAGCTAGCTCAGGTATGCTGCAATCACACCTCCTGATTGCGGTGTAGACATATCCTCTGTGTTTGTACAGTGCCTAGCACAACAGGGCCTTGATCTCAGCTGGGGCCCCTAAGTGCTCCTGGAATACAAATAATAGTATAATAACCCAGCATGTATCTGCAGGATGTTCAGACAAGTTTGGTACCTGGTTCCTGGCTGATTCTAACTCCAGGTGTCGTTCTTCCAGTGCCGTATCACGTGTTTTCAGCATGTCCCAAACCTTCTGCAGCTCTTCTCGGACCAGCACTAACTCTGTGTCTACTTCCTCCAGGGAGGCCTGAAGCATGAGAGAGAAAAATTGGCATTGGACCTCTCTGCCAATAAGCTGTGCAGGAGGAGCAGAGAGTCAGGCACCATTGGGGGTATTCCATTTCCAAGCACATTTATGAAAGAGCTTCCAGATACGACAGTGATGGGTACTTTAGAAATGGATGTAAAACAAAACCAGACGCATGCTCTGATCTCAACAGGCTGTTCTAGCCAAGGTCACGCAGCAAGTATTGCCGCACACCAGATCCTACACCAGCCCCGCCTGTGGGACGCAACCAACTTCAGGTGTTAGCTACAGATGACCACAAAAGCCAGCGTGAGCCTATGGAGTATTGTCAATGGGTAACCTCAGTTCTCAACAATACTCATTATATGCCAACACCCAGGAGAAGTGATGCCAGTGGAAGGTGAGGGTGGGTATCTCACCCACAAACTGTCCATGGGTCCTGACACAGTGCCAGGCATGGACCAGCCATGGAATTCATGTCCAAGCAAAACCTTTGACCCTCTTAGAACTCTCCCAAAAGTTCCCAGGGCTGAGTCTGAGACCCACCCAAATGTACGGCATAGCTACAAGGCCTTGATCGTATAATGAGATTTCCTGGGCCTGCATGCTGCCTCTTGGAAGGTCAGAGTCCAAAATGCTCAACCCAATGGTGGCCTAAACTCTGGACTCTTGTGGGAAGGAAGCTGTGTGTCACATGGAATAACACTCAGACCCTTGAAATGCAGCGTATTCCTGACAGAGAGAAGTGGACGCAGCTTGTTCCAGGATCAAGCCCCCTATCAAGGCCTTCTGCATGTTTCCTGGCTTGTTTGGGAAACAGAGGGAGGCTCTACACTGGGTGTGATTATTATGGCCAGTGTCACCATGTTCTTGGGTTAGCAGCGACTATATTCATCTCATAATATTTTCCATTTATTTCAACACCTTCCATTCCCCAGGACCCTGTCATTCTTCCCCATTGGCGAGGAAGGGTCACCCAGTGGTTAGGACTTGAAAGAGCTGGGTTCAATTCCTTATTCTAGCATAGACCTTCTGGCGTGAGCCTGGGCACATCACTCAGCCTCTCTGCACCCCAGCTGTACGACGGGGTAACAGCACTGCCCTACCACACAGGGGGCTGGGAAGAGCAATATATTGAAGATGACAAGGTGCTCAGAGACCACAGTATTGAGGAGCAGATAAGAGCCTCAAGCCGAGCACCACATTTCTGCCAGACTCACAGAGCAAAACAAGGGCTTGTTTATTTCAGACTAAGGACAAAATGCTTCAGGGCCAGATCCTCAGCTGGTGTAAATCTGTGTGACTACGCTGGCTTTAAATCAAGCACGTGCGTAAGTGCTTCGTTCAGCTGGGGCATCAGGCCCCTAGAACTGGCTGCTCTGAGAGCCTGCAGGCCATCCCTGCCAAGATGAGTTACTGAACGCCACTGGCACGGCTGCAGTTGTACCTTGTACCAAGTCACTCTAAGTGTTAAGATGTCAGGGTAGATCCTCTCACCTTGATGTCTCCTGGCTGCTTTAGTTTCAGTTCTTCTAATTCCTAGCAGTAAAAGAAAGGAGATTTAGCCTCCCTGCCCGTTCTCTTCCTATGCACCCTCCTCATGCTGTTCCCAGGCCTGCCTGCAGGGACTTTCTTCTCCTGGAAGGTGCGTGGTTCATTTTCACATGTCGTCATCTCTTGGCATCCCCCACAGGGATGCACATATTCATCCCCTCCATGCCCTGAGACTGGCCCCCTCCTGGCACATCCCCACAGTGGGGGATCTCTGTATTTCCTTTGTGTAACTATCATCTTCCCAGTGTCTCACTCCTAGTTTCCTGTTGTTGGGCTCTGCAGAACCCCCTGAACCCCATAGTTCAGAGAAGTTCCTTAACCACATGGGAACAGAGTGTGCTCTCCATTAGCCAGTATGAGCTCAGAGCAACTCCACTGTCCGTGGATTCACCCTGGCGTAACAGTAGAATCTGGCCCACAGACTCTTCCCTAGGAGGCATTCATCAGCATGAAGGGACCAAAGAGAAGGTATCACACTCCATGATACCTATCCTGTCCTCTGCAGAGCACTCTGGGATTCCTACCCTCCCCCTCCATCACCTCCTATGTGTCTACACACAACAGCTGTAAAGTACACATCCAGCCTGCACCTCTCTCAGAGTCCAGATCAGCTCCTCCTTTTCCTGCCGGGATGCAGTCTCCCTCTGGAGCTCCTGCTTCAGGCTCTCCACCTCAGACAGGCCCCCTGAGGCCATCAAGCCCTGGGGGCTCTCCATGGCCAACGGCTCTCCTTGAGGACTGGAAATCTGAGAACTGAGATACAAAGCGTTCACCATCAGTGGACATGGTCCTCATTTCAGCAGAGTCCCTGGAAGGACCTTCACTCTGCTCTACAGCATTGTCTAGGGTGTCCTCCAACTCCCCCCGGGGCTGTGATCATCACTTTAAGAGCCCACATGCAGATAAAAGTCTGATCCATGTTCACTTTCCTTCCAGGTCTCCCTTTTCCCGTTCCCCTTTTCAAGCTGCAGGATGGCCATGGATAACATACTGCCTGGAGAATGGGGTGGGTAAGGTGGGTAGCACAAAGACAGTCAGACCTGCTGCTGGATATGTGGCATAGTGAGTATGGGTACGTCAGGGCAGCATGCAGAATGGGACTGATGGACTCACAAACCATGCTGTGGCACTCACCTTCTTGGAGAGGACACAGGACAATCCATCTCTAAGTCAGATGTTGTTGTGGTATTGGAGGCTGCTGGGAACTTGATCTGCTGGAAAATACACACAGAGATGTCACCTAGGCAACAGCAGCTCAGACCTATTGCTCCCTGGCACACAACTCACACCTTGTCCTCTGCAAAGAGGTGGCTGAATCTGGACTCCCACTGCAGTGGAAACACATCAACATCACCTCCCAGCCAGTGACCTCAAAGCCCCACTGCTCCCCAGTGGGGTTGGTCAGTATCATTAACCCCAGTTTACCAAAAAGGAAACTGAGGCACAAAGAGGTGCCGCAACTTGCCCACAGTCACAGAGCAAGTCAGTGAACGAGCCAAGAACAGAACCCAGGTGTCCTGACTGTTGGGGTTGTGCTTTAGCCACAAGTCCTGGCTTCTTGGCTACTATTGTTAAATATCTGTTAATTCTTCAGATGCGTTCTTAGGGTATCTGCAGCTCACAGCTAGAGTCAGACTGAACAGGGACACTGCAGGGCCCAATTTCTAAGCCAGACGATCACTCCCAGGAAGTGGTTAAAGCCCTGATCTCGCATCAGGATCTGCTACCACAGGCCTGTGCAGTAGGAAGGGGTGGGAAGATCTGCGACTATGGAGTCTATTGCAGGATTGGGGCCTAGCACGTGTACCATTGCCCTCTCCCAGGAAAGGATGAGTTGGCACGTCTACAACAGTCTGAACAGTGTTATCTCTTTAGCTCAACAGACCGAGGCTTCTGTAGTCACAGCGGTAAGGGCTGAGTTTGAATCCTGTTACCATCACCTGACTGGTAGCTAAGCAGAAAGTGCAGGCCAAAATTCAAAGCACAGGTGTGCACACACTTTGTGCTGCTCCAATACAAACATTGAACAGAACAGGTGGAAAAGCAACAGTGGTCATGAGATACGAAGGTTCCAGGCCAGTTCAGAGACACAGCTGGATCAGCCCCATGTGGGCTGGATGCTATAGGGGCTGAGGAGCACAATTAAAATGCAGGATATTTAAACGTACAATGAAATCGCTATGGAGTCACCGTGCTGTCACTTGAGAATTACGGAGGTTGCAGAACCAAGCCGTAGAAAATAGCTCAATAGGGATCATGGCACAGATGTGGTACAACACCCAGCCCTGCTCTGGAGAAACCTAGAATGGTACCGACCTCACGTGGTGGAGTAGCATTGTCCCAGCGCCTGGACTGCAGCAGCTGCACTTTGCCATTCAGAGCCTGACTGCGGCTCTTTTCCAGCTCCAGCTCCTGCTTACAGGCGTCCAGTTCAATCCGCAGGACAGAAGCGCCATCCAGCTGCCAGAGGGGGAAGAAAGCATGATGTGTATGAACCTTCCCGATGCCCACCTTCCTTGAAAGCCATGCTTCGTGGGACACCAGTGCACGCGGATCACAGCAGCATGGCTGGCCCCTGGATAACGGGCAATTGTTACAACACACCAGGCAGATCTCAAGGCTGGAAAAGACCAGATGGGGGAACTAACCCTTTTGTGTCCACCGCATTCCCCACTGCCAATGTGCTCTGAGGGCTGGGGAGCAGAATTATGATACAGACGTTTACACATACAATTCAATCACTGATTATTTAGGTCATAAGCTCTTTGGGGGCAGGACCATCTCTTGGTTCTGTGTTTGTACAGTGCCTACCCCAATGGGGTCCTGGGCCATGACTGGGGCTCCTTGGCACCCCAATTTAATAATAAATGGAAACACTTTGCTGTAGGTTATGGACTGGCAGACTGTAGAAAAATCCACGCCAAGGCGGAATCTCACTCAAAATACCTTTGGAAAAGGAAAGTCAAGGTGGGGGAGGGATGAACTAAGATGGAGGCCAAGGGGGTTCCATGCCATAGCAAAAGCACCACCACTCGCTCTTAAGACGTGACAGTGCGATCCCTAAAGGGAAGGTGTTGCAGAGAGTACAGGAGCCTGAGTATCCACAAGGATGCCATTCCTGGAGGGGAGGACCTAGTCCACTAAAGGGTCACCTGAAAGTCTCCATCATGCCAAGGTATCATGAGAGTCAGCACTAAGAGAGGTGCTCCAGATGGACTGAGGGTAGAAATAACATGTGAATGCATAGCCTAATTGTAATGTATCCCTGCAGTGGAGCCAGATCCCAGCAGGAGATATTTTCCTGGGTTTCTAGGGAGCAGAAAAGATTTCCACCAGGCTCCCAGGACTGTAACTGAAACCATCACGCGTCCCTGCCACAAATCAGGCACATGGACTCATAGACTCATAGACTTTAAGGTCAGAAGGGACCATTATGATCATCTAGTCTGACCTCCCGCATGATGCGGGCCACAAAGCCGTCCCAACCCCTTTCCCTTGACTCTGCTGTTGAAGTCCCCAAATCCTGTGGTTTAGAGACTTCAAGTAGCAGAGAATCCTCCAGCTAGCGACCCCCGCCCCATGCTGCGGAGGAAGGCGAAAAACCTCCAGGGCCTCTGCCAATCTACCCTGGAGGAAAATTCCTCCCCGACCCCAAATATGGCGATCAGTAGAACCCCGAGCATGCAGGCAAGATTCTCTAGCCCGACCCTCATTGGCCATTGATACTATTTACCAGCGATGGCACGCTGTTCATTTGACTAAAATCATGTTATCCCATTAAACCATTCCCTCCATAAACTTATCTAGCTTAATCTTAAAACCAGACAGGTCCTCTGCCCCCACCGTTTCCCTTGGAAGGCTGTTCCAATATTTCACCCCTCTGACGGTCAGAAACCTTCGTCTAATTTCAAGCCTAAACTTCTCCACGGCCAGTTTATATCCATTCGTTCTCGTGTCCACATTAGTACTGAGCTGAAATAATTCCTCTCCCTCCCTGGTATTTATTCCTCTGATATATTTAAAGAGAGCAATCATATCCCCCCATTCCTACCTTCAGCTTCCTGATCTCGGACTTCATCTCAGCTTTTTCATTCTCCAGCCTCTTTATCCTGTCGCTAACAAGAAACAAATGCAGGGAACCCAGTTATTTTCCAGAGAAACCAGAGATTTCCACAATGGGGCTTGGCTCCCTGGAAGCCAATCTGAGAAAGGTTTGGACGAAGCCAAGAAGTAAACCAATAAATCTCCAGTGTCTTGAACAGGATCTTAGCCCCAGTCTTTTTGGTTTGGCAATGGCAACCCAATGGAATTTTGCTGCTGAATTCAGTGGTTCAGGAGAGCCACATTAGAGCTGGGGGTAGATTGCTACTTGTGTGCCAATTAATAAGAGGCTGTCCTAAACCATGGCCCAGATCCTTAAAAGAAAGTCTGGTCAACTCTGTGAGCACCAGGATCCAAAGTCAGCAACTCCATGATCAGCAGAGTTACACAGGGAATGAATTAGGTCTGCAGGAGCCTGGAGAAGAGGCAGATGCCTGCATTGACTAGACAGCCCATCACCCTATACTTCTGGTCTGGTGGGGAGCATTGAGGGACCCAAGATCTCTCACTGTTAGAGTCGTCCTATGGTTTTATACAACCGGGAAGTTCTGGCTTGTAACTGCCTCCAACAGGATGGCGGATGAGCCATTCAATTAACAACAACAGCTGTTCCCTACTGTCTTTCAAGCAAGAAATCTCCCTCTCGTCACTTGCCAGTGACTTCCCAGCCAGTCAATCTAGTAGTTCTGTAGCATGACCGGAGAAGCAAGAACTCACTGGGTTTCCTGGATCTCTTTGTAAAGGGCCTCTTGTTCTGAAGTCCTCTCTGAGTCTGATCCTGGTACAGACTGGAAGGAACAAATATAAGACGTTTTTCAAGTAACTTGAGGTGTTGGCTTCCCTTATTCCCCATCTGGCACCTTCCCCACCTACCCCACAGCAACTGCCTCCCTTTTGTGTGTTTGGGGGGTGGGTGGCACATGGAGAACTAGGATCTATCACAGTGAGTCCATAATGTCCTTTGCTTGGTTCCATCTTTGTTATCAACCATTCACATCCTCTGAACCCACCTGCCCCCAGGCTTGGAACTGGCCAGAACAGCAGCTTGTATTTAACCAAGACCTCTTTCATCCCCTGCAATGGTACTGAGGCTGAACCCTGGCTTGTGGAGCTGCCCTGAGGAGCCATTGACCTGTTTTGCTATGACTGAGTCAGATGTTAAAGAGGGAGTATGAAACGGGACGCGCTGGGACGTGCCAGGGCTTCAGCCAGAACTCTGCTCCCTCATTCCAGCCTGCTCTGATAACGGCTGTGACTTACGTCCCCGGATCAAGCGGTGAGGTACGACACTGTATGCAGCGTACATCGGGGAGATGAAAATAAAAGGGAGGCAAGGGTTAGTTGGTGTCTCTGCAGCACCGGGGGCACCCAGATGTACCATTGGACACAGTGTTCAGGATGGGGGAGATGAAAGGGAGAGAGGAACAGAACAACTGGCTATTAGGTGAGGGTCTCCGGGCTGGGCTATGCAGGGGTCAGACTGGATGATCAGAATGATCCCTTCTGGCCTTCGAACCAATGCATCTAGGAGTTCTCCCCAGAGGAGGGAAAGGGCACATAGATCTCTCTTTGCTTACTGTGTTTGTAGCCAGCTCTTGCTGTAGCTGCAGCAGCTGGGTGGCATGTTGCTGCTCCCTCAGCTGTCTCATTAAGTCTCCGTTTTCTTCCTTCAGGCTAGGGGATAAAAGGGGTTGTAAATTTACACTGGGATGAGATTTTCAAAATGCCTGATGGGACTCAGGAACACAAATCCCATTGACTTTGCCTGGGATGTGCACTCCTAAGTCACTTAGGGGCTTTGGAAAGTCCCACCAAGAGCACCATGGCTCTCCTCTCGGAGCCCAGCCTCAGCTGGGTTCAGTGGCTTGCAGGGGCCCAAATCTCCATTGTCCTGAGCCTTGGGGAGTCATTCACACCTGTGCAAAGTGAGGGCAAACAAAGGGTCAAACGCTGCCCAATCAGAATGGTGCAGCACACCCACACTGCAGTGCCAGGCAGCGATGGATCAGCCCCCTGGGAGTAGGGACCCCACTGTCCTCTAATGAATGGAAGTTGACAGCATTATGGGCCAATAGCACAGGCAGCCCTGTGTAGAGTGGGGCAGCTGGGCTGGGACCCAGCAAGCTTTGCACTACCTTTCCATCCTCCCCCTCTCTCCCCCAAGTTTGGGTATCTGGGTCCCAGGCTGGCACATACACCCATGTCCATTTTCAGCACCTCAGTGCCAAGCTGAGCTCCCAATCCCAGACCTGGGCACCCAAGTCTGAAACTGGACCCTAGGTGTGTACGTGGGGACACAGCATGCCAGCCTCACCGGAGACTTTCCGGCACCAGCGGCTGTGTCCCTGGGCCGATGCAGCTGTGACTCTGCTAATGCAGAACTAGGGACGCAGGGTGAAGCCTTTGCTAGGCCTTGTCATGTGGGCAGGAGACTCTGCTGTTCACCCGGGAGCGGCACAGTCTGCACTAGAGCCTAGGCAGGGAGTGGTTCACCCGGCTATGGCTACCCCAGTTTTGAAGTCCATGGGAGCAGAATCAAATGCCACGTCTGTGCTGGTGCCACATCAAGGAGAGAACTCCACTGGCCAAATGCACCCGCAGTGTCAGGCAAGCGGGCACAACTCCATTTACGCCAGCGAGCTGTGCCTGCTTACACTGCACCTGCATTTGCCCAAAGGAGTCCAGGATTCCTCTGCAATGGATCCAGAGAAAAAGGGTTTCCTAAGGAGTTCTGCAAAAAAGAACAGGAGTACTTGTGGCACCAGCACAGACGTGGCATTTGATTCTGCTCCCATGTACTTCAAAACTGGGGTAGCCATAGCCGGGTGAACCACTCCCTGCCTAGGCTCTAGTGCAGACTGTGCCGCTCCCGGGTGAACAGCAGAGTCTCCTGCCCACATGACAAGGCCTAGCAAAGGCTTCACCCTGCGTCCCTAGTTCTGCATTAGCAGAGTCACAGCTGCATCGGCCCAGGGACACAGCCGCTGGTGCCGGAAAGTCTCCGGTGAGGCTGGCATGCTGTGTCCCCACGTACACACCTAGGGTCCAGTTTCAGACTTGGGTGCCCAGGTCTGGGATTGGGAGCTCAGCTTGGCACTGAGGTGCTGAAAATGGACATGGGTGTATGTGCCAGCCTGGGACCCAGATACCCAAACTTGGGGGAGAGAGGGGGAGGATGGAAAGGTAGTGCAAAGCTTGCTGGGTCCCAGCCCAGCTGCCCCACTCTACACAGGGCTGCCTGTGCTATTGGCCCATAATGCTGTCAACTTCCATTCATTAGAGGACAGTGGGGTCCCTACTCCCAGGGGGCTGATCCATCGCTGCCTGGCACTGCAGTGTGGGTGTGCTGCACCATTCTGATTGGGCAGCGTTTGACCCTTTGTTTGCCCTCACTTTGCACAGGTGTGAATGACTCCCCAAGGCTCAGGACAATGGAGATTTGGGCCCCTGCAAGCCACTGAACCCAGCTGAGGCTGGGCTCCGAG